>NC_140738.1:2905000-3187500 GCF_050655825.1 Lonchura striata
TCCTCCTCCTTCTCCTCCTCCTCCTCCTCCTCCTCCTCGTCCTCCTCCTCGTCCTCGTCCTTCTCGTCCTCGTCCTCGTCCTCGTCCTCCACGTCCTCCTCGTCCTCCTCGTCCTCGTCCTCCTCCTCCTCCTCCTACTGCTCCTCCTCCTCCTCCTCCTCCTCTGAGTGTGGTTCTCAGGATTCAATGCCTCCATGCTTCCAGGAACCTGGAACTCTGGGATTCCATGGCTCTGTGACCCCATGGATGAATTCATGACTGTCTCCAAGGCCACAAGGGAACGTTGGTGCCAGCGGGAGGGGCTGCAGTGCAGGGGCACCAACAGCTGAGGGGCGACTGCAGCTGCTGCTGCTGCTGCTGCTGCTGCTGCTGCTGCTGCTGCTGCTGCTGCTTGTGGGGGTGCTGCTGGCAGGGGCAGGGCCCTGGTTTGGCTGAGCGTTCCCATCTCAGCCTGTGAGCTTCTGGGAGCTCAGGACAGAGCCAGGACTGACCCAGGTTGGCAATGCACTTGAGGACGGACACAGAGAATGGAAAGTGCCTATGGAGTGGTTCCGAGCAGGTCTGTGGGAAGGAGGAGGGAGGGAGGATGAATCCCCTGCCCAAGGCTGCCAAGGGAAGGCTTTGGGAGGGAAAGCAAGCCTTGACATGACACTAAGTCCTTCAAGGGCTCAGTTGCCCATGCTGGGCAGGATTTCATCGGGCAGAACTGACAGGGCCAGATCCAGGGATGGGGAGGACATTGAGAGGGGCTTCAGGTGAGCAAACATAGCAGTGCTGAGGAACAAGGAGACCATGGCCAGGTGAGGGAGGCAGGTGGAAAAGGCTTTGTGCCATCCCTGCTCAGAAGGGATCCTCAGCACAGCCCTGAAGATCTGCACATAGGAGAAAACAATGAACACAAAACAACAAAATAATAAACTGCTAGTAACCACAAGAAGCCCAAGTTCCCTGAGGTGGGAATTGGCGCAGGAGAGCTTGAGGATCTGTGGGATATCACAGAAGAATTGTCCCAGGGCATTGCCATGGCACAGGGGCAGGGAAAATGTATTGACTGTGTGCAGCAGAGCATTGAGAAAGGCACTGGCCCAGGCAGCTGCTGCCATGTGGGCACAAGCTCTGCTGCCCAGGAGGGTCCCGTAGTGCAGGGGTTTGCAGATGGACACGTAGCGGTCGTAGCACATGATGGTCAGCAGGAAATACTCTGCTGAAATGAAGAACATGAAGAAAAAGAGCTGTGCAGCACATCCTGAGTAGGAGATGTTCCTGATGTCCCAGAGGGAATTGTGCAGGGCTTTGGGGACAGTGGTGCAGATGGAGCCCAGGTCACTGAGGGCCAGGTTGACCAGGAAGAAGAACATGGGCGTGTGCAGGTGGTGGCCGCAGGCTACGGCGCTGATGATGAGGCCGTTGCCCAGGAGGGCAGCCAGGGAGATGCCCAGGAAGAGGCAGAAGTGCAGGAGCTGCAGCTGCCGCGTGTCTGCCAGTGCCAGCAGGAGGAAGTGGCTGATGGAGCTGCTGTTGGACATTTGCTGTGGCTGCACATGGGCACCTGTTCATGGAGAAAGGACAGTGAAGAGTTAGAGGAGATGCCTGTAATTAAAGTTAACGCCATTTCCCATACACTCTCCTCTGTAACACAGATGTGTACACTTCTGTATTTGAGGTTTTTGTGGTTTTCTTTTTATGCTGCCTCCATGTTTCTCCTGGTATTCCTGGATATCAGAAACCCTCAGCATATCTCCATCCCATTGATGACTACAGTGAGTTTTCTGAGGAAAGATGATGAGTGGAGACTGAGAGGAGATGATTATTCATTCTGTTTGGAGCTTCTCTTGGCTTTCATTTTTTTCACATGAAGGATGGTCACACTCCCATGTTTCTCTTACAAACCCTCAGGTACAGGTAAGAGCAGATGGATCCACCGCAGCCCAGTTCCACATTTGTAGCCAAGGACTGACCTTGCTCATTTCACCAACCCAGCAGCATTTTCAGTGTCACAACACCTCTACCTTTCCCCATAAATCTCATAAATCAGAGATGCTCTAGGACAGCTTTGCACTCTGCATTGAAGCTCCCAGCTTGGACTGAAATCTCAGGGACACTTCCAAGTGTCCCTCTGATGGCACTGGATGAAGGGAGATGCAGCTCCTTCCCTGGCTGCACTGCCAGCATTGCCCAGAGCCGGGCACTGGGGACAGCTGTGTCACCCTGAGCCAGCTGTGCCCCTGCCAGAGCCCCCAGTGCCGGGCAGCTGCTCCCAGCCCTGTGCTCTGCAGAGGGAACTGGGCCCGGGGCTGCAGAGCTGCCCCACGGCTCTGCTGCAGCTCTGCCTGCACAGGAGGGGCTGCACGCCTTGGAGCCCCGGCCCTGAGGGCAGAGGCTTGGCTGGGGCACAGGAGGGAGGGGGCTTGTGCAGAGGGAGGGGCTGCACTGGAGGGGATCCTCTGGACATCTCTAAACTCTCCCTGCCTCAGCATTTCTGGGTTTTCTTTTCTCTCCTTCCCTGATCTTCTCTCTGCTTCCTGGAGATTTTCCTCCTGCAGGTGTTTCCCTGTGCCTCATCTCTCCCTGCCAGCATTCCCACACCCCAAATATCTGTGCACTCTCCTTGGCCTGACAGAACCCTGCCTGTTTGCAGGGCACTGGCTGGGGTCATGTTCTGTTTGCAGCTTGGAGAAAGGACAGCTCAGACTGAGCCTGATGGCTCCAGCAAAGGTGCTGCTGGTGCTGTCCATGTGCAGAGTGGCTGAAAGCACATTAGGGATCTCCTGTGAACCTACTGATCACTAAAAGTTACAGTTCAGACGTCTCATGCACTTGTCAATATTCATAATCAACCTTTAATATTTATCCTTCTTTCCCTGCCACTCTTCAATAGTACACAGCTGACTACAAATTCTTAGGAAATTTCCACATTTTTATCAAAATCCTTGTCTTGGAAATATTCTATGACTAATCAGAAGCCCTCAGTATGTCAGAGCTTCATGAGCATTTCACCTCCCCTGCGCCAGAAATACTCAGTACTCACAGGATCTGTGGGCATTGGGATGTTCCAGCTTTAGGAGATCTCTCCAGGAGCTGCAGCTGCATTGTCCTGCAGCCAGAGGTTCCTGTGCCAAGGGCTGGCAGTGATTCTGCCCCAGGCACTTCTCAGCCCCTTCCCAGCCCTGACTGATTGAAGCTCTCTGTGCCTCTGTGCTGCGCCTGGGCTGGCTGCAGGCAGTGCCCCAGCCCTGCTGGGCTGGGAGAAGAGCTGCTCAGCAAGAGAAATGTGCTTTTGAAGCTCTGCTTGGTTACCAGGATCACCCTCTGTGCCAGGAGCCCAGCCCAGCTCAGCTGCAGAGACACAGCACAAGGACTTTAATGACCGTCTCAGGGGCTGCTGTTGTTTTCATTAGTCTCATTCCCAGAGAGTGTGCTCAAAAAACTTCTCAAGAACTCAAAGTGTGATTGAAACACTGAAGTTTCTTGAAGTTTTAATGGGTCCCACTGAGGGACACGACTGAGAAAGTGTCCCCAAGTAGAGCATAATGCTGGAGCAGAGATGACAGCAAGGGACAAGCAAGGGAAAGGTGTCTCTGGTGCTGAGCAAACCTGGATGTGTTTCAGGAATGCAAAGGGCCCAGGCCAGAGCCCCAGCCCCTGGCAAGGCAGATCCTCTCCCTCCCTCATTGCTCAGGGCTCTTCCCGGGATGGGCACTGGCATGTGGGGATGTGCAGTGCCAAGGGCAGGACCATGGGGCGGCCCCTGCCAGGCTGCTGAGCAGGGACAAGGAGGCACTGAGGCCCCAGGGCTGCAAGGGTCACTTGTCCCCTCGTGGCTCAGGCCCAGGGCCAGCAGCCATGGCCAAAGGGCTGCACAGGTTGGCTCTGTCAGGGCCTTGCAGCTGCTGCACATCCCTGAGCCCTCTGCAGCCCAGGCTGTCCCACGGTGTCCCTGCCCTGCGCCTCTGTCCCTGCAGGCTGTCGTCACCCCCGGCTGCCCCACCTCGCTGGCCCTTCCTTTGCTGGCAGCTCTGCCTCCTGCTGCCCCTGCCTGGCCACACAAAGCCTTGGGCTGCTCCAGGCTCCTGCTGGGGACGTGTTGCACCACAGCCCTGCCCTGGGAGGGAAATTCCTTTCTCCTCCTGTGTCCAGTCTGGATTTCCCCAGCTGCATATGTGGAATAATTTCTCTCCCTGCCTGATTCCCACTATGGAGAAAAGCTCCACCATTTTGGAATTCACCTTTCAAGCCCTGCCAGGCCACTCCTGATCTGTCCTCAGTCTCTTCACAGCTGAGCCCAGGCACATCAGCCTCCATACATGGGTTATGTTCCTGAGGCCTGCAAAACCCAGCTCGGGAGATCTCTCGGCCCTCTCCAAGGTGTTTGCAAAGGAAAACCTTCTGCTCATATCACCAGAGGCCAAGGCCAGGCAGAACTGTATGTCCTGGCAGCTTTTGTCTGGGAGCAATCCTAGGATAGATGGAATTTTGGTGGCCACATTCCAGTTCCTGCCATGGCCCCTGCACAAGAGGGTCAGTTCTTTTCTGCAGGAAGGAAGGCACAGAGCCCCAGTGCTTCTGAGGCAACTGAGATGCGACCATCAGAGGCCAAGGCCAGCCAGAGCTGGAAGGTTTTTTTCTGGCAGATACCCTTGCATACAGGAAATTTTTTAGGGGAAATACCAATTTTGTCCATGGGTGTCTGAAAAGAGGGACAGTTCTTTTCCATAGCAAGAAAAGCACGGAGCCCCAGTGGTTCATGGGCAGATGAGAAGCAGCCCTTGACATTCCAAGATCAGCCAGACCTGTCAGGTGGTCCCTGGGAGGCCAAGCCTGCCAGACCTGTTCCCTGTTCCCCTCATTCCATGGAGCCTGGTCCCTTGTTTCCAGAAGGCCCTGAGGTGTCACAATGCCCCCTTGGTGACACCAGGCCCTGAAGGGTCGGAATGGTCTCCATGGTTCCACAAGGCCCCACAGATTCATGGTGGTCTCTGGGTTCCATGGAGCCCCACGGTGTCACCGTGGCCCCAAAGTGTCACAATGGACTCCATGGTTCCACCAGGTCCTCACCGTGCCACCATGGTCTCCACAGGAAGGGAACAACCCAGCCCCAGTGCTGCAGGGGCAGATGAGCCACAGCCACCAGAGGCCAAAGGCAGCCAGATCAGATGGTGCTGGCAGATTTTGTCCTTGGATATAGGGAATTTTAGAGGTGGAATGCCAGTTTCAGACCTGGCTGCCTGGAGGAGAAGGACAGTTCTTTTCCATAGGAAGACAAGCACAGAACACCGGTGTTTCAGGGGCAGATGAAAGGTGACCATCAGAGGCCAAGGGCAGCCAGACCTCTCTGTTCTGGTATTTTTTTGTCTGAAAGCAACCCTTGGATATAGGGAATTTGGGAGGTGGAACCCCAGTTTCAGCCATTTCTGCATTGTTAAGAAGGATGGTTCTTTTCCATAGGAAGGAAAGCCCAGAGCCCCAGTGTTGCAGGGGCAGAAGCAGAGAGAGAAGGCTCCTGGGAGGCCAGGCCAGCCAGACCTGTTTGTCCTGGCAGCTTTTGTCACTGAGAAATCCTTGGACCTAGGGAATTCTGGAGGAGGATTCCAAACTTTGGCCATGGGCATCTGGTCGAGATGGATGGTTTTTCCCATAGGAAAGAGAAGCGTGGAGCCCAGGTGTTTTGGAAGGAGATGAGAGGTGGTCACCATAGGCCAAGAGAGCCAGACCTGTCTCTCTGGCACCTTTCATCTGGGGGAAATCCTTGGATATTCAGAATTTTGAAGGTGGAATCTCAGTTCTGGCCATGGGCACCTGGGCAGGAAGAAGAGTTCTTTTCATCATAAAGGAAGGCACAAAGCCCCAGTGTTTCAAAGGCAGATAAAAATCAGCTCTTTGGAGACCAAGGCCAGCCAGACTTGTCTCTCCTGGAAGCTTTCACCTGGGAGAAATCCCTGGATATAGGGAATCCTGGAGGCGGATTCCCAACTTTGGCCATGGGTGCCTGGATGTGAAAGGTGCTTTTTTCCCATAAGAAAGAAAAGCACAGGGTCCCAGTGTTTCACAGGAAGATGAGAGGTGGCCCCTGGGTGCCCAAGCCAGCCAGGTCTGTCTGTCCTGGCAGGTTTCATCTGGGAACAATCTTTGCATAGAAGCAAACTAAGAAGAGGAATCCAAATTTTGGCCATGGGCACCTGGAAGAGAAGGACAGTTCTTTCCACAGGAAGGAGAGCACCGAGCCCCAGTGCTCCAGGGGCAGATGAGCAGCAGCCCTGGACATGCCAAGGTCAGCTGGACCTGTCAGGTGGCCCCCAGGTGGCCCAGCCAGCCAGGCCTTGATGCCTTGAGAGGCCACCTAGAGCAGAGGCTGGACAGTGTTACAGGAGTAAAGTGGGGATTTATTAAAAAGGCCTTCAAAGGATTCACCTGGGCAGTACAAGGGCCTGGCTGAGGGTACACCCAGGATGGACGCCAGGTCACGTGTTTACACACTTTTGTAAGATTTGGTTCATTTCCATATTGGGGTTAATTGTCCAATTATACCTTCAGGTTATGCAGCCCCACCCTCCCAGTCTGCTCTCCTCAATTCGCTGGTGTTTTCAATTTTTGGGCCCGAAGGTGCAGCGGTGTCTATGGTTCTCGGGCAGGAAAAGGATTGTTTTGTCTGACTACACTGTAAAAGAACTTGCTGACACTCTGCATGAAGTTCAGAGTTACAGACTGATACAGCACAGAATTGGGAAAATATGGAAGCTAAAACTTAAGGCATCAGCCTGTCCCATGTTCCCTTGCTTCCATGGGGACACACAGTGTTAAAATGGCTCCTCCATGACACTCTGGGCTCCACAGTGTCACCCTGGGCCCTTCGATCCATGGGAGCTTCCCAATGGTCTCCTCTGATTCCACGAGGTCCCCACAGTGTCACAACTGATCCATGGCTCGATGAGGTTCCCCAGTGTCACCAGGGTGTCCTTGGACCTGCCTTGTCACAACTGACCCATGGCTCCATGAGGCTCCATGAGGTTCCCCAGTGTCACCGTGGTCGCTGTCAGAGGCTGGATGAGATCAATGTCCCCAGACACCTTGGGCTGAGCTGTCAATCAGTCACACAGATGGGACAGCGCTCACCCAGCTCTGAACACCTGAGATATCAAAAGTCCCAGCTGGGGGGAGGCCCACGAAGGCCCAGGGGCTTAAAACCAAGGAGCACAAGGTCAGCCCCTGGTATGGACTCTGCCTTCTCCTGGGGTTTGTGTCTCACCCACACTGGAGCCCCGGGAGCTGGGAGCCACATGTGTGTCTTTCTGTGGAGCTTCTGTCTTCCTGTCTCTCTCTCTCTTTCCTCTCCTTCTAATGCTCTTTATATGGAACATTTGTGGGTACCTGAACAACTGCAGTGTTTAGGGGTTTCCAGGTTAAATGGGCTGAGGGAATGAAGTTACAGCTGTGACAAGTGATTTAAGTTGGATTGGATTTGTATTAAATACTTTTCCAAAGTTCCTTGTTCTTTTGTACTTTGCCAGTAAAATTTTGGGGGTCCCGAATGGGCGCTGAGGACACTTGGGGGTCCCGGAGGGTCTGGGGGACACTGATGGGAGAGATGGGGGCGGTACCGGGGTTCTGTGGAGCGCGGGGCATGACGGGCGTTGTAGTCCCGGCTTTAATGGGGCTCTATGGGGCCGCAGAGCATGACGGGAGTTGTAGGCAAAAGAAAAGATGGCGCAGGCCTTAGGCCCCGCCCCCAAAGCCGTGATCCCACGCGCTGATTGGTTGGAATCGTGATAGGCGGGAGCCTCGGCCAATGGGAGGCAGTGCGGGTGGGAACAGCCATTCAACCCCTCCAGTCCCTCCCAGCACAGCCCAGTTCATCCCCAGTACAGCCCAGTACAGCCCCACTGCCCCTCCAGTCCCTCCCAGTACAGCTCAGTCCCTCCCAATACACCTGAGTTCATTCCCAGGCCCTCCCAGATCCCCCCAGTTCCATCCATATCCTGCTCCAGTGTCCCCCAGTCTTCCCCACAGCATTCCTGCCCATTGCGGGGCAGCGGCGCAGACGGAATGTCCTGCGGCCCAAACCTCCTGCTCCTGCCACACAGCGCCAGCCTTCTCCCCTCCTCCTCCTCTCCCAGCACGGCACAAATTCCAGCTCGGAGGAGGCTTCCCCAGAGAGGGCCCCGGCTCCTGTCTCAGCCCGAGTGTCCCTGCAGAGGAGCAGGGCATCTTTCAGGCACTTCCACAAACTCAGGGTTCCCATTTCATGGTGAATCTGGGATGAAAATGGCCTTTTTCAGAAAGACAAATGCAGAGGAGATGGATTAGAAATTATTTGGGAAAAGTGACCCTTCTTCCAGACAAAGTCCACCAAGTCATTGCCTGCATTTCTCCTTTTCAGATACCTACAGTCATCTCCTGAAAGGTCCAGATTGTTCTGGTGCTTTTCATGAACTGATTGAAGTCTTGATATATATTAGTGCATGAGATGTGGAAGCTTCTAAAATGAACACAGAAACAAACTCCCTCTGTCAGTCCATTTTCATCTTCTACATCACTTTCAAGCTGTCCATGGGGATGTTGGAATGATTATCACACAGCTCTCCATTTCTGGCTGCAGACTCTGGAGATTCTTTCTCTGCATTCAGTCAGGCTTGCATTCCCTGACAATTCCTGGTAGTCCGTCATGTTTTCTTAGGGTAGAACAATAACAGTGAAAATCTCACCAATGGCCCAACTGCCCAGCCCACAAGGAAAAGAAAGAACAAATTGTAAAATTTTTCAACTATTTGTCCCGCTTTTCTGCAAGAGTTGAGCTGCACACACGGTGTGGAAAGGCAAGAGAAGCTGCAGCTGGTGGCACATCTTGTGACAGAAGCTGCTCAAACCTTCCTCGTTTTCCAGCCAAGGTTCTTGGAAACAGCAAACAGGACTGTGTAGAATATTCTAGGAAAACTGAAACAGCTTTTAAGAAATGAAATGAAAATGGAAAGAAAAAATCCAAGATGTTTTTCTCTGTTTATTTTTATGCTACCCTTTTCTATCTTTCACTACTTCTCCTTCCCACTAATTGCAAATGGATCTCACTTTTATAATCCACGACGTGGCAAGTTTTAGACAAGTTTTGAGGTTGTGTTTTTTTTTTTTTTTTGGATATCAGTGCTGGGGACTAAGTGCAGTGCTTGGGTCAGGTACAAATTCAGCATTCAGGGAATGTGCTCCAAGAGTGTTTGACCCTCAGCAGGGACAATGCACAGCCGTGACCGAGGGGATTCCTGTGCCCCTGGGCAGGAGTCCAGGCTCTGGGTCTGGGCTGGACACGGCAAAGTTCCCGTGTTTGCACAGGCACAGGGGCTGCCCCGGGGAGCGCGGGGCTGGGCACGGGGGCGAGCGGGCAGCGGACACACAGACACGGGGACACACAGACACGGGACAGATGGATACAGGGACACACGGACACGGGGAAACACAGACACGGGGACACACAGACACGGGGACACACGGACACGGGGACACACGGACACGGGGACACATGGACATGGACACACGGACACGGGGACACACGGACACGGGGACACATGGACACGGACACACGGACACGGGGACACAGGGACATCGAGCTTAAGCTGCAGCGGCAGCAGCAGCAGCGAAAGCAGCGAAAGCAGCGAAAGCAGCGAAAGCAGCGAAAGCATCTGGCACTGGGGCGAGCTGGTGATGAGCCGGGCCAGCGGCAGAAGCCGGGCCGTGCCGGGCGGGGCTGAGCCGGGGCCCGGCAGGGTGGGAGCTGCCAGGACGCCTGGAGGGAGAGCGGGCGTGGGGCCAGCGCAGGGCGCAGAGCATCCCGGGCTGGCCGAGGGGTTCCCGACCCCCGGCACGGCATCAGCCCCACTGACGGCATCGTGCTCCTCCCGCAGCCCCACGGCACCAGCGCAGCCCTGGAGATCGCGCTGCTGGACAAGGTCTCCTCTGGCTGTGCTGGTGTCATTCAGCTCCTGGAGTGGCTTCAGCTCCCCGACAGCTTTGTGCTGGTGCTGGAGCATCCGGAGCGCTGCCAGGACCTGTCGGGTTTCCTGGCGGAGCAGGGGTTCCTGCCGGAGGAGGAGGCGCGGGGGCTGCTCCTCCAGGTGCTGGAGGCTGCAGCATCCCCCTGATGAACTGTGTCTGTGTTCCACAGGAACCCTGTCCTACAGCCCACCAGAGTGGATCCACCAGCAATGCTACCACGGTGAGGCAGCGACGATCTGGTCCCTGGGCCTCCTGCTGCACCACCTGGTCATGGGGAAGCACCCGTTCAGGAGGGGCCAGGAGATATCTGGGGGCAGATCTTGTTCCCAGAATGGCTCTCTCAAGGTGGATCCTCATCTCTGGGCACAGGGGCAAAGCCAGGGCGGGGAGACAGCAGCAGCTCATGGGCATTCTGCTCTGGCAGCTGCTGAGGAGGTGGCACATGTCCTGTTCTCCTGCTCTCCTCCAAACAGAGAATCCATGGGGAAGTTTAGGCCCAGCTCTGGGCACACCCAGCATGGCGTGGGCACGGAAACAGGGGGCAACTTTTCCAAATGACTGGTGATTTCTGGTTTCTCTCCCCAGAGTGCCAGGATGTCATTAAGAGGGGTTTGTCCATGCAGCCCTTGAACAGGCCATCCTTAGAAGAGATTTTCCGTGATCCTTGGGTGCAGGGTGTTCCTCTGCCCTAGAAGATGGGAGAGATCCAAGTGCACAGTTGGATCCAGGGGCCTGGCAGATAACAGCTCCACACATCTCTTGGCACTCAGTAGCAAAGCCAACCAGACAGGTTTTGTCCTGCCTGTAGCTCTGAGCAGGGATCAGCAGAAGGGAAGACGCAGCTCATGGGCTGGAGCTGAGCTGGAGACCTGGTGTGGCAAGCACTGGGGCCCACCATCCCCCTGGTTTTGCTTGCCATGGTTCATGGATGGCTGGGGCCCTGGGCAGAGCCCTGACAGCCTGGTCTGGCCCAGGGAAGGAGAAGGAGCCCCTCGAGAAGCTGTCCCAGGTGGGGCTGCTGCTGCTGGGGACAGTGAGGATGACGTCAAGGATGACAACCTCTTGCTCCACCTGCTGTCTGGCAGGCTGAAGATGGTGGACTTTGATTCTGACACCTTCTCCAAAGCCAGGTTCCACAGGGAATTTGCAGATGAGTCCACACACAGGGGGATGCTCCCAGATTTGGGCATTGTGCAGCCTGTCTGGGAACCAAAGGTTCCCCCTTTGCTGGGGCGGATGCAGCTGATCCTTCAGTCGGCTGCCAGGCTGCTTCTGGCAGGGCTGGGGGCATGGGCTGGGGTGGATATGAAATGGGAGTGGGCTCCTGGCCCTGCCAACAGCCCCCAGCACCCACCGTGCCCCGGGCTGGGGCTGGGCTGGGGCAGCCAGCCTGACACAAACAAACCCCCATGGTGGGAGCAGAGGTGGGACTCCAGACCCTGTGCAGGGGCTGCTTTCCTTTGCAGGCAAGGAAGGGCTTGGGCTGCTCCACTGCCCTTGTTTGCTTTGGGATCACCATGGGGGCAGTGCAGGGGAAGGGAGAAAGCCTGGGATTCCCTCCCCCATGGTGGGTTTTTCCCTGGCATGCAGGGGTTGGGCCTTCCTTAAGGCCCTGACAGAGGTAAGATTTTTGACCTTTTTTCTTGTTCCCCTTTTTGTCTGTAACCTATTTTCCATAATTTGATGTTTGTTTTTCTAGAGGAAGCATTTCAGGTGGAGTCCAGTCTGGATCAGGACGTGCTTGGGAGCAGCTGCAGAGTGGATGGGCTGTGCCCTTGGAGAAGGCTGAGGGCATCGTTTGGGAGCAGCTTTTCTTCCAGTGGGGGATGGCGTGAGGTGGGTCCTGTCTGCTGGGGATGGTGGGATCAGAGCTCTGGGGAGATGGCAGCGAGCACAGGAGCGTCCTGCTCTGGGCAGCTGCTGAGGGCTGGAGGTGCCGTGGCTGGCTGCAGGCTGGGCACATGTCCTGCCCTCCTGCTCTGCTCCCAAAGGCAGCAGTGATGGGCAGCTCTGGGCACAGCTCTGGCACGGCCAGCATGACCTGGGCACCGCGGGCGGCTGGGACAAGGGGACAGGAGCCTTCAGCTGACGGGGCTTTCTGGTTTCTCTCCTTGCAGCCGGGCTCTGCGGGTGCTGAGGCTGCTCTGGGCTCTGCCAGGGCCCTGCTGGAGCTCAGCACCGGGCTGCAATGAGCCAAAGGAGAAATGGGGTGCCCTGCAGCACAGACTGGCTTGAGCATTTTAGCAATACAGCTCAAGAAAACATGCAGCCACCCAAAAAATAAACTTGTTCAATAACTTCTGAAATGAAATCAATCTGGGATGACCCCAAATGACTTTTTGCAGCTTGCTCAAGCTGTAGCTCAGCCCTTCTCTGAACTGTTCTCTCCCCCACCTGCCTTTTACTTCCCAGCTGCTCCCTCTTTTCCCCCAGTGAGTTCCCAGCCCATTCCAGTCTCCATCACACTGTTGCGTTCCTTGTTGCCCCTCCCCATGAGGAAGGCTGAGCCCCAGGCTTAGGGACTCATCCTGTCACTGGCTGAGGAGCAGCAATGTCTCAGAGGTCCGGTGGGATTTTAGTGTCATTCAGAGCTTCTCTCCAGCCCCCAGCTCTCCTCACTGCTGAGTTCCCGCTCCCTTTTCCTCGTCCTTGCAGCAGGATGAGCTCTGTGAATCCCCTGGAGCCTCCCCACTCTTCCCAGCCCACGCACCCACCTCAGTTAGGCTGAAGCTGCAGCTTCTCTGTCCCCTCTGGCACACCAGTGCAGTCCCCTGTGCGGGGAGCCCCAGCCCCAGAGCACAGCACTCAGCAGTGCAGTCGGGGCTGGAGCAGCTGCCCTGCAGCCCTGCCTTGGCTCTTTGTGGCAGGGAATGCTCCCTGTTTGCAGCTGTCCGTGCAGGATGGCCCCAGGGCAGAGCCCAGCCGGGCTCCCACTGCAGCCCCTGAAGCTTGGGGCAGACAGTGGTCCCAGAGCTGAGGTTCACGGGGAGCTCCCGGAGCTGTGCCTCGCACTCTGTTGCCGTCTCACCATGCAGGCTGGCTTGTACGGGGTGGATGTACCAGCCCTGGTTTGACTGACAGGGGCCTGGCCCATCACATCTCTCCCAAGGCTGCAGGCATTGCCCAGGCCAGAATCTGAAGGGGCACAGAGATCAGAGCAGTGGAATCATCCAGACCGGGTTTTCAAAGGCCCTTTAGAAGGAAGGGCTTGAGAATAAACGTGCTCTGTTTGCCACACGAACATCGGGGTGAGTGGTCTCTTTGGCTCCAACCCACTTTCCTCCCCGAGCCAACGTTACCCTCTCCCTCACACGTCCCCCCCGTGCCTTCTCACTGCCTTGTCCTGTCAGGGCTTCTGCAGCCCCTCATCCCTTCGTGGGCCCGTCCCCTCAGGGTCTCCCCAGCCCGGCCAACCTGCCCGGCAGCAGCGCCGCAGCCCCACAGGAGCTCCAGAGGAGCCCCACCAAGAGGCACCTGGGAGCCCTCAGCAATCCAGCCAGCAACACACGGGCAGGAAGACACGGATGGCGCTTCCTGCCTGGGACAGGGCTTGTGGCCATCTCCAGGCACCGCTCTCACAGAGATCCCCACAGCTCCAGCCCCTGCCCGTCTGCTCTGTGGGCAGCACAAAGGCTTCAGCAGAGCCACCAAAGGCCAAGGGGCTTCTGGCCATTTTCCCTGCAACCCTGCAAGCCTGAGCAGCTTGCTGAGCCCAGGAACCCTTTTCTCCCTCTACCCCTCGGCCCTGCAGAGCCTGGGCAGCCAAAGAAAGATCCTGGGAGTCTGTCTATAGCAACACATCCTATATTAACATGCTAAAAAAAAACAAAAAGAAAGAAAAGAACAATCTTAACGAAACAAAACATTCCTGCTGGCTCAGGTGGCCCCAGCAGACAGAGCCTCTGGAATCAGCTCTCTGCAGAACTCCAGCAGCGCAGCCAGCCGAGCCCCGACAGACGAGGCCGTCTCCTCCATGTCCTGCAGAGCCGATCACGCAGGTTCTCAAAGATGGAATATGGAGCTCTCTCTGCTTCCTGGACGATGTACGGTGTTTGAACTGCCAGGCTTGTGACGGCGTCACTGATGTCATTGGCTGTGCCTTCAAGGGCTGAAAGAGAGAGGAACAGAGCCATGGTCAGTTCCCACATCTGACGGGACCCAAGGGGACTCTGTGCCAGGGCCATCCCAGCCGGCTCTGGCCATGGCCAGAGGGACCAGGGACCAGCTGGATCAGCCCGAAGCTGCTGGCCACGAATCCCCCAGGTGCCCTGAAAGCTCTGTGTGCTCTGCCCACGCCGGCCCTGGTCCACACAGGGAGCAGAGCCCTCCGCAGCCGGGGCAGGGCTCGCAGCTCCCCCGGCAGCCCCCACTGGCAGCCCGCTGCCCTTGGTCACCCTCAGAGAGGAGCTGGAGCTCTTCCTTCCTCCCCCTCAGGTGCCGCCCGGCCGTCCCTGGGAACACAGAGCCTGTCAGGCCCAGGGCACAGCTCCCTGCCAGCGGCTCTGCCAGCCCTGTGCCCACACGCCCTCCTGGCCCGGCTCGTGGCTCACCCATGAACCTGACGGCCGCCTCTCGCAGGGGCTCCTGTGGGCTCTGCAGGTAGGGCAGGGCCCGGCGCAGGTGCTCGGCCACGCTGCTGCTGTCCTCTGCCAGCTGGAGAGAGCGGCAGGAGGGAAGGGTTGGCCCCGCAGCCCCCCGGGCCGGGGCTCCATGGGCACCCGGCTGGGGCCGCAGGAGCCTGGAGCAGAGCCCGCGCGGCCTCGGGCTGCAGCAGCGGGCAGGGGCACAGCTGCCAGCCCGCACACCGAGCACCGCGCTCAGGGGCTGCTCCAGGCTGGGGCTGCGGCTTCCCGGCCCTCCTTACCAGGCACTCGGGGAACTGCCACAGCTTCTGGTTCTTCACCAGCTGTCCAAGATCCCTCCTCCTGAGGAACTCGGCCGCACAGAGCAGCGTTTCCTGAGAAGCCTGGAGAGCAGCAGAGACGCGGAGATGGCCCCACAGCCCAGGGCGCAGGACCCCGTCCCTGTGCCAAGGCCAGCAGGAGCTGCAGCCTGCGAGGCGCCAGGGCAGGGCCAGCCCAGCCCCTGCCAGGGGCCAGCGGCAGCTGCCGAGTCCTCACCTCTGCCACTCGCTGGTTCTCATCGTGGCAGTGGAAGAAGAGTGGTACCAGGCTCTGGCGCACGTGTGCCTTGAGGACCTTTTTTTCCTCTTCCGGAAAAAAATCCAGCATCTCCCGGAAGATAAACATTGAGCACAACTGCACCTGGCTGTCCTCCTGTAGGAAAGGAAGGAAGAAAGACCTCAGTGTCAGCTGCTTCAGGCCCACCTGGGCACAGCCTATGAGTGCACAGGGCACAAAGTGTGCGGGCAGCACCCGCTGGCCGTGGCTGGAGGCGCAGAGCCTTACGTTGTCAAAGAGTGGCAGGAGCGCCTCAGCCAGCTGCAGGGCGAGGGCGCTGGTTACTGGGGCACCATTGCAGAAAAATAACGCTCTGAGGAGAACCGTGGTCATCCTGAGCATGGTGCTGTCATCTTCCTGCAGGAGCTCCACGAGCTTTTCATGCAGGCTCCACATCCTTATGGCCATCTACTTGTGGAACACAAGTGTGTGAAACACCATCCTGCTGCCACAGGGCCCAGGGGCCAAAGGCCTGTGCCAAAGCCCTGGGGCAGCTGCAGCCAGAGGCAGGAGAGCTGGCAGCAGCTGCCCCAGTGCCCCAAGGCCAGCCAAGCCCCAGAGACTGCCTTCCCCAGCCCCACGCTGGCAGCACGGCTTCAGACCCTGCGCTCTTCTCACCGAGACACTGGTGGTGCCGAGCGCCACGAGGCCTCGGAGTGCCAAGCGACGCCTCCCCCTGCACTCGCCCTGCAGGTGCTTGGACAAGAACTGCAGGACGCTGTCCCGGCACTCACTCAAGTTCAGGTGCTCCAGGATCTGAAAGGCACAGGCTGGTGACGGGGGAGCGGCCGGCGGGAGCCCAGAACCGCCCAGGGCCGGGCCCAGGCAGCAGCACAGGGCGCGGGCTCCGTCCCAGGCACTGCGGCCAAGAGAGGGCAGAGAGCCGGGAGGCAGCTCAGCGAGGCAGCGCCGGCCTTCAGGCTCACCTCCACAAGGAACGCCAGGGCGGCCAAATCCTGGCATGGTGTGTCCTTGCTGAGCAGCCCGAGCAGGTGGAACGCAATCCTGGAACACACGGCTTCAGATGCGCGGTGCATTTCTCTGACAGGAGGAAACACGAGTCAAAGCCCTCAGCCAGCGGGGGCAAACCTCTCCCAGGACTGCCTCACAGAGCTCTGGCCTTTCTCCACCACCCTGCAAGGGGCAGATGAGCCCTCTGGGAGGTTGCTGCTCTTGGGCACGCTCCTCTCCCAGCCTTTTGCAGCCTCCTTGGCCGTCCCTTGGTGACAAGGCCTTCTGGCCCACGGCCATGGGGACTGTGTGGGGCACCTCGGGCACAGGGCACACATGCCGGGGACAGCTGGGGAGCAGGGGGTCTCACCTGGCCAGCACGCCCACAGCACAGTGGTGGGTGTCAGCACAGAGCAGTGTGTCCCAGCCACGCTTGTCTTCCATGGCCACCACCACATCCTCATAGTGCAGTCGGCAGAGCAGGGCCTTCAGGGTCTGCTCTGCAAAGCTGTGCACAGAGCAAAGCCCAGGTCACGCTGGGAGCACTGGCCCTGCCCTGGGCACATGGCAGGGACAGGAGGACTGGCATGGAGCACCTGCTGGGGCTGGTGGCAAGGCCGTGTTGCTGCTGGCATCCCTTCCAGAAGGTATCGACCTCCTCTGGCACATCCAGAGTGCTGAAGAGCACTTGGAAGAGCAGATGCACAAAGAGGCCGGGTAAATTCACGGTGACTACATGTGGCACACAAGGCAGCTGGAGGATCTTCCACATCACCACGGTTGCCTGCAAAGGACAGAGCAGCCCGAGACAGCGCTCAGTGCCAAGGTGTCCGTGTGGCAGGGCCCGAGCACGGGAGGGAGAGGCCCGGAGAGACGCAGGGGGAGCACCGGGCCTGGTGGCCCTGGAGCTGCCCCGAGGCCAGGTTTCAGCCCAGCGCCTGAGGCAGGGAGACGCCGTGGGGGAGGGAGGATGGAGAGCTGCTGGAAAGGTGGCCTTGGGGCCAGCAAAGGCAGAAACTCACAGCCAGGGCAAGGACAGCCGCGTGGTCCCCATCGGAGGTGCACGTGCTGTGCTCTGGCCAGCTCCCCAGCACATCGAGGAGCACGAGCATGGCCGGCTCTGCAGTCCTCAGCGAGCACATGATGCTCTTCCACATGGCCAGAGCAGCTCTGTGGGGTCAGAGCTCTGTCTCAGAGGAGTCTGGGACACAGCAGCGTGGCCTGGGCGGCAGCGGGGAGCTGAGCTGCTCTGCCAGCCCTGCCTCTGCCCACTGCCCCTCACTGGCAGCACGCAGGCAGCCCAGCCCTGTGGGCACTGGCCCCTGAGGGGCAGGGGGAAAGCATGGCAGCCCTGGCAGGGGCCAGGGCTGGCAAAGGGAGCAGCCAGAGGGCCCTGGAATTCTCTGTGTCAGACACCTGGGACAGGCTGTGCAGGGGGAAGGGCTGCTGAGCCCTGAGCCCTCTGGGCAGGTGGGCCCCGTACCTGTCACACAATGGGGCCACACGCAGGAGAGCCATCACCACGTCAGAGGGCTGTGCCTCTGTCAGATCCAGAAGGGGCCTGTACAGATTGTACTCAGGAAACTCATTGGCCATGAGCCACTGGTGGATGAACCTCACCATGGCGGGCACCTGGAGAAGGCAGGGGAGACTTGGAAAGCTGCTGGAGGAAGGAATGTGCCCAGCTGCCCCAGAGAAGTGCTTCCCTTGCCACCACACTGCCATGGCCTCAAAGGCTCCCAGGGAGCAGCAGGCGTGGCTTGGGAGGCCAAGCAATTGCTGGGAGAAGAATAGCCAGGCCACAGGCTGCTTACTTGCTTTGGGCTGGAAGGACCCTCCTCCACAAGCATATCCAGCAGGGCAGCGCTGGTCTTGGTTTTGAAGATGGGAGAGTACACTCTGAGCACGGTGCCCATGGCGCTGCTCTCTTCCTCCCGAATCCTCTTCATGAATTTGCAAACCATCTGCAGCAGAAGGGCAAGAAGCCCGGGATGCTGCATGGAGTGCTCCGAGCACAGTGCTGGGCTGAGCAGTGCCAGCAGGCCCAGCCCAGGTGGGGATGGCTGCAGGTACCTGCGCTGTTCTGCGGAAGCGGCCACGGGTGCGTTCCTGCTCTCGTGTGCGCTGCACGGCTGCACCTGGCAAAGAGCGAGCGCAGCCCGAGCTGAGGGGCTGCGGGAGAGGCCAGAGAACACAGCCCAGCCCTGCGCTGCCCAGGCAGGGACAGCCCCGCGATGGCCCAGGGCACGGAGCACGGCTGTGGGGTGTCTGCCCGGCTCCTATTCCATCCTGTCCATGGGCATGGCCCCAGGGGATGGCATGGCATGGCATGGCATGGCATGGCATGGCATGGCATGGCATGGCATGGCATGGCATGGGGCCAAGCTGGCTGCAGGCACCAGCCCTGTGGCCCAGCTCTGCCACTCACCCTTCTGCCGTGGCTGGAACTGCTCCAGCTCTTCAGGCTGCTGTGCTGGGGCAGCTCCAGGGCCTTCTTTCTCCTCCTTCCCCCAGGCCAGCTTGGGCACGCTCGCAGGTCTGAGCTCTACGTCGCTGCCTGGATTCATGGCTGCTTGCAGAAGGTAAAAAGGAAAAGGTCCGAGTCAGCAAGTGCTGCAGTCGTGCCTTGAGGGCACCTGCAAGAGTGAAGTCTTGGCAAGGCTACAGGACAGCAAGTCCTGCACTCTGGTCCTGGGGGCTCCAGCCACAAGGAAAGGAGACTCCTGTCAAGGGCAGTGAAAAGCAAATGCCACAGTCTGCCCTCGAGGGCAGCTGCAGAAGAGATGCCTCGGGAAGGCCAGGGGTCACCAAGTGCTCTGGTCTGGCCACGAGCTCACCTGCAGGAGTAATACCTTGGGAAAGCTCCGGGTCAGCAAAGAACGAGTGGCTGTGCGAGGGCTCCTCACAGCACCGCTCTCTCGCGTCCTCTCTCGTCGTGTGCACCGAGCACTGTGGAGTGTAACTGTAACTTGTAACTGCCAACACCTCTGCCAGAGCGTGTCACCAAGGGCCCTTGGAATCCCTGCCCCGTTCCATTCCACGGTGACCATGCTGCACCGTGTCACCAAGGGCCCTTGGATCCCCTGTCCCGTTCCATTCCACGGTGACCATGCTGCACCGTGTCACCAAGGGCCCTTGCACGCACTGCCACCTGCCCTGGGGCCACCCCCAGCACCCCAGAGTGGCCCAGGGTGGAAGGAATGCCTTGCCCCAGGTGTGTCAGACAGCCCAACAGGATCTTTAGGAAGGGCTCAGCCCATCAGCAAACGCTGCCCTGCTCTGCGGGCTCAGAGCAGCAGGAGCCCCCGCAGCTGCCGACGCAGCCGCGCTGGGAAGGGCACGGGGCCTCCACAGAAGCTGGCACGGCCTCCTCGGGACACGTCCCACATGGTGGCCATCCTGAGCACGGCCGTGGGACACAGACCGGGAACGTGTGGGCCAGGGCAGGAATGCTGCTCTGAGCCCTGGGGCCCGGGCAGCGCTGACAGCAGCAGGTGAGGCACAGTCCCTGCCCAAGCAGAGTTCCCCCGAGCCCTGGCAGCACCGGTGCCCGTCTCCTGCCCAGAAACCTGTGCCCCAAAAGGGCTTCTCTGCCAGAGGGCAGCCAAAGCTGGTGTGCACTGGGGGCTGTGCTCCATCCTACAGGGGCTATTGGTAGCAGCACCTGGAGCAACTGGTGGCAACACTTGGTGCGTGTCAGATGTTGTTGCTCCTTCCTGGGATGATTTTTTCACGGAAGGGATTAGCAGCAGCACAGAAACACCAACAGCTACTGAACTTCACAGGACAAAGAGACTCCACCAAAACACTGTCGTGTTTCCTTGTGCTTTTGTGTCTTTCTTGCACTCTGAAAGAAAAAGATTTGGCCCAAGCCCTGCTATTCAAATCTCCAGCTGCTGTGTGTCTGCCTGTGGCAGCTCCCTGCAAACACAACTGGCTGCCTGCTCAGCTGGGCAATGGACGGCCACAAACAGGGAGGGCCCTGGTGAACATCTCTTTGGTCTCGTGGGGCAGCGAGGGCACAGGAGACAAAGACTGCTCCTCCCGAGTTCATGGGGCAACAGAGAGATTTTATTTCCCAAGCTCCCCCTTACACAGGGCATTTGAAAGACCAGGCCTGGAAGCTCTCATTGGTTTGAGCTCCACGCCCCTTCAGGTTCTGGCCCGTGAGGTGCCTGCAGTTTTGGGAGATATTTGATTGGTCAAGACCCCTGTCAATCATGGTAACACCTCACCCTTCTTTTCTTTATAAAATTCTGTGTATTGTTCTCTGTCACCCATCTGCAAGGGCCCTTTGCCAACATGGGGACAGAGGACAGCGTGCATCTAATTTGCACTGGAGCTGCAGCATTCCCCTCCAGGAACTGTTAGGGGAGAACTCAAGCCACAGGCATAATGCTTCTTGGATACAAATTGAACTTATCTCTAAAAGCAGAAAGCTATTTAACCCTGAGCCCATTTAACCCTTAGAGAAAAACCCAATTTTAAAAAACAACCTTTAAGCACTTGATCCCTTGGGGAAAAACTGAACTCCCAGAAAACAATCTGTAAACAGAAAAACTGTTTGTAAACATGAGAAATAATTTGTAAACAAGTAAAGTCCTTATATGAACTGTCCATGAGGCAGGTGATCATTTGTAATGTTGTCTGTGGTTTCCAGTGTCCATATTTTAGGCAGCTGTATTGTACTGTTGTAGGATTTATTGTAAAACATGAGAACAGACTCAGAGGGGAGGAAGGTGTACCCTCAATCCAACCCCTTTCCCCTTTTTTCTTTGTCTAAGAAATAATAATAGGATTAGAACATGGATTTTGAATACTATTAACTTATGCAAAATTTCATCCACGTTTACTGATAATATTTTTCTTTACCAGCCAGGTTCACAGCAAAGAACTTGATTGGGAGATGTTTTGATCAGGGCAAGGAACTTGGTTGGGAGACATTTTCTGTATTTCTATTTTTTCTAGTGCAAACCATATACTTTTTTCCCTTTGTTAGAAGTTAGAAATTTTGTTGTTGACTTTAATAGCTGACTTTTAAAATGATGACAAGTGGCAGAATTTCAGTGAAAAAACTTTGCAACTGCAATTTGCTTATGAAAAATCGATGTTCTATGTGTACCTCAGTGGATATTCTTTTAATCATACCAGTTTATCTTGAAACAATGCAAGAATAATTACTAGAATATTAAGAAAAGACATGTTAATACACATACTAGGACATCTTTAAGACAATGATTTACTGAAATATGAGTATCAATTTAATATCGATATCCAACTGAGATGGACAAAAACTCTCTAAGGGTTTAAAGTTAGAAATTGTATGTTTATTGAGACAGCCAGGCAGTACATGGGATAATTCCCTAATGCACACTGCAAAAATCACAGGTATTACAAAGCTTTTTTATTTGCAGAAGTCTTGAATACACAAATATGAATGCATATTCATATCCCTGTCACTTCCTCTGCTCCGTTTCATGTGCTAATTGGCAAAAAGGCAATTAAGCATGTGTAGTTCTGTTCCCTGAAATGAGTTGGGGGTCCATTTTGGGGAGGGGTCTCCAAAATGAAGAAGTAAAATAAGTCTTCCTCGTTCTGACGTTTCTGCCTTTCCCATGCATACGTGACAAATGAATCCTTGCCGTTTTCCTGTTCTTAATGGATCCCTAAAGTATGGGAAGTCTGCAACTGTTTTTGTGCCCCTGAAATCTATCACCAGGAACGGGGCTGGGATGTGACCTGGTGCCTGGGACATCATCAGGAGCGGGGCTGGGATGTGCTCTGGTGCCTGGACATCACCAGGAGCAGGGCTGGGATGTGCTCTGGTGCCTGGGACATCATCAGGAGCGGGGCTGGGATGTGCCCTGGTGCCTGGGACATCACCAGGAGTGGGGCTGGCTCTGATGCTCTCCAGTGCCTGGGACATGACAAGGGGCGGTGCTGGCTGGGGTTTGTTTGGTGCCTGTGCAATCCCAAGGGCAGTGTCACAGCGGGGCAGCTCTCAGTGTCCCCAGCAGGTCACAGTGTCCAGGGCAGCCCGTGCCAGCGGTCACTGCGCACATGGGGCAGGCTGGGCTGGACAGGGGACGGGGCAGAAACGCTGCCCTGGGACTGGGGTCTCCCCCTGCCTCTGGGGCCCAGCCCCTGCTGGGAGCGCCTTGGGCAGGGCACGGGGCTGCTGCCGGGCCAGGGGGACAGGCCGTGCCCCCTGTCCCCTGCTGCTGGGCCAGGGGGACAGGCCGTGCCCCCTGTCCCCTGCTGCTGGGCCAGGGGAACAGGCCGTGCCCCCTGTCCCCTGCTGCTGGGCCAGGGGGACAGGCCGTGCCCCCTGTCCCCTGCTGCTGGGCCAGGGGACAGGCCGTGCCCCCTGCCAGCTGCCCAGGCCCCTCTGATGCCTCTCCCTCGTCCCTGTGGCTTCTGTCCCCACCACTCCCCACCACCTTCACTCCCTCTGTCAAAGCCCCACTCAACCCCTTCACAGTGACCTCTGGAAAGAAAGAATGAATGAAGGAAAGGAAGTGTTGTCTGTTCACCCTGGCTGGATGTCAGGCACCCACCAAAGCTGCTCTCTCACTCCCCTCCAGAGATGGACAGGAGGGAGAAAACAGAATGAAGGCTTCATGGGTTGAGCTAAGGACTGCGACAGATCACTCAGCAAATGCCATCATGGGCAAACCATTTTCAAAATTGGAGATATTAATGGAATTTTTGCTATCTGGATCAGGGCAGGATAGTGAGAAGTAAAACAAAGCTTTAAAAACACCTTCTGCCCTTTCCTCCCTCCTTCCCATCTCTACCTCCCCCCGCAGTGGGTGCAGGGAGACAGGGAATGGGGGCTCTGGTCAGTTCATCCCCTGTTGTTTCTCCTGCTGCTTGGGGAGAGGAGTCGTTCCCCTGCTGTGCCAGGGGTCCCTTCTGGAGACACTTCTCCATGAACTTCTCCACGGTGAGTTCATCCCACGGACAGCAGTTCTCCACAAGCTGCTGCAGCGTGGCTCGCTCCTCCATGGGCTCACAAGTCCTGGCAGGGCCCTGCTCCAGCGTGGGCTCCTCTCCAGGGGTTTGCAGGTCCCTGCCAGGTCCCTGCTCCAGCACAGGTTTCTCATGGGGTTGCAGCCTCCGCTCAGGCATCCCCCTGCTCCAGCACGGGCTCCTCCAGGCGCTGCAGGTGCATCTCTGCCCTCCGTGCCCTCCATAGGCTGCAGGGCCAAGCTGCCTCCCCAGGGACTGGCCAGGGAATCTCAGGGCAATCAGCTCCAGCAGCTGGAGCAGCTCCTGCCCCTCCTGCCCCTCCTGCCCTGCCCTGGGGGTGTGCAGAGCTGTTCCCCTCACAGGTCCTCACCCTGTTCCTCCCTGCTCACAGCCACAATTCCAGGATCACCCATTTCCTTAAATCTCTTATTCCAAAGGTGTTACCACCATTTCTAACTGGGCCAGCCTTGTCCAGCAGCCAGTCTGTCCTGGAGCCAGCTGGAATTGACTCTGTGGGACATGGAGGAACAGCTGCTCTCACAGAAGCTGCTCCTAGATCCCCTGCCTTACCAAAACCTGGCCATGCAAACCTGGTATAAGTATGGTAGGGTTTTTATTACCACTATTAATTCTTATTATTTCTATTCTCTCAATTTTTTGCTATTAATGGTACAGTTGTTATTATTATTACTAGTATTTTTAGTCTTTTGGACTCTATATTAATAGTGGCTAGATTAGAACTGGAGAAAAAGGTATTTCATTGCAAGTAGCGGTTAGAGTTTTGTCAGCCTCTTGCCCTGCCCTGTTCTGTGTCATTGCTGTGTGTGAAGCTGCTGCTGCCAGGCCTCCCTATTTCCCTGGTTTGAGAAATTCCATGGCATTGCTCACATGTCAGAGAGGGCTTATTCCATTCAAACACATGCTCTTAACTCTTCGAGTCCCATTGTTGGAAGCTTGTTTTCTAACATTGTTGACTTTCTCAGCTTCTGTTAATATTTGTGATTTTGTAACAAAATGTTCTTGGGTGTGATTGTGCAAGATTCTCTAATCAGCTTTCAGTTTGCTCTTGGGTTTCTTACCGGTGTGTCCGAGCTGAAGGCAGCATTTTGGGTGGAAGGCTTCAGTGGGAGGTGGGATTGCCTCGGCAGCAGCTGGTTTTGCAATGTGAGCAGCGCTGACAGAGATTCCGTGCGCTGAATATTCCGCCTGGTTGGAGCCGCAGTGCCCGGCTGGAGGGAGCCGCGCCGGGCGCTGCGGGTTGTGCCGGGCCGGGCAGCGGCCGCAGCCCCGGCAGGGCCCGGCCGTGGACACGGAGCCTTTGCTGGGCAGGGCTCGGCCCTGCGGCGCCGGGCGGGCGGTGCCGCTCCCGCCGGGAGCCTGCGGGAGCCGGGACAGCGAGAGAGCCCGGGCCGAGCATCAGCCCCGGGGCACGGCCCGGGAGGGGGCACAGCCCGGGGGTCCCGCAGAGCCTCCCTGCTCCAGAGCCGCGCCTGCCGCAGCGGGGCAGCTGCGGCACCTGCGGGGCACGGAGGAGCCGCAGGCGGCGTTCCGAGCGCTCCTTCGGGGCAGGATTTTGTCCCGCTGCGGGGAATTCCCGCGGGCCGGGCGGGCCGGGGCCGCTGCCGAGCGCCGCCGCCTTTCCCGGGAGCCGCCGGGCAGAGCTCTCTGCTCGGGGCTGGGAAAAACACCTTCACTGCCCTGGGAACATTTAAAAAGTTTAATACAGGACAAGAGGAGACAAGGGCCATAGAGCAAAGGTTGTTAGGGCCAGGTGCATCTCGGCACTGAGCCAAGAGCACACGGTTATCTCCGGAGATACCCCTTGAATACCTTTTCCCTTACACCAGCCTGTTGCATATTCATAGTCCCTTATGCATAGTAAACTTTTTCCCAAGCTAGTTTACATATTCCAAGAACTGTTCAGCATGGCTCCTCCTCGGTTGCACCTTTTTAGGGCATGTGTATTCCTTGGTTGTGGTTTTGGTCCTTTTTTATCATCATCTTCAGTTTTGGCCCCGGCCCACACTGCCTTCAGACGGTGAGTGCTGATGGTTGGCAGATCTGTACAGGTGTCCTCATCCTGTGCTCACTGGATGTTATCCCATCCAAGCAGGCATTTTAACACAAGCATGCTTCTATCACCTATGGCACTAGTATGTCTGAGCTTAATCAATGAACAACAGAAATAAAAACTATATAACAAAGTTATTGTAACACCACACATATAAAATCCAATGGAATATTTGCAAAAAGCCAATATTATAATATGTATCTATAACAGGGCCAAGGGCCGGGTGCCCGCTCGGTGGCCCCGGGACAGCAGAATTTTGGGGTCCCGGTGCTGGCTGCCGGCAGAGCCCCGGCGCTGGGCCGGGGATGCGTGGGACCCTCCCGCGGTGGGGTTGGGCTGCCCGGGGCAGGCGCTGCATCGTCAGCCCGGAGCCACCGGGGATCGCCCGGTACCGGCGGGGCGGGGCTGTGAGCGGAGAAGGGCGGCACCGGAGCGGGGGGACCCTCTGCAGCCTGCGGGGTCGGACAGACCGATAAGGGGGTCCCCGGGAGCCTGGAACGTTGTGAAAAACACTAATCACTTGGGTTTTAAAATTTTAAACGTTTAATAATAATAAAATGGTTATAAAAATAGTAACACAATTAGAGTAATCAAATTTAGAGTTAGGACAATTACAAGACAATAAAAAGCAAAAAATTATAGACGTCCAGATGCTCTCGGACACTTAAGCCAGGACAAGCATGCCTTGTGAACAAAGGAATAATCTTAAAAGCAATAGCCTATTGCATATTCATGTATCTCATACATGATGCATAAAATCCTTGCAAACTAGGAACTTTTCTGGATTTTGTCAACTTCTTTCCCTTAATCCTGGTGCTTCCATAAAGATGGAGACAAGATGGAAGAATGTTTGTCTTTTCTGATAAGGAGGTTGTAACTCTTTATGTGCCCCAAGTCACCGCCATCCCTGTGTGAAGAGTTTATTGATTATCTCATCTCTTGCTTGAGCAAGTAAAAAAATCCTACATCGCAGAGTTTCTATTTTAATATTATGTTGTTACCTAAAACTCTATTTAACACACTACTTAAGAGAATTAATACAGCATAACTTTCTAACATTACACATATAATATTCATTGTAACATTTGTGAAAAGCCAATCATAAAATAAGCATTCTACACAGAAAGTGTTGAAATGGTAAAACCAGTCAAAACCCCTTAGGAATTGGAAGGAAAACCAGAGGCAGTGGCAGCTAACACCTCAGAAACCCGTGGCTTTTGTTCCTCTCTTCGACCTGAGAGCTTCCTGGGCAGGGGCGACTCTTCCAATTGCACCAGCGTGGCCATGGCTGGGAAGGGCAGCGAGCAGATGGGTTGAGCTTCTCCTGCCAGCCCCTGAAGTGCCAGCTGTCATTTGTGTGCGCTGAGGATTCCCTTCAGGCTCGGAGCTGGCGCAGCTGCTCCTGGGCGCTGCTCGCCCGCGGGCGCAGCGGTGCTGCAGCCGCTGTCCCGCACACAGGGAGGGCTCTGGAGCCTCCCAGGGCACCAAGGAGCGGAGCAGGGAACATGCCGGGATCTGCTGCAGGACCGTGGGGCTGTGGGGGATCCTTCGGTCTCTTGGATGGGGCAGGGAGGGGGCAAATGGAATCAAGGTGAGACAAGATCAGGCAGCCCCACGCCAGGCAGCGTTTTCTCCTCTGAGAGCTCCTCTGAGCTGAGCGAGCTGGTGAATCCTGCAGAGCAAATGAGACCCGGGAGCGAGGGAAGGGCTGGCTGGAAAGGAGTCAGATAAACCCAGTGGGTATTTCCCTTCCCAAGGGGCTCCTGGGGAGACAGAGGAGACAAGAAGGATTCCCCATCTCATGACATTCCCTTTTTTCCTTCAGTAGCCCTATTGCAGTCACTGCATACAAGAGTTTAGTTGATCCCTTTGATGCCAGGGAGAACCCAGAACTTGAACCTCGCTGGATCCAGCCCTGTCTGCCTATCACCGAGCAGAGGGAAAAGATAAAGAACCTGGGTGGGGGTTGAGCCAAAAGGGCATTTTGCCACTTCTGATCTGCTCCCAGCTTTTGCAGCAGGGCACCAACCCCATCGCTGCAAACCACTCCCTTTTGCAAGGCACACGTGGACCTCGCTGGTAGCTCAGGGCTCCTGAAGGGGCTGCTGCAGTTGGCAACTGGAGCTGTTGTTGAACTTTTCACATTGCTTACCCCCATATCCAAATGCCATCAACTGTCTGAGGAAGGACACAAAAATATTACCCTGGAGGGGCCAAAAACTTGGAAAAGGATGAAAGAAATGTTCTGATGATGACAATGACAATGACAATGGCAATGACAATGACAATGACAAAAAACCACAATTTATTTTTGACAGCAAATGAGTACCCACAGCCCTCCAGCCCTCCCAGACTGGCAGCCGAGTGGGGCCGTTTCCATGGCATGAGGAGCTGGCAGCCTGCAGAGAGAAACCAGAGAGCCACGGTCAGTCACAGAAGGCTCCTGTGCCCCTGTCCCACCACGGCCTGTGCCTGGGCCAGGCTGCTGTGTGCTCAGAGCCCAAACCTCCTGACCCATTCTCCGTTTTTAGAGAAGGGCAGAGTGGTAAGCCACATTCCATCTCCTCTGCTGAAGCACAGCCCAGCAGCCTCCTCAGCAGCTGCAAGGGCGGGATGCCCGTGTGCCTGGTTTCCAGGCTCCCCGGCAGATCAGGGGTTATAGGTTGGGTGTCTCCTGGATTGTTCCCGGAAAGGGCCCATCTCTGCACAGAGACACCGTTTTTCATTTGTAAATTAGGTCTTTCTTTCTCTGCCAACTGTGGTTTCTCCAGCCCCGGCTGCAGCCACTGGTCATTTAAAACTTTAAGAATCTTTTTCTACAAGCACAACTGACTTGATGTATATTACATAACATATATTACAATGGGGATGCAGAGATCCCCTGCAGGTCCATGGGGATGCAGAGATCCCCTGCAGCCCCTGGAGGAGCCGGGCTGGAGCTCGGCGATGCCTGAGAGGAGGCTGTGAGCCCGCGGGCAGAGGGGCCCCGCTGGAGCAGCCTGTCCTGGCAGGACTGAGCCCGTGGCACAGTGACCCACGCTGCAGCACTCGGAGGGGGCTGTGCCCAGGGGATGGACTCCGCTCCGAGAAGTTCCTGGAGAAGTCTCGGCCGGGAGAGAGCGCAGGGTGCAGCAGGGAACGACTCCTGTCCCTGAGCAGAGGGAGAAGCCCCGGGGGATGAGCTGAGCATGGCCCCATTCCCTGTCTCCTGCCCTGCCGGGGGAGGAGGTGCAGCTGGGAGCAGGGAGGCGTGGGGAAAGCTGCATTTAAGGCTCTGCACGGACTTCTCCTGCTCCTGCTCCGAGTCTTTGGAGTTTTCTGCCAGAAATCTCTCCCCTGCCCCACCCACCCACAGGGCTTGGGGCAGGTTTCCCTTTTCGGGGGAAATCAAAGCGAAGCACTGATGCGCTAACGAGGGGCAGGAGAAGTGAGGCTCCTGGGCTTCCCGCAGAGGCGGAGGCACGGGAGGCGCAGGGCCGGGAAAGCCGTGGCGGGAGGCGCGGAGAAGTTTGTTTGTGTGGGCAGCTCAATCCCGGCTCGGCCCGGGCCCGTGCCGGGGCTGTTCCTCATCTCCGGCTTTCCCCTCACGCAGCCCGGGGGCGCCGAGAGCGCGGGGCGAGGCGGGGCCGTGCGCAGAGCCCGCCCCGAGCTCGCTGCCATTGGCCGCCGGTGCCGTCAGTCGCGGTTGCGGCGCGCTGATTGGTGGGAGCGGGGCGCGGCGCGGCCCCGGCGGCGGGCTGAGGGCGGCCGTGGCCGCGCAGCGCCGCCATTGGCCGAGCGGCTGTGCGGGCCCGGCAGCGGCGGCAGCGGCCGGAGCGCGGTGAGGCGGCGGCGGCGGAGCTCGGAGGCGGCCCCGGCGCAGGTGGGAGCCGCGCTGGGCTCTGCGGGGGCTCGGGGCTGGCTGCGGGCGGAGGGGGCGGCAGGGGGCTCCGGCGGCTCGCCGGTGCCGTGTCCGGCCCGTGCCGGCCCCGGGCTGAGGGCGCTGCGGGAGCGGCTGCCCGCGGTCTCCTTCCCGCCGGGGCCGGGCAGGAGCCGCTGCCGGAGCAGCGCTGGCTCGGCCCGGCTGCTGTGGGTAGGACAGAGGGGCTGCCCCGCGGCCGGGAGCGGGCGGGGAAATTCCCGTCGCCGGAGGTTCGTGTGCCCGGGGGAGAGCGAGGAGTCCTGTCAAAGTGACTTTATTGCCGAGCAGGGGCAGAGGCCGTGGGGCATTTGCCGTGCGCTCTCTGCCGTGGCTGTAGTCCGCAGCCTCCTTTTTATCCTCATTTTCCCGGCCGATCTCCCTCTGCCTTTGCCCACCGGCTGAGTTCCTTGGAAGGTTCCGACTTCCCGATGCGCCTGGAGCCTGTCCTCGTTAATGTGCACCCTCCTTTTGTTGAACAGCCGATATTCATGGCTTTGTTAAGTCTTTGTTCTTCTCCTCGAAGTTCGGGAATGTAGCGGGACTTTGAGCAGCTCTCTGGGTCAATTTGTAACATTTATTGGACCTGATGGTTTCTCCCCTTATCTAGAAGTGCCCGGCCCTATCTCCAGGCAGATTCACTCCTTGACTCTGTTTTGTCCTTCCCGGGTCCTCTTTGGTTTTGGGATTATTCTCGGTGCCCTCATTCCCTGTCCTTTTGTAGCCGTTTGTGGATCAGGAGGCCTGGCTGCCACCTGCATGCCCTGGCTCAGCTGCTGGATGAGCTGCACTGCCAAGGTGTGGAGCATGGTAAAAAGATGAGAGTTGCTGCAGCACAGAAGAGGAGAAGCAGCATTCCTTTAACCCCTGGTCTGCCAGTGCACCACAAAATCGTGTCCCATTCCCATCCTTTCCACATTTGGGTCAGAACATGAGCTGCTTTCTTATTTCCTTTCTCATCTTTTTCACCAGTTTTCCTTGGTCATCTCTTTGCCAGGAGCAGTTTGAGTAATTTAGTTTTCCATAAACTCCTCCTTTTTCTGCTAACAGATAATCTGATCCCATCCCCTGGTGAAATGTTGTGTTCCTCATTTGAGTGGCTTGGTCAGCAGGAAGGTCAGGAGCTGGAGTTGTCTGGTTGGTTCTTATTTGGAGGACAGCTTGTAATTTAATGATGCCATTGAAATGATAAATGGGTTCTGTGGCTCCTGATATGAGTTTCATAGGGTTCCCAGGGGCTGGTCTGTGGTGTTGTAGAATTTATTCTGGTAGCCGTTTTGTTTTTTCCATTTTTGGCACTCCCTCGGGAGCCAGGGCTGCATCAATTGACTGATTTTCTCTAATGCAAACATCAAATACTTGTATTCTAACTGATTTTTCTGAACTTGTGGTAGCAAAAACCCCATTGCTCTAATCCACCCTATAAAACATAGACAGTGACAGCAGATGTTGGAGTGGGCAGAGGGATGATCCCCCCCCTTATTTTAGTGAAGTTTTCCCAACATTCTCCATTTGCTGTTTCCCTTTGCAGCTTCAGCCATTTCTGTTGCAGAGTCAGAGATCCTCACCACGGGCTCTGCCTTCAGCTGTGCAAATTCCATCTGTGGGAGATGGCAGAGTTTGGGGTGAGGGGGCAGAGGGAATCAGCCCAATTCCAGCCCCAGGCAAGAAACCCAAATACATTGTCCATGCTTTACCCCAGCACTGTTAATTTGCATTTCTTAAGCTCCTCTCCAGGCTGCTGGAAGGAAAATTCTCTTCCAGAGCAGCCATTGGATGACTCATATGCGGCCACCCCAGAATATGCTGCTTTTATTTTTTCTTTTTAAAGCATATTTTTAAACACACTATTAAATGTTAATGAGTTTAAGTATCACCTTTGTGATAAATGAATGCTCCAATTTATTAATTAACGAAAATTTATTAAATGATCAAAGTATAAATTTAGAGAAAAAAAAAAACGAGCCACAATCCATTCAAAAAGGGTCAGTGAAGAGCCTGGGTACCGGTGCTGGGCGAGACACAGGTCTGATCGCTACAGCAGAGGGTCCCCTCTGTTTCACACCGATTGTCCTGCCCCAGGCAGAGTCCCTTTCCTTCCTTTCAGGACTGCACATATTCCTGTGGAGTTCTTTCTCTGCAAGGAGCTGAACAAAACCATGGCTGGGGAGTGATAAACATCCAGGGAACAAAACCATGTCCGGGGAGTGATAAACATTCACGATGTGTTCCCAGAATCCAGGAATCCAGTAATCCAGTATTGAGATGTATCTCACAGATGTCTCCAGCTATCTCAGTCTTAGATGTTTATCAGGTATTCATCATCCTGGTGGATCACCTTGAGGAACACCCATCTGTGGGCTGGCCACATTCATTCATTTGTAAATGAAGATCTCCTTCCTCTTGTCCAGGTGGTTTCAACACTGATGCAATCCTCGACACTGACTTGTGTGCTTAAAAATCTTTTTATAAGGGTATTTCTTACCAATACATACATAAAATATATATGGCAATTTTTATCGGCATGAATTATCCCATATACACAAAACAATCCTTCCCCTTCTACATAAACATAGTAATTCCTGCTTTCTAAACTTTCTACATAATTATGTGTGACTTTACTTCTACCCTATACTACTATCCCATTTCCTAGTTTTTTATAAGAAGGAAATAAACCTCTTAGTTCCCTCAAGGCTTATTATCCCACTCTTGTCTTGGAATTCCCTGGTACAATTTGTAGACATCCCCTTCTCCCTGTATCTGCTCTTTGAATCTGGCCAAAGCATCTGCTGCCCTACCGTGTAGATTTTCCTCCCCCAATTTCATTATTTTTGATACCTGATTTGTTTTTCCCATAGCACATTCTGGGTCTGTGGGCATGGCAGCCACCTGCATACCCTGCACTACTGAGTGTATCGACCTGATAAAGCATGGTATCAGGCAGGGTAGGAATATGATCCCAGCTATTGAACACAATATAAAAAAATATTACCTTTTTCCACCATGCTCCATCAAACAGATGATCCCACCAGGATGCTTGGAGTACGGAGTTCCATTTTTGTACTGGGACATGTGCTACCCTTTTAATTTCTGTCACAGGCCTCTGATGGTTTCTCCATAGTCATCAATCTCTATAGAGCATTATGATTCATTAAACTTTCCACAGACCCCTACTCCCTCTGCTAGTAAATAGTCCAGGGCTATTCTGTTTTGATACACAAAGGCCCTCATTTGGGAGTGTTGTTTAGACAACAGCTCAAGGGCATTTGAGGTGTGGTTAGAGACCATGTCTACCACTGCCCAAAATCTTATTAGTCGGTTTAACAGATAAATTGGGGTCCTATACCCCCAGCTTTCATCCTGGGCCCATGTTGCAGGACCATAATCCTCTATTATTCTTTCTGCTGGCCACTTCTCGCCCCAGGTCTGACCCCCACCAAAGATAGGGAATTTCTTTTTCAAATCCCTTCTTCTTCTGCTCAAAGTTTCGTATAAGGGGGCCCCTAGTGAGCTGTGTTCTGATTGAGGTAGGGTAAAGAAAACGTGTCTGATCAATTGAATAGTGCATGATCCTCTCCACCACTGAGGTAGTTTGCTGTATGCTTTCTTCCCACAAATCCAATATAAACCATTCAGGGGCTTTCCACCTGACTTTTGTGTTTTTGGGTTTACTCCAGAATCCTCTCAATTCATCTAAGGATTGGTAAAGGTTAGCTCCAGAGCCTTTGTTCCAGCAGTGTTCGATTTTTTTCTCTCCATTCACATTTAGTGCCTTTTTCCCAGCTCCAGTACCCTACTAGGTACCTACTAGGTACTGGAGTACTCCAGTAGGGATTTCTGGCTGCCAGATTCTGCTTTTGTTAAGGGAATTTACTGTTGGAGTGGACAGACATGAAGTGTATCCCACCATTTCGGTGTGCTCCTTTCCCTCCCTGCTAATGCAAAATGTCCCAATTATAGCATTATCCCATTTCAGGAGTTGATCTAGAGCTAAGTTCTCACCTTTTCAAGGCCACTTCTCTGCAGACTTGAGCCCTCTGCAGATCCAGCAATTGGACAGCCCCAATTCTGTTGCAGTTTCTTGCATCAGATCCACAAATAGGTTTTGATCGGAGGCAGGGAAACTCCAACTGGTATATTGTTTTTTGAGCTGATCATATTGCTCGCTTAGGGTTCTCAGCCTTTCTTGCTCCATCCTTCTTTTTCTCATCTCTGCCTCTTGTCTTTTTAGTTCCTGTGATACCTGTTTAATTTTGCTCTCCGGGTCCACTCGCTCTTTGTTCTTGAAAAGCAGAACATCCTGTCATATTGCAAACAAACACGGTCATCCTAATCCTCTAAAAGGTCCAAGATAACTGGCTCATTTTTGAGGGACATCTTGGTCTCATATTTTAAGTTCTTCCTGACCCAGTATGTCTGTCCACCCATAACACACATTCCCAAGTGGTTATTGTCATAACACAATGGGTTAGCCTGAAAGTATGCTACAAACACTGACTCCATCCTTCCCCCAGTCCATACTGTGCAGTTACATTTATCACAGATCGGGACAGATATCTGTTCAACATTTCTTTTATGTACCTTGTGCTCTGACTGCCCGTCCTTGGGGGTCGCCCTTTGTGAGTAACACCTTATTCTTTCTTTTAGCTTGCGTATCCCCTGCTGGGTGCCGTTTATGGGACAGTGCCCGCTTATCTTACCCTTGCCGCGGTTCCTTGGGGCTGGGGCTGTCGGAGCCTCCGATTCCCCGTGTGCTCTCCGGACAGTCTGTATGCAGAGCCCGCACCTTCACCGGGGCCTCACACCTCTGTGCTGGGCCAGTTAGTGCAACGCGTGCTGGTCTTGAGGCACATTGCTGGACTCAGATTGATCAGGATCCCCACGATTATTATTCCTCTGCCTTTGCCTGTGCCCACTGGGTTGCCACCAGTGGTGAGGTAAACCATTTTCTCGGCAGCAAGAATAGTCTTCTGTGGTGTCATACGTGGACTGAGCTGCATACCTCTGTTTAAAGATGCTCCACCTTGGTAGTTTAACTGTATCTGCACTGCAGGGTACTTTATTTAACCTCTGGCACTCAACAGTAATGATTTGAGCTTTTGATCTCAATTTTCCCCTTAGCCTGTTTTGAAACAAATGAAATCAGATCTCAGAGTCCGCTTCGATTATTCCTAGGCTTGTGGCAAGCTCTTGTTGCTGTCGAGGCAGGATGGGAATGAATAGACTTGACTCAGAAGGCTGCTGAGAGTAAAACTCCCATTTATTCAAAATACACACCTCTTTTATACAGAGCTTAGCAAGGATCAAATCTATTTGTTCTGAAGTGAAAACAATCCAGAGCATTGGTGCAAAGTGCTTGACGCACAGTGATAGAACTTAACTATAAACAATGTGAAAAACAAGAGAAATAAAGCATTATTTACATTCTTTCCCAGCTCTTTCCCAGCTTTTTGTCTGGCTAGAAATTCTCAGTTTCTTTCTTTGACTGAATCTGAGACCCACAGCTCTAAGATATGGCTAGTTCCCCTTCTAGGCACTTATCACATAAACCCTTTGGCCAATATTCCCTTCTACAGTGTGTGACCCAAACCTTGTTACAATACTCACATTTGAAATATACAAATGGATAACATTCACAATGAGGTTCAGTGCATCTTATCAGATCCCTGTCAGTCATTTACTTGGCCACCACAAGGTTATCTTCAAATCCCCAGGAGGAGAAGTGACTTTGCACTCTGGCATCTCTTCCTGGTGCTCAACCTTCTTCACTCGGGATGCGTGTGTCCACCCCTTTTCTGCTGTTTGTATTGCTGTATCTGTGGTTAAGAGGACGAGAAAAGGGCTTTCCCAGTCAGCTGTCAGTGGGGCTTCTCTCCACGTTTTTATGAGCACTTTGTCCCCAGGATGTACTTTATGTGTGGAAAAACCTAAAGGGGCACCTTGTGTTATTCCCTGCTTCCGCAATTCCTGCAGATTCTTACTTATGGCTATGAGATACGGCTGTGTCTGTGCATCTTCTATCCTCAGATGCCCCACTGGCATGCCATGTTCATATGGCATCCCATACAGCATTTTGAAAGGTGACACTCCAGTCTCGGAGTGAGACATGGTCTGGATATTTAGCAAGGCTAAGGGGAGGCACTTTAACCAGGACATTTTTGTTTCCAAAATCAATTTTGCTAATTGAACCTTTAATGTTTGATTTATCCTTTCAACTTGTTCAGAGCTCTGAGGCTGCCATGGGGTGTGGTATTCCCACTGGATCCCAACAGCATTGGCTTGTTGTCTAATAATTTTTGAGGGGAAGTGTGTCTCCTGGTCCGCATCTATGTATTTTACTAACCTATATCAGGGTATGATTTCTTCTAGTAGAAATTTTGATACTGTCTGAGCCATCACCTGAGAGCTCAGGAGGGCTTCTACCCTGTGGGTTAGTTTGTCCACTATTACCAATAAAAATTTATATCTCCCCACCTTAGGCAGATCAGTAAAATCTACCTGAATCATTTTGAAAGGTCTGTATGCCACTGGGTGACTTCCCAGTGCCAGCTGCCGTGTTTTTGCCTGATTAATCTTTTGACAAATCATACACCCCTGCACCTCTTGTTTTACCAGTTCATAAATCCCCTTGCACCTGAAGAATCCAGGGAATTGCTCTGCCAGGGCCTGGAATCCCCAGTGTGTTTGTTGATGTAATCTCCTCAGGATGTTTCTGCTGTAGTCTTTAGACAACAGCTCCCTCCCATCTGGCAATTTCCACTTACCTCCTTCTAGCTGGCCTCCTATCTTCTTGTACCCCTCGATTTCCTTCAGGAAGGGGTGGGGAGGATATTCCTGAACCTCCCCTTCTTCGATTCCTGGGGTACTTACCTTCATTAGAGGCATGCTTTTGGCCTCTTTGTCTGCTAAATTGTTCCCTTGGGTCCTGAACTGCATTCCTGTCTGGTGCCCTTTCACGTGGACTATGGCAACTGCCTCTGGCCCCCTTATAACCTTTAAGATTTGCCTGATTATTTCTTCATGCACTAGCCTCTTTCCCTGAGTATTGAGTAACCCTTGTTCTTCCCAAATCTTTCCAAATATGTGTACCACCCCAAATGCATAATTTGAATCTGTAAAAATTGTTCCTTTTTTCCCTTCTAATTTCCACAGGGCCCTCAATACTGTGTACAACTCACAAGCTTGTGCTGACCATCCGGGATTCAGGGGTCCTGATTCCACTGCCTCCCTGGTTTTGCCATTAGGAAATATCCTGATTTCCTTTTCCCATCTATGATCCTTGCAGAACCACCCACAAACCATTTTTCACCTTCTTCTAAATCTGGCCTTATTTTGATCTGCAGCTCCACCACTTCTGAGCAGTCATGGGAAGGCACTCCTGCGGCTTCCCCAGCCAGGAATCGCGCGTGATTTTGCACCGAGGTAGTTCACAATTCCAAATCCCGGGAGTGGATTAATACAGCCTCATACTGTAGGAGCCTGGCGTCAGTTGGCCACTTGTCAGCCTTTTGCTGCAGAATGCCCCGACGGTCACCTGCGACCAGGGACCTCAGATAACGGGAAGCTGGACGGGACAGAACGCACATCCAACCAATATGATTAATGCAATGTTCTCCATTTATTCGAGAGAAGATGGCAGTTTTTATACACTTCTATATAGTTTATAGTTTACAAAGCACTCTCATTGGCAAGCTAACATTGTTTACCTTTGTCTTAAAGTGGCCTAAACCTTACACTATAAACCTATACTACTTTACACCCAGACAGCCCAGTGCTTCGCATCACACCTTAATACAATTTCTAACTGCGCCACAAGCTCTTAATTTCTAACTGTGTCAGAGGCTGGAAGGCCTCACAAGCCCCAAATCTGTGGCCTAGACTGAGGGGAAGCTCAATTCTCACTCCAGACATAAATCATGCCCTCTCTCTCAGAAATTCTGTAACAGTCACCTTCTTAGCCTCCTCCACCAATACTGTCACTGCTGCAATTGCTTGTAAGATCCCTGCTTACAGGATCTAAAAGTTTTGATACATACCCCACCAGCTTCTTGGCCCCTGCCCAATCCTGCGTTAAAACCCCATGGGCAGTGTGATTACTGATGTCCAGGAACAGCTGAAAAGGTTTCTTTACATCAGGGAGGCTCAACTCTGGAGCTGCCGCGAGGATTTCTTTTAATTTCTTGAAACCCTCCTCATCCTGCTCTGTCTACTTTAGCTTGTCCGTGATAAGCTTTTCATGAAGAAACTTTTCCTTCTCACTATATCCCTTGATCCATTGCCTGCAGTATCCTGGAAGCCCCAGCAGCTGCCTAACCTCCTTTTTTGTTCATGGAGGGGGTAAAGTAATGATACCTGTTATCCTGTCCAGATCCAGCTTCTTACCTTTTGTTAACCAATGGCCTAGGTACTTGACCTCAGGCTCTGTGAACTGTAATTTCAATTTGAGACCTTCAACCCTTTTTCCCCAAAGAAGTTTAATAGTGCTATGGTCCCACACATCCTCCTCCCTGAGTCCGGCTGCCAATAGGTCATCTACGTATTGTAGTAATTTGGTCCCTTTAACGGGCACAAACTCACTTAAGAGTTTTTCAAGGGCTTGTCCAAATAGGTTTGGTGAGTACAGAGAATAGATTTACCACCCTCAAATCTTGCACCAGCCTGTAATTACCATCCGCCTTCTGTACTGCCAAGGTAGGAGTGTAATGTCTTGACATGCACAGTTCCAATGTGCCTTTCTTTCTTAGATCTTCTATTACAGCCTTCAGTCCATTCCTGCCTTTCATGGGAATGCAGTACTGTTTAATCCTGATTGGATCCTCCAGTCTCTGGATCTCAGTGTGAATTGGCTCCATGTTTAACCTCCCCGCCTCTTCCCAAATCACACTTTGGGATTTATCTCATTTTTGTCCTCAGCGGTTATTTTGTATAAACTTACTGTGAGCTGGGAGTCCTGTGCTATCAGGCTTATCCCCAGAGCTACCATTAGATCCCCTGCCAGCAAATTATAATCTGCTTCTTCTACCAGTACTATGTTCCCCAGACAAAACTTATTTTCTATTTCCACATTTGTTAAAACCGGAACCTTAAAGGGTTCCCCTTTAGCCCCAATGACCACCATTGAATCCTTGCTTTTAGTACATCCAGGTGGCAGTCACTGAACTGTAGTTCTTTCTGCGCCTGAATTGACCAAAAACACCAATTCTTGTTTTTGGGGTCTAATTTTTAATTTTATCAAGGGCTCTCCAGGTGTTCTGGACCCCAAATTATAAAGCCCCTGATACCTCTAATCCTCCTGGAAGATCTGTTCATCCTTCATTCTCTTCTTACAGTCTCTTTTAAAGTGCCCTTTCTGTTTACAGTAAAAGCACTCAGGGCTGCTTACCTGTTTGTTTATGCCTTTCTTCTGAGAGGGGTTAAGTTTTCCCTGGGGCTGTTGTGTTTGTGCCAGCTTTCAGGGATTTTGTATCTGCTCCTGTTTTTGCACTTCCCTTATTGCGCCACCAGTATCCTTGCCTGTGCTTTTTATTTTTCATCATTCCTTCTCATGTAAACCTTCTGTGTCTCCCTTAACAATTCTTGGAGGCTTTTCTCTTGACAAGTTTCTCTTTTTTCTAGCTTTTTCCATATGTCCTCCCATGATTTAGCAACAAATTGTGTTTTAAACAGAATAGCCCCGACAGGTGAATTAGGGTCGGTATCCGAATACATTTGGAGGCTCTTTCTCAGCCTCTCCAGCCATTTGGTGGGTATTTCATCCCTCCCCTGGCATTCCCCCAATGCTTTACTAATGTTCTGTCCCTTTGGTACTGTCCCCCAAATTCCCTGTATTACCATGTTCCTTAGCCCTATCATTTTAGACTGATCCTTCTCTGCCTGGGTGTTCTATGATGGCCTCTGTTCAGGCTTTCTCTCGTGCCACTCCCTCCCTGGGGATTCCTGTGTTCTCAATCATTTATTGCAGCCTGCCGTATCATGTCCCATTCCTCAGCGTTGAATAACGACCTTAGAATGGCGCAGATGTCATCATATGAATAGATGATGTTCCCCAAAAATTCATCCAGCCTCTCTGCCACCCCTAGAGGATTATCCATTAATTTCTGCATTTCCTTGCTGAAAGCTCTTACATCTCCCATATTGATCGGCACATTTACGTACCCAATGACTCCGGGAGCAGTTGGTACTTCCCTTAGAGGGTAAAGACTGGGTCTGTCCCCTTCCTCCTCACTATCATCATGGTTTTCTCTCCGTGTCTTGCACCGTGTTCTGCTAGCTGGAGGATAAGCAGTTTTCCCAGGGGGAGGTGTGTGCCCGGGATCGTCTGCCTGTTGTGGTGCAGGTGGGGCTGGGAGGGACCTGATGGGTCCGGCAGCACCGGAGCCGAGGGCTGTGTGTTACACGGCGGTGCCTGTGCCTGTGCAGGCTGAGGCGGGCGCCCCGCTGGTGCAGGCACAGGGGCCTGAGCCTGGGGAGGAGAATTCAGGTACAGGGGTGGAAGATTGTCCAAGGGCTCTGTCTTGGTTTGAAAAGGCAGGAGTCTGTGAAGGAAGGCAAGAGCCTCTTGTGAAATGGAAAAGGTAAACTCCCTCTCTCCGAATTACCACAATTTCAAAAAAAGCTCTTAGGTAAAGATATGGGAATGGGAATAACAGTTCCTTATTAGGAGAAAAATTAAATAAAAATAATAACAATAAAAATGTAGTTAGTACAAACAAAACTAGTGATAGAGTAGGAAACCTAACACCCTGAGGAGTTAGGGTGTTGGCAGTAGTCCAGTTAAATGGTGGCTGTTTTTCCTGGAGTGGCAGATGAAATGCTGCTGGATTGGTGATCTCTAGAAGGGTGGAGTTTTCTTTGGAGGTCTGGTAGTAGTTGGGCTTGGTCTTCCTCTGGGAATCCAGCAGAGAAAAGAGCTGCTTTTCTGGGAATCCAGCCAATAGCTGCTCAGTGTCCCAAAAAGTGCAGATTTTATGCGGGTAGGGGTGCTTGGCTCCTCCCTCTGGGTGGAGCATCTCACAATGGGATGATGTAACTTTAGCGGTCATGCAGTGAGTCATTCAATGGTCCATGAACTGAAGATATCTCCCCAGAGGGAGACTTTGTTCTTGGAAGAGATAAGAAAACTGCCCAACCTCCAACAGATGGCAGATAGAATACATGCTTATCTTACAAGCCAGGACAATTATTACGGAAAGTTATTCTCATGGTGTAATCTTGTCTCTGAAACTGCAGGGAAAAAAAAAATTCCAAGAATATCTTTAGTGCTAGAGAGTCAAAGCATTCCTTGGTTCTGGCAAAGATGTGCAACAGAAATCATTTCATTCACACATAGGCTGGCTGTGCAGAGAAAATTATCCCATGACATGTGAGTTTTACTAGATTTTCCTAAATTTATACAGTCTGAACCAATCTAAATCCATTGGTTTAATGTTCATTGCTTCCAAGTTGTGTAGTTTTTAGTATTTGGTTTCCTACTGGACCCAGATTTCTTTGCCTCTGATGTTAATTAGGTTTGAACTCCTGGATTTCCTTCTCAGCCTTTTGCAGACCAGGTGCCTCTAACTCTGCCGGGGGCAGTGTCTGGGGTAGGTGCTGGTTGCTGTTTGCTGCTGGGCACTGATGTTTTGTGGGTATCTTTTGGAGTATTCCCAGTGTGTTGAGATGTGAAACTCATCTCCACTGAGTGGTGTAACAGCCCTTAACAAAACCTTTAAAATTTCTTTCCCCAAGGCAAAGGCAAACCAAGCCTGAGTAGAGAAATAATATTTTTTTTTAATGAAACTTGCTACATTTTCCACCAACCCAGCTAATGCAGTGTGAGTGTAACTGAGTGGAATTGTCCCGGTGTTTCCCCAGCAGCTGTGGCAGTGCAGGCCCAGCGAGCACTGAAGCTGCAGCAGTGGCAGCAAGGGCTGGCCCCGGTGGCTGGAGCTGCCCAAGGAGGGTGGCCAGGCCGAGGATTTCAGCAGAGGAGGTGTGGGCAGGCCCAGGGCCTTGCCCCGCTGTGGAGCCCTGGCTGCTGCTGCGCTGCCTTCAGTGCAGGCTCAGGGGGGCCTCCCATCCTCCTGCTGCAGGCGGGAAGTGCAAATCTCCGGGGCTGCAGAGACCTGGAGCCCAGGCTGAGGGGTCCCCCCGTGTTCAGCTGTGCTGGCGGCTGTTTCTGGCCTCGGGGCCCCTTGGCATGGGCCACGCCACTTGGCCACCAGTGGTGCTGCTTTGCACTCTTTAGGCAGAGCCCATGTCCTGCTTGGATGTTGGCAACAGCAAAGTGCCAAGGCAGGCTCTGTGCCAGCCCAGCTTCCTGTGGGAGAGATTGCACCAGAGACAGGATTCTGGCCACAGACTGCTTTAAATGTGCATCCCTTATCTCCACCCTGCACTGGGTGGAGAATTCCCAGGGTAAGGAATTCACAAGGTCAATTCCAAGGGGAAATAATTGAATATCTGCCCTAGGTCTGGCTCTTCTTCTTGCCCAAGCCAATGGCAAAAGCCGTACCCATGGCATCTTGGTTTCTATCCCCAGCTTCCAAAGGTGTTTCTTTCTTTCCCCATTCATTCTTTGTACCCAGCCTGAGCTCTGGGTGAAGAGGTCCCATTGTATTCCTAAAGCTGCCATAAGCCCCTGGAGGATCTTTCCTGTAAAATGAGTGCTGCTCTTTGAATCTGTTGCTTCCGCAATCCCTTTTATAGAAATTACTTCTTTTAGAGATGCCTTATTAAGTGATCCAGTGGTTGCTGAGCAATCAGATTTGCTCTTGCCCCCCTGTTAGGTGAGATGGTGTCACCAGAAGATATTGAAGCCTTCCTGCTCAGGGCATTTCAGTGCCAGGCTCTTACAAGCACACACAGCTGTGCTGGTTGAGCTGACCATGGGGGTAACCTGCGCTTTGTCTGATTCCCTTTCCTCAATAACAGCGTGTCTTGGAACTCTTTTCCCTTCTGCTGCCCTTGAAGAGCCATCCACAAAGACATTTTCTGCCTCAGGCCAGGCAATGTCTCCTGAATCTCCCCCAGGCTGGGTCTGGAGCTGTGTCCCTTGAATGCAGTGCTGGGTTTCTTCCCAGCTCCTCTGTGGGCTGTTCAAACAGGAGGCTGGGTTAAACCCTTCCCCTGTGCTCAGTTCTGGATCCTCCTGTGCCACTGCACAAGTTTCACACTGTAATAACCGAGCACTGCTCATCCATTGCGAGGCTCTTTTGCTTATCAAAGCTTGACCTTGATGGCAGACTGGAACAGTTGGAGATCCTGTTGTCATCAGGTTTTGGGCCTTGGTTCCCGTTGAAGCTGTGGCTGCACAATTTTGCAGCCAATGAGGGCAATCTGGCCACTGGGTGAAACATTTTGGCCCAAGGATTTCTTTGGCATGGCCCTGTTGAATATTCACCTACAATTCCAATTTCTTTTCTGAGTCTGGAAGAGCCCCAGCTGAGGCATTGATATTTTTGGTTGTTCATTTTCTCAGGTTTTGCTCTCTTTCTCCTGTCACTACCACAGCATGGAGGCTGTGTGGGGTTAAAAAGTCCTACAAGGTTCTGATTGGAACAGAGAATCCTTAATCCATGTTGTGTAATTCCTATTAATCCTCAGAATTGTCCAGCTCCTTTTTGGTACTGGGAAATGTTACTTCTGTGATTGCCCAGACCCTCTCTGGGTCAATCCACCAGGAATCTTGAGTCCCAATATGTCCCAAATATTTAACCTTTTTCTCCGTCATTTGCCTTTTTTTAATTTCAAAAACTAAAAGATGAGTTTTAGACAGGAAATTCAGCCATTTCACAGAGGGTTTGTCTACCACTTGTTCTTGTCCTCCTCATTGGAGACATCTGATTCCCTGACTGGCAGGATAGGAGTGCTGTAGGGAGACATCCCTGGCTCCAAGAGCCCTGCCTTTAGCAGGGACTCCATACCAGGCTGTGAGCCCTTCCTTCCCTCCCCTGGAACAGGGTGTTGCTTTTAGACACCACTTGTCCTGGTTGCTTCCAAGTAGTTTGGAGAGGTTCCACATCAAATTTTCCCTCTGGGGCTGCCCACACCTCTGGGTTCCCTTCAGCACAGGCCTTGCCAGACATTTGACCCAAAGGTACAGCAGCAATAGCCTCTGTATCACCTTTTACAATATTACAATGCCACCATCAAATTCCTTCCTAGTCAATTACAATCAGAGTAGGAAGAAAAAGAAATTAGTTTATTTCAAACCTACCCCCCACAGCTCCTAACAGTGATTGAACAAGTGATACCAGCTCAACTTTCCCATTTATTCCCTTAATAATGAAAATATTCCTTTACAATTTTCCCCCCTTAGGTGTAAGATTCCAAGTGGATGGAGAGGCCCCTGTGTCCATCAGGAGAGGCCTCCTCTGGATGCAGACCCAGCCTGAATGTTCTCCAGGGCTCCAGTGTGGTGGGTCCCCAGTGGGATGGGAGCTCAGAGAGCCCTGCCAATCCATGTCCATGCAGGGGTGGACTTGCTCCTGCTGAGGGTGCTGCTGTCTGTGCTTGCAGTGTCCTTGTGGGCTGCAGCTGGAGCCCTGACTCCTTCCCAGGGGCTGTTTGGGTGGGCTCTGCCCTGGCCAGGAGGACAATGCCTCTGCCAGGTGCTTGTGGCCGACCCCGTCATGCCCTGGGGGCTGGGGCCCCCTTGGGCCCTGGGGTTGATCCCTCAGGGCTGTGGGAACTCTGCCGTGGCCTTTGCCTTCAGCTTGGCCTTTTGCTCATCCCTTCTTGCCTTCAGCTGCTGTGCCTTTGTGCCCAAGTGCTGCAGCGCTTCTTGTGCCACTCCTGCAGCCCCGGTCACTGCCTGTGGGTGCTCATCCTCTGAGAGCTGCTGAGCTTTCTGCAAAACCTTTCCTTTCTGCAGGGACCCAAAGCAAATCCTGAACAGAAAATCCTGATCCTTCCATGTGCACTCTGCATTTCCCAGCTGTTCCTTTGTGTTCCCCGTTGTGCTCAGGGTCCCTGCCCAGCCCGTGTGGCAGAGCCGGTGCCTGTCCTGCCGCAGTGTCCAAAGGCGGCCCCCCCGGCGGGCAGGGCCGGCAGCTCCCCGGGGCCGGGCAGCGGCCGGGGCGTCCCGCAGCCTCCTGGGGGCTGGGGGCCACTGCCGGCCCTGCCCGGGGCTGGTGGGGTCAGGCAGCGCCCGGCGCTGAGCCCCGGCTGCCCCACAGCCCCGGCCCGGCCCCGCAGCTCCCCACAGGCCCCAGCCCGTGCTCCCGGTGCCGCACCTCTGCGCCCGGTGCTGCCGCTGCCACCGCAGAGAAACCCCTGGCATCCTGACCTCCTGCTTTTCCTCTCCTGGAAACCGGGGATGGAAGGATCTGGATCAGCTGGCAAATTTCGAGAATAAGACCCTGCTGAAAATCATCCCAATCCTGAGTATTTTTCTCCTTCTCCTCTTTTCCGTCATCCTTTTTATTACCACATAGATTCCTCCTGCTGCCTCTTGCTGTATTGATATTGCTGCACACTCCCCTTCACCTGATCCCTTCCCAGCACACCAACACCCTCCATTCCCTTGTTTTCCAAATGCCTTCTCAATTTCCCTTATTTCCTCCCTGGGTGTCCATGTCCTTAATTACCTCTGGGGGAATGTGCAAACTACCTCAGCATTCTCCCAAGGGACCCTTCAGAGACATTTTGGGATCATCATCCCTTTGGCCTCCCTGGCTTTCCCTTTTCTCCCCTCCATGGGTGCCCTGCCATGTTCACTCCCCGAGGATCCCAGGGCACTCACTGATGAGATTTTCAGTGCTCTCTCCCTGCTGACTCTTCACAGACCCCCTGATGTGTCACTCGTCTGTCTCCTGGTCACTCCCGGGTCCCCAATCAATCCCCGGTGCCGCCGCCAGCCAAGGGAGCCGATCACCCAAAGTGGGTGAGGCACCTTCAGCTGCACTCCCTGCCCGCCGCCCCGGACAGTGTTGGAGGACACAGCCTCCTTTTCATCCTAATTCTCCTGGCCACATCTTCCTCTCCCTTTCCGCATTGACTGAAGTACTTGAGAGGTACAGACTTCCCAATCCACCTACTACATACTCCCATAATATGCTCCCTGTTTTTATATAGCAAATGATATTAATGGCTCTGTTAAGTCTTTGTTTTTCTTCTGGAACTTCTGAGCAGGACCTTGGCTGAGGAGCAGTCTGTGTCATCAGTTAATAACATTTTCTGAGACAGATTGTGTCTGCTGTCACTTCCTTAGGTACAGGTCCCTGACCCTATCTCCGAGGAGCTTCAGAGCATCTGTTTGTAAAGACACTTTCCTGTGGTTCCTTCCATGGGGTCCCCCGTTTGTGGGACATCCCCCCTGGAGCAGGGTGTCCCCTCTGTGCTGCAGCCCCAGGGCTCGGGCCGAGCTCAGCCAATCAGAGCCCGCGGCGCTGATGACTCACCAGTTGCCAGGCAGACTCGCAGCTCCCCGCGTTCCCCACCTGGACCCACCTGCGCCCCCCCTCGGCCCCATGGCCCCGCGAGGGGAATTTGGGGAGGTGGGAGTGGGGCAGCGCCAAGGCCGGGCCCCCCCGCGCTGTCCTGGCGGGAGCGGCTGCAGTGGGGACCGAGTGTGGGCGGGAGCGGCCGAGAGCCCAGCGCTGCCCCAGCCCGACCTGCCCCAGCTCCATCCCTGCCCCTGCGCTGGGATGCTGTGGGTGTGGGGGGAAGAGGGAGCCGGCAGTGGGTGCTGGGCCTGGGGGCAGGAGGAGAAGGGAAGGAGAAGCAGGCTTGAGGAACAGAATGGTCAAACGATGCAGGTGGCAGGAGAGGGTGGGATTATGCAGGAGAAGGAGGAATAGCAGGAGGAAGAGGAGTGTGAGGAAGAGTAGAGACACAGGAGGAGGAGGAGGAGGAGCAGAAAGAGGAAGCAGCAGAAGGTTCCACCCCTCCCTGTGTCTGCAGCCTTCCCCCAGCCCCAGGAGCGCTGCTCCCCCCACATGTAGCAGGTGACTGTGGAGGGGGATCCACGATTTTCACAGGGTGAATCTTGGTGTTTCTGAGCTTTCTTGGGTTAAATGTTGGTGCTTTGGTTTTATGTGGCAGCTGAATCTTTATCTTTTGAAGGAGGTTTTTGGTGACTTGTGATGTTCGGGGAGTTTTTGATTTGTGTCTTGAAGTTTGTGGGATTTTTGGGCTGAATCTTGGTGTTTTGGAGGTTCTTACAGACACAGGATTCCCAATGACTTCCTGAGATGAACTTGGGCAAGGAGGAACCTCCAGTCCAAGAAGATCTTCTATTGTTTTTCCCTCAAACCAGGATTTGTCTTTGCCAGGGCGTGGCTGGATGGAGGAGGAGGGAAAGCCCCGGAGATGCTGCAGGAGGAGGAGCTGCAAACCCAGCCCAGGGAGCTGCGGGGAGGAAAGAGCCCCCTGAGCCAGGAAGGCGGGCGGAGATCCAGGCAGAGCTCGGAGCTGGTGGAGAAGCCTCATGGCAGGGAGAAGCCCCACAAGTGCTTGGAATGTGGGAAGGGTTTCAGCCGGAGCTCCCACCTGATCGAGCACCAGCGCATCCACACTGGTGAGAGGCCCTACGAGTGTCCCCAGTGTGGGAAGAGGTTTCAGAGAAGCTCCCATCTCCTCCTACATGAGCGGATTCACACAGAGGAGAGGCCCTACCGCTGCCCCGACTGCGGGAAGGGCTTCAAGCACAACTCCAGCCTCACCGTGCACCGGCGCATCCACACTGGGGAGAGGCCCTACGAGTGTGGGAAATGTGGGAAGGGCTTCAAAGACATGTCTGGCCTGATGGTGCACCAGGTGATCCACACTGGGGAACGGCCCTATGAGTGCTTGGAATGTGGGAAGAGCTTTGGGCGTAGCTCTGCCCTGAGAACACACCAGCGCATCCACACTGGGGAGAGGCCCTACGAGTGTGGGGAGTGTGGGAAGAGGTTTCAGACCAGCTCCCATCTCCTCAGACATGAGCAGATTCACACAGAGGAGAGGCCCTTCCGCTGCCCCGACTGCGGGAAGGGCTTCAAGCACAACTCCAGCCTCACCGTGCACCAGCGCATCCACACCGGGGAGAGGCCCTACGAGTGTGGGAAGTGTGGGAAGAGCTTCTCCAGGAGCTCAAAGTTGATCAGACACCAACGGAGGCATCACTAAAGGAAGTCCTGTGAGTGCCCCGAGTGAGGGAAGAGCTTGGAGTGAGGGAAGAGAGTGAGGGAAGAGCTTGGAGTGAGGGAAGAGCTTGGTGTGCTGCTGCAGCTCCATCCCCCATGGGAGGATCCAGGCTGGATGATCCCCAGTGACCCCCGTTGGGCAGAGCCCTGGTGCCCCCGTATGGGGAATAAAACAGAGAGTAAAGCAATGGAGCTGATCAAGGGGCCCGACATCTGAGGCCTGACTGAGCAGAAACTGTGGGAGACACAGACACAGTTTCAGTCTCCCTGGGCAAGAAGTGACCACAAAAAATGGTGTGAGTCTTTGTGATAAGATAAATGTTCCCAGGTTACTGGATGTCTCGAAGAATGTGTAACCAATGGGAAATTGTTACCAAAAACAGAGCCCTCTATAAGCACCATACAAGTAAATCCCTGTATAAACACCTGGTACACTCAGTAAAATTTGATTTTGTCTAAATTCGTATGTCCCCGTCTCTCCATGGTGGATAACCCTGTTGTGGGTGATCCCCGTTGGGTGGGGGAAGGTGCTGGAGGGATTTCTTTCCCTTCTCCTGGTGCTGCCGTGGTTTGGTTGGTAATAAATTCCCTCCCTGTGCCCAGGCCGGGTCTGTTGTCCCCGTGCCGGTGCTCGGGGCGGGATCTCTCCCGTTCCTTCTCTGCACTGCCGGGCCTCTCCTCAGCCAATGAGAGAACGCGGTGGAGAAGAGTCAGCCAATCAGCGAGAGCGGAGCTGATGACTCACCAGTTGCCGGGCAGACCCGCAGCAGGCAGTGTTCCCCACCTGGACCCGCCCTCCCTGCCCAGGGCCGGCCCCGCCGTGGGGTCCCCCCAAGTCCCTGCCCAGTGCCCCCATGAACTGGGCTGGGTTTAACTGGGAAGCTTTACTGGGAACACTGGGAGCAGGCGGGCAGGGGCAGAGGGACAGCAGGGCTGGGGGACACTCGATCCCCCCCAAAATCAGCGTGGGGATGGAGCGGGGGTCCCGGCCGGGCCCAAGACCACAGGGAGTGGCTGCGGCCGCCGGCGGCTCAGGAGCTCTATGGGCAGAGAAAAGAGGGTGACACCTGACTGGGGGCCCCAGGGGAGCACCCACACACTGGGGGAGGGAGGACACGACCCCCGGGACACCCCTGACTTTCCTGCACAGGTAGAAGCTGAGCACCAGAGCCAGGAAGACAAAGCCGAACTCGGAGTCTCCAGTTCCTGTCAGCATCTTGCTGTGGCAGCATCCAGCAGCATCTCTGGGGCGTCCGCAGGGGTCAGGACCCCCCAAAAACTCTCACAGGTATCCAAGCCCCTTCAAGCACCCTCCTGGTCGCTTCCAGCCCACTCAGGATCCCCTGAAACCTCCCTCTTGATCCCTTCCTGACCTCCCCAGGACCCACCAAAGCCCCTCCTGTCCCTCTCAGGATCCCACAGCCTCCTTCCAGTCACCCCCCACTGCCCCAGGACCCCCAAACTCTCTCCCAGTCCCTTCTCAGCCCCACCAGGGTTCCCCCAGACCCCTCCCAGTCTCTTCCCAGCACAACCAACCTCATCCCAATCTCTGCTTTTCCATCCCCAATCTCCTTCCAGCTCCTCCAGGCTCACTCACATCACTCCCAGTCACACCCAGCACAACCAAACTCTCTTCCAGTGTCCACCAGGACCCCCAGAACCTCATCCCACCCTCCCCAGTATCCTTCAAACACCTTCTTAGCCCTTCCAAACCCCAACCTCCTTTCCCAGTTTATACCAGGCTCTCTCCAACTCCTTCCCAGTTGCTCCCAGCACATCCCAGTTGCTGTCCCAGCACCCCGAATTCCTCCCCTGTACCACAGTTCCAGCTCAGGGAGTGCTCCAGGCTAACGTGCTCCACCTGGCAGCTGCAGGTGAACTCGCCCCGGGTTTGGGTTTCCAGCAGCACAAGGAGCTGGTGGGTCCAGTCCCCGTTGGGGACCACATCAGTGGCCACCACAGAGAGCTCCTGCTGGCCCTGGAACCACCTCAGCTGGACGTGGGCAGGGTAGAAATCCACCAAGGAGCAGAGCAGGCGGCCGGGGCCGGGCTGGGAGCTCGAGGGCACCAGCGAGATGGACACGCTGGGGGTCACTGGGAGAGAGCGGGGACACACTGGGATCAGCTGGGGGGAACTGGGAGAGAGAGGGGAGGGGTGGTGTGACCTTGGGGCAGACTGGGAATGGATTGGGAGGGACTGGGAATGCACTGGGAAAGACTGGGGTGTCACTCAGAGAGATGGGAGGGAATGGGCGGCACTGGGAAGGAACTGGGAATGAAGCGCGCGGCACTGGGAGGCCGAGTCCAGTGCGGGGCACGCGGCGCTGCGGGTCTGCCTGGCAACTGATGAGTCATCAGAGACTCGCGCTCTGATTGGCTGAGAGGCGGCAGCGCCACGCCAGGCTGAGATGGACAGCCGGGAGGCACTGGGAGAGACTGGGATGGACTGGGAGAGCCACGGGGTCAGTAATTAGTTGGTTGGTCCGTCTTTGGGATGCTGCAGGCGAGGCTAGAATTCTGGATGGCACTGAAGTGAGACATTTGGGATCCCTGTCACATGATCCTGTCATTGATCAAGAAATGATGACGGGGGCTAACCCTCACAGCCTCTGGGCACGGGTTCTGGAAAGTGTAGCACAAAGATACCTGTGTGCAGATGATCTTTATATGCAGCAGACCCAGTGGGAGACTATAGAACACGGGATCCAACGTCTGAGAGAAATGGCAGTGGCAGAGATTATCTTCTCAGATGAAATAACTAGAAATCCAGGCTTGGCACCATGTACATCTGTGATGTGGCGAAAACATGTACGGCTTGGGCCACATGAATACGCTTCTGCTTTAGCAATAATGAAACGGGAGGAGAGGGATGAGACCGTGCTCAACATGGCAAGGAAACTCCGAGCATATGCAGATGCTGTACATGGTCCAACCCATGCCAGAATTGCAGCAGTGGAAACACGTCTGCAGAAATTAGAAGATAAGACAGAGGAGAATCATAAGAGACTCAGGGAGGAGATTAAGGAGGACCTTTTCAAAATCTCAGCAGTACAGATCAGAAGTTCTGGTATCCAACATAGACGTTCCTCAGATGGTGAGAGAAGGTACACCCCAAGAGCTGAGCTGTGGTTCTTCCTGCGCGACTGCAGAGAAAACATGAGGAGATGGGACGGAAAATCTGCTGCTCTGGCACAATGGGTGCATGAATTGAAGGAAGGCAAGACTCAGAGAGGAAGTGCCACCAAAAGGAGAGCAGCTCCAGTTGCCCGTAGCCAAACTGCCAGGCATGATGATGATGATGACATGTCCGATCCCCTTGAAGGAACCTCTAAGACATACGCCCAAGGCAAGAAGGATAACCAGGCTTAGAGGGGCCCTGCCTCTAGCCAGGTAGAGGTGAGGGAAAACCGTGTTTTCTGGACTGTGTGGATTTGCTGGCCTGGCACATCGGAGCCACAAAGATAAAAGGCTTTGGTCGATACTGGTGCACAATGCACGTTAATTCCATCGAGACACGTAGGGGCAGAATCTGTCTCTATCGCCGGTGTGACAGGGGGATCACAGACTTTACCTTGGTGGAAGCTGATGTAAGTCTGGCAGGAAAGGAGTGGAAGAAACACCCTATTGTGACTGGCCCAGAGGCCCCATGTATTTTGGGCATAGATTACCTTGGAAGGGGGTATTTTAAAGACCCAAAGGGACTCAGGTGGGCATTTGGGAGAGCAGCTGTAGTGACAGAGGGCATCCAGCAATTGAACACCTTGCCTGGACTGTCTGAGAATCCAACTACAGTAGGACTTTTGAAGGGAGAAGAACAAAAGGTACCAATTGCCACTTCAACAGTGCATCGTCAACAGTACAGAACAACTCGAGATGCTGTGGTTCCCATCCATAAGATGATCCAAGAGCTGGAGAGCCAAGGGGTGGTCAGCAAAACCCACTCACCCTTCAACAGCCCCATCTGGCCTGTGCATAAATCTGAAGGAGAATGGAGATTGACAGTGGACTACCATGCATTGAATGAAGTGACTCCACCTCTGAGCGCTGCTGTGCTGGACATGCTGGAACTCCAGTACGAGCTGGAGTCCAAGGCAGCAAAGTGGTATGCCACCATTGATATTGCTAATGCGTTTTTCTCCATTCCTCTGGCAGCAGAATGCAGGCCTCAGTTCGCTTTCACCTGGAGGGGCGTGCAGTACACCTGGAACCGACTGTCCCAGGGGTGGAAGCACAGCCCCACCATCTGCCATGGACTGATCCAGGCTGCACTAGAAAAGGGTGAGGCTCCAGAACATCTACAATATATTGATGATATCATTGTGTGGGGGAACACAGCAGCAGAAGTGTTTGAGAAAGGAGAGAATCCTCCTGGAAGCTGGTTTTGCCATCAAGAAGAGTAAAGTGAAGGGACCTGCTTGAGAGATCCAGTTCCTGGGAGTGAAGTGGCAACATGGACGGGGTCAGATTCCCACTGAGGTCATCAACAAGATCACAGCTATGTCCCCACCAACCAGCAAAAAGGAAACACAAGCTTTCCTAGGTGCCATAGGTTTCTGGAGAATGCACATTCCCGAGTATAGCCAGATTGTGAGCCCTCTTTATCTGGTTACCCAAAAGAAGAATGATTTCCACTCGGGCCCTAAGCAGCAACAAACATTCACCCAGATCAAGCAGGAGATCGCTCATGCTGTAGCCCTTGGCCCAGTCAGGACAGGACCAGATGTGAAGAACGTGCTCTACTCTGCAGCCAGGAGCCATGGTTTGTCCTGGAGCCTTTGGCAGAAGGTGCCTGATGAGACTCAAGGCCGACCACTGGGATTTTGGAGTTGGAGCTACAGAGGGTCTGAAGCCAAATACACCCTGGGATTTTGGAGTCGGAGCTACAGAGGGTCTGAAGCCAACTACACCCCAACAGAGAAGGAAATCTTGGCTGCCTATGAAGGAGTCCAAGCCACCTCAGAGGTGATTGGCACAGAAGCACAACTCCTCCTGGCACCCCGACTACCGGTGCTGGGGTGGATGTTCAGAGGAAAGGTTCCCTCCACCCACCATGCCACCAGAGCTCCATGGAGCAAGTGGATTGCTCTCATCATGCAGCATGGCCATATTGGTAAGCTGAATCACCCTGGAATTTTGGAAATAATTACAAATTGGCCCGAAGATGAAAGTTTTGGTGTCACAGATGAAGAAGAAGAACCAGTGACATGGGCTGAAGAAGCTCCACCATACAACCAACTGCCAGCAGAGGAAACACGCTAAGCTCTCTTCACCGACGGTTCCTGTCTCATCGTAGGGATGAATCGGAAGTGGAAAGCAGCTGTATGGAGTCCCACACGACGGGTTGCACAAGCTACCGAAGGAGAAGGTGGATCAAGCCAACTCGCTGAACTCAAAGCTGTTCAGCTGGCTCTGGACATTGCTGAAAGGGAGAAGTGGCCAAAGCTCTACCTCTACACTGATTCATGGATGGTAGCCAATGCTCTATGGGGGTGGCTGGAGAGGTGGAAAGAGGCTAACTGGCAGTGTAGAGGAAAACCTATTTGGGCTACTGAAGAGTGGAAAGATATCGCTACCCGGGTAGAGAAGCTACCTGTGAAGGTTCGCCATGTAGATGCCCATGTCCCCAGAAGCAGAGCTAATGAAGAGCAGCAAAACAATCAGCAGGTAGATCAGGCTGCAAAGATAGGGGTATCAAAGATAGACCTGGATTGGGAACACAAGGGGGAGTTGTTCCTGGCTCGATGGGCTCATGATGCCTCAGGCCATCAGGGCAGAGATGCCACCTGCAAGTGGGCACGAGACCGAGGGGTGGATCTAACCATGGACAGTATTTCTCATGTGATCCATGACTGTGAGACATGTGCTGCCATCAAACAGGCCAAGCGGGTGAAGCCCCTCTGGTATGGTGGGAGGTGGTCCAAGTACAGCTATGGGGAGGCCTGGCAGATTGACTACATCACACTGCCCCAGACACGCCAAGGCAAGCGCTACATGCTCACCATGGTAAAAGCCACCACTGGATGGTTGGAAGCCTAGCCTACCCTGTGTCTCATGCTACAGCCTGTAACACCATCCTGGGCCTTGAAAAGCAGGTCCTTTGGAGGCATGGTACTCCTGAGAGGATTGAGTCAGACCATGGGACTCATTTCAAGAACAGCTTTATCAACACCTGGGCTAGGGAACATGGCATTGAGTGGGTGTACCACATCCCAAACCATGCATCAGCTGCAGGCAAAGTGGAGAGGTACAATGAAGTGTTAAAAATCACCTTAAAAGCATTGGGTGGGGGATCTTTCAAAACTTGGGAGCAGCATTTAGCAAAGGCCACCTGGTTAGTTAACAGCCGAGGTTCCACCAATTGAGCAGGTCCTGCCCAGTCTGAGCTCCTGAATAGAGTAGATGGAGATAAAGTCCCAGTGGCACATGCCAGAGGTTTGTTAGGGAAATCAGTGTGGATCAATTCTGCCTCAAGTAAGAAAAACCCATTTGTGGGATTGTCTTTGCTCAGGGACCAGGTTGTACATGGTGGATAATGCAGAGAGATGGAGCAACACAATGTGTACCTCAGGGGGATCTGACTGTGGGGTGAGACTCATGTGCAAATATCACTGTTTGCTGGATGTTACTGCCAGTGTCTGTACATGAAAACACACAGACATGAGACAGAAAGAAATGTGTAAGTGGCAAAGGTTTGAGCAAGTGAAATAGAAGGAAATGTGTAAATGTCAAAAGTTTGAGTAAATGAGATGGAAGGAAATGTTTATGAGTAAGTGAAAGATGGAAGTTTTTACTTGATGGAGTTTTTACATGATGTTGAAGATATGGAGGTAAGGGGTGGAATGTCTGAGGGTGACGTTATGGTGTTTGTATCTCCAATTGTGTGTTCTGTGTGTGTTTGATATTCTGTTCTGTGCTCTCAGAACTGACTCAGAAAGTGAAGGTTTGTTTTGCCTTGTTATCAGCTGGCTCACCTCCCCCATGCTGTGCTGTCTAGAAGAGGCCAGTGATGGCTTGCTTTGCTTTGCTTGCTGGCTTTTCTTGCTTTGCTTTGCTTTTTTGCTTGCTTTTGCTTTTGCATTTGCATTTTAAATTAGTTTAGCTAAGCAGTCCAATTCTTTCCCTGGACTGTTTCTTTTCCCTTTCCCTTTCCTGAATACCATCCAGCCTGCTCTGGACTGGGACCTGGGAACCCCGAGGAGCACCGGGAGCCTGCGCTCTGTGATCTGCAGCAGCCATCCCCAGTGCCCAGAGTAATCCCCAGCGCCCAGACCCGGGCCATCACCCCCAGGAGAGACTTTCTGGATTTGTCATCTCTTCAGAGTGGTGAAAGAGTTTTGTTGCCATCTGGTGTTGTTCATTTTTTTAGTGCTGGGAAGGGTTTTGTTTGTTAAATAAACAGGTTCTTTTCCACTTCTCTCAGCGAAAATGCTTCCTGAATCAGGTCGGGGGGGGGAAGGGCCATGGGGGTTTGTTTTCTGGGGGCTCCTTCCAGAGGTTTTTCTCCCAAATTTGCCCCAAACTAGGACAAATATTTTGCTGCCCATCTCGTGGCTGGAGAGAATGAAAAAAAAAAAAACCAAAAACGTTCTAATCATATTTTGGTTCCAATTACTTTGTGTTAGTATGGAGCAGTTACTGGCTTTGTTGTTTGAATTCATAGTGTCTTTTAGAGTGGAGGCCTGTATGTGTTCCTGGTCCCTAGGGTTTTTTGAGATCTTAATCCCTCTATGGTCCCTAGGTTTATTTTCTTATTCAGGAATAGCTCCAGTATTGTCCCTAATACGTAGTTTTTGTAGTAGAAGGGCACTGACCAGAATATCCATCAGGCTGTGCTAGGGTGTGATGGCATCCAGGGGGTTTATGAAGGTGCTGAAGTCTGTTCCAGGAATACATGGCTCATGGTCATGGTTGTGCAGCCAGTTTGTTAGAGGGGAAGCAGGGGTTGAGGCTTTTCAGCCGTTGCTTTCCTTCTTCTCCTCTGAATCTCTTAGCTCCCTATTAGAGAATGTTCCATTTCCCCTGACTGTTAAAGAGACCATCTTCCTGGTGTTTAATCTGGTAAGCTTTCTCTACACAGTCTGCAGTCCCTCTAGAATGAGGGCTGAGATTTCTAGAGGGGCTGAAGAGACCCCTGACCCAGGAGTAGACCCAGGTGTGAGAAATCCTGAGTGGTGTGGGAAATGGGGGGCGCGGGAATTGGCACATAGACCGTTTCCCCACATTCAAATTGATTTTACTGATTTGCCTAAAGTAGGAAGGTATAAACACTTATTGGTGATAATAGATCACTTGACTCACTTTGTAGAGACATTCCTTACCTCCAGGGCAACTACACAAACAGTAGTAAAAATACTATTAGAAGAGATAATCCCCCGCTACAGACTAGCAGAAGTAATAGACTCAGACAGAGGGCCACACTTTGCCCCCAAAATAATTAAAGAAGTAGTTACAGCTCTAGGAACAAAGTGGCAATATCATACTCCCTGACATCCACAAAGCTCAGGTAAAGTGGAAAGGGTAGATGGGAAAATTAAGAAACAACTAACTAAATTGATGTATAAAACACAGTTATCTTGGGTAAAATGTTTACCTTTAGCCTTGTTAAATATAAGAACTCTGCCCAGAACCGATATTGGAATCTCTCCATTTGAAATGCTTTATGGGATGCCTTATGACATGGATTCTCCTATAGATCACCCTGAAATAAGTAATCAACAAATTAACCAATATGTCATGCAACTTGTGAAGGCTCGGGAAGGGCTTAGAAGAGCTGAGTTACTAGTGCAACAACCTCCTTTAGACCTAGCAATCCACAATATAAATCCAGGTGATAAGGTTTTAATAAGAAACCTAGAAAGAAACCTCACAACCCCAAATTGGGAAGCCTCCTGTGTTGTTTTACTCACTATAGAAACTGCAGTCAGAACTGCCGAGGAGGGGTGGACCCATGTAATTCGAATAAAGGGAGCGATTCCTGCTGCTGCTGAAGAGCCCTGGAGAATAACCAGCCAGCCCGGGGATCTTAAGGTCACACTTAAATGGACTGAATGGACTCAGTAAGAAATGTACGAACCAGCTGGTAGAGTGAGATATTGGACTATGGATATCCCATAACTAATGATTTTAGAGTATATTGTGCAAATAAGGATTGTGATTGTTACCCTTTTGTATGCTATATTTTTAAAATTTGCCAGGAACGGTGGTGGGCCCATAGTTACAGAGGCACTCCTCCTAGGGGTATTTGTAAAGGTGTTATCAGTTAGAAAGAGAACTGACAGAGTCAGTCCTAAGGATTGGAGAAGAGAATGGGACCCTACCAAGGGAATCCCAAGAGTGGTGGGAGGTGTTTATTAAGGGGGCTAGACCTGAAAATTGTTGTTTCCACTCCAATGAACCAATTCCCCTAATTGTTCAAATTATCAAAGGGATTTGCCGGAAATCTTTACCTGGGATTCAGTGTGACTCACCACAAGTGAAGGATAAAAGCTGGGAATCATTCAAAAAGAGGCAACAAAAGCAGAGTTTGGGTCCTCCTGAAGAATATCCTTGCTGCTGAGAAGATGGTGCGCCTCGCGGCTTGGAGCAACCGAGTCGGTGAGCGAGGCAGAGGGATGAGAAGCGGTGGAGGAAAGAGCCCTCAGACTGGGACAATTCAAAGTATTTCAAGAACTGCCTCAAGGATACTGATCTCCCAAGGGTAAAGGTGAGCCCGGCAATAACATGTCAAAACAAACACTGGGAATGGGGAGATAATGATAATCAAATCCTGGGGCAGTTTGGACTCCACCCTTGCTGGCAAATTCTGTGCATATTAGTTATATGTTGTACCTGGCCTGGTCAAGGGGACTATGCACACCAGCCATTTAATTGGACTCTGACCAAAACAGACCAAGGGAAAGTTGTTAAGCATAATGCCACCACTGTAGCTCCCATTTTTTTGTTACTAACAAAGGCTTGATAAACTCTATGTGGGGATGGAGTAAACCTGAACTCCAGGCTACCCATTGGCGTCCTAGTTCCAATCCTGGGAGGGGATATTGTCATTATCCTGGGTAATATCTGTGTGGGTATTGGGGCTGTGAAGCCATAGCAACCGCCCAGGCTGTCACCCATCCAGATAAATTTTTAAAGACCTCATGGTACCCTGAGGGGTGTAAAATTCCGGGGTATGGCACTCAAGGAGAAATTCTGTATAAGGGGGATTGCAGGTCCCGTAACATTGTTGTTACTAAGTTTAACTTTCAAACCTTACATTTTTAATAAAATCATCGACATTGTAAACAGAAGATTAGAGGCAGCTCATCTAACACTTATTAGAGATAGGTAGGAAACATTGCCCAGGGACTTAGAAGTAGATGAAACCCTGGTCTTAAGCTACCAAGAGTTAAAGCGTTTTAATGAACAAATTGGTAAAGAGAAAAAGGGGGGTTTGTAATAAATAAAAATTATTTTGCTCATCAAACAAGCGATAAAGGAGATAAGAATTTGAACTGAGTAGGGAATACAACTAGCATAGAAGACTGTGTAACTAATTATGTACAAGTTAACTTTTAGGCCAAGGACAATCTGCAAGGAAGATGAGGAGCCTTCATTCCTATGACCACCAAGGGCAGAAAAAGAGACCCCCCAGGAACCAATTGTACCGGCACAGACTGCACAGAGAGAAAATACGTCAACCAGAAATAAAAAGGGACTATAAAAACAAAAAGGTAAAAGGGGGAAGGTGCGCCGTGGTGGAAGAGAGGCTCCCTGGCCACCCAGCGCTGTTCTTTTGCTTAATACCACTTGCTTAATAAATTCTTGGTAATTGATTTATCTATAATTAGCCTCCCCAATTGAATTTGTCCATAACACCCCTGGTCCAGCAGCAGGGGACAGGGGGCATGGCCTGTCCCCCTGGCCCAGCAGCAGGGGACAGGGGGCACGGCCTGTCCCCCTGGCCCAGCAGCAGCCCCGTGCCCTGCCCAAGGCGCTCCCAGCAGGGGCTGGGCCCCAGAGGCAGGGGGAGACCCCAGTCCCAGGGCAGCGTTTCTGCCCCGTCCCCTGTCCAGCCCAGCCTGCCCCGTGTGCGCAGTGACCGCTGGCACGGGCTGCCCTGGACACTGTGACCTGCTGGGGACACTGAGAGCTGCCCCGCTGTGACACTGCCCTTGGGATTGCACAGGCACCAAACAAACCCCAGCCAGCACCGCCCCTTGTCATGTCCCAGGCACCAGAGAGCATCAGAGCCAGCCCCGCTCCTGGTGATGTCCCAGGCACCAGGGCACATCCCAGCCCTGTTCCTGGTGATGTCCCAGGCACCAGGGCACATCCCAGCCCTGCTCCTGGTGATGTCCCAGGCACCAGGGCACATCACAGCCCCGCTCCTGGTGATGTCCCAGGCACCAGGGCACATCCCAGCCCTCTTCCTGGTGAAGTTCCAGGCCCTATGAATGTCCCCAGTGTGGGAAGAGCTCATCACACAGCTCAGCCTTGACCCAAAACCAGCAGAGGCACCACAAAGGGCAGCCCTGCGAGTGCCCCAGTGTTGGAGGAGCTCCATGCGCTGCTCCAGCTCCATCCCCCACAGGAGGATCCGTGCTGGATGATCCCCAGTGAGCCCCGGTGGGCAGAGTCCTGGTGACCCGTGGTGCTGCTGATCCATGTTGGGAAGACACCCAGCTGGGGGGCTCAACATCCTCCTGGCTCCCCGTGGCCTGGATTTTCTTTTCATTTCTCTTTGCCCTTTCAAAACTCTTAAAAGCAGGTAAAAATAAAGATGTTGAGCTAAGACAAGGATGGGGACATGGGGAGGGTCTTGCAGGGGATGTGGGGGATGCTGGGTTTGAGGGACTTGAGGGTTCCTGGGAGGGACCTGGGAGTTTCTCAGGGCTTTGGGCACCCCAGGCTGAGCGGCTCCGGTTGCCCTGGGAGACCCTGGTGGAGGTTCTGGGCAGCTGGTCAAGGACCCCCTGCCCTGGAACTGTCCCCATGTGCCCCCATCCCAACACCTCATCCCCCTGCAGCGGCTGCCCCATTCCTTACTCCCCTTCCATACTCCCCTTGCCCCTGCCTGTTCCCGTGTCCCCCCTGTCCCGTTCCATCCTGTTCCCATCCCAATCCGGGCCCCGTTCTTGATCCCTGTACCGTATTCCCTGTCCCTGTCCCCATTCCCAGTCCTATTCCCTGTCCCCATTCCTGGTCCCTGTCCCCATTCCCTGTCTCTGTCACCACTCCCAGTCCCTGTCTCCATTCCCATTCCCCATTCCCTGTCCCCATTCCCATTCCCTGTCCCCATTCCCGGTGAGACATTAATTTTGAAGAATTTAGAATTTTAGGAAAGTTAAGATGATAGTTAAATTGGATGTTGCTGACTTATTGGAAGTAGATAAATCGACTTTGTTCATAGTTAACAGTAGCTGGATCTTAGATAAGATATCCAGGATCTATTAACTCATTGCTTGCCAGCTTTTTGTTTGGGTAGCTGTGCTTATCATGAGAATGTGATAAACAGATTTCAGGGACACAAAAACAGTTGCAGACTTCCAATACTTTAGGAATCCATTAAGCACAGGAAAACAGCAAGGATTCATTTCTCACGTATGCATGGGAAAGGCAGAAAGGTCAGAACAAGGAAGACTTATTTTACTTCTTCATTTTGGAGACCCCTCCCCAAAATGGACCCCCGACTCATTTCAGGGAACAGAACCACACATGCTTAATTGCCTTTTTGCCAATTACATGTGAAGCGGATCAGAGGAAGTGACAGGGATATGAATATGCATTCATATTTTGTGTATTCAAGACTTCTGCAAATAAAAAAGCTTTGTAATACCTGTGATTTTTGCAGTCTGCATTAGGGAATTATCCGACGTACTGCCCATCTGTCTCAATAAACATACACTTTCTAACTTTAAACTCTTAGAGAGTTTTTGTCTGTCTCAGTTGGATATCGATATTAGATTGATATTCATATTTCAGTAAATCATTGTCTTAAAGAAGTCCTAGTATGTGTATTAACATGCCCTTTCTTAATATTCTAGTAATTATTCTTGCATTGCTTCAAGATAAACTGGTATGATTCAAAGAAGATCTACGGGGGTACACATAGAACATCTATTTGTCATAAGCAAATTGCAGTTGCAAAGATTTTCACTGAAATTCTGCCACTTGTCATCATTTTAAAAGTTAAAAGTCAGCTTTTATTAAAGTCAATAAAAGATTTCTAATTTCTAACAAAAAGGGAAAAGTATATGGTTTGCACTAGATAAAATATAAATACAGAAAATTTCTCCTAACCGAGTTCCTTGCCCATATCAAAACATCTCCCAATCAAGTTCTTTGCCCTGAACCTGGCTGGTAAAGAAAAATATTATCAGTAAACGTGGATGAAACTTTGCATAAGTTAATAGTATTCAAAATCCATGTGTTGTTCCTATTATTACTTATTATACAAAGAAAAAAGGGGAAAGGGGTTGGATTGAGGGTACACCCTCCTCCCCTCTGAGTCTGTTCTCATGTTTTACAATAAATCCTACAACAGTACAATGCAGCTGCCTAAAATATGGACACTGGAAGCCACAGACAGCATTACAAATGATCACCTGCCTCATGGACAGTTCATAGAAGGACTTGATTTGTTTACTAATTATTTCTCATGTTTACAAACAGTTTTTCTTTTTACAGATTGTTTTCTGGGAGTTCGGTTTTTCCCCAAGGGATCAAGTGCTTAAAGGTTGTTTTTTAAAATTGGGTTTTCCTCTAAGGGTTAAATGGGCTCAGGGTTAAATAGCTTTCTGCTTTTAGAGAGAAGTTCAATTTGTAACCAAGAAGCATTATGCCTGTAGCCTGAGTTCTCCCCTAACAGTTCCTGGAGGGGAATGCTGCAGCTCCAGTGCAAATTAGATGCACGCTGTCCTCTGTCCCCATGTTGGCAAAGGGCCCTTGCAGATGGGTGACAGAGAACAATACACAGAATTTTATAAAGAAAAGAAGGGTGAGGTGTTCCCATGATTGACAGGGGTCTTGACCAATCAAATATCTCCCAAAACTGCAGGCACCTCACGGGCCAGAACCTGAAGGGGCGTGGAGCTCAAACCAATGAGAGCTTCCAGGCCTGGTCTTTCAAATGTCCTGTGTAAGGGGGGGCTTGGGAAATAAAATCTCTCTGTTGCCCCATGAACTCGGGAGGAGCAGTCTTTGTCTCCTGTGCCCTCGCTGCCCCACGAGACCAAAGAGATGTTCACCAGGGCCCTCCCTGTTTGTGGCCGTCCATTGCCCAGCTGAGCAGGCAGCCAGTTGTGTTTACAGTGAGCTGCCACAGGAAGACACACAGCAGCTGTAGATTTGAATAGCAGGGCTTGGGCCAATTCTTCTTCTTTCAGAGTGCAAGAAAGACGCAAAAGCACATGGAAACATGGCAGTGTTTCGGTGGAGTCTCTTTGTCCTGTGAAGTTCAGTAGCTGTTAGTGTTTCTGTGCTGCTGCTAATCCCTTCCATGAAAAAATCATTCTTGGAAGGAGCAACAACATCTATTAAGCACCAAGTGTTGCCACCAGTTGCTCCAGGTGCTGCTACCAACAGCCCCTGTAGGACGGAGCACAGCCCCCAGTGCACACCAGCTTTGGCTGCCCTCTGGCAGAGAAGCCCTTTTGGGGCACAGATTTCTGGGGCAGGAGACGGGCACCGGTGCTGCCAGGGCTCAGGGGAACTCTGCTTGGGCAGGGACTGTGCCTCACCTGCTGCTGTCAGCGCTGCCCAGGCCCCAGGGCTCAGAGCAGCATTCCTGCCCTGGCCCACACGTTCCTGGTCTGTGTCCCACGGCCGTGCTTAGGATGGCCACCATGTGGGACGTGTCCCGAGGAGGCCGTGCCAGCTTCTGTGGAGGCCCCGTGCCCTTCCCGCCGCGGCTGCGTCGGCAGCTGCGGGGGCTCCTGCTGCTCTGAGCCCGCAGAGCAGGGCAGCGTTTGCTGATGGGCTGAGCCCTTCCTAAAGATCCTGTTGGGCTGTCTGACACACCTGGGGCAAGGCATTCCTTCCACCCTGGGCCACTCTGGGGGGCTGGGGGTGGCCCCAGGGCAGGTGGCAGTGCGTGCAAGGGCCCTTGGTGACACGGTGCAGCATGGTCACCGTGGAATGGAACGGGACAGGGGATCCAAGGGCCCTTTGTGACACGGTGCAGCATGGTCACCGTGGAATGGAACGGGACGAGGGATCCAAGGGCCCTTTGTGACACGCTGTGCCAGAGGTCTTGGCAGTGGCAGGGCCACGCCAGAGTGCTCCGTGCACGTGACGAGAGAGGACGGGAGAGAGCGGTGCTGTGGGGAGCCCTCACACAGCCACTCATTCCTTGATGACTCTGAGGCTTTCCCAAGGTATTACTCCTGCAGGTGAGCTTGTGGCCAGACCAGAGCACTTGGTGACCCCTGGCCTTCCCGAGGCATCTCTTCTGAAGCTGCCCTCGAGGGCAGACTGTGGCATTTGCTTTTCACCATCCTTGACAGGAGTCTCCTGTCCTTCTGGCTGGTGCCCCCAGGACCAGAGTGCAGGACTTGCTGTCCTGTAGCCTTGCCAAGACTTCACTCTTGCAGGTGCCCTCAAGGCACGACTGCAGCACTTGCTGACTCGGACCTTTTCCTTTTCACCTTCTGCAAGTAGCCATGAATCCAGGCAGTGTCGTAGAGCACAGACCTGCGAGCGGGCCCAAGCTGGCCTGGGGCAAGGAGGAGAAAGAAGGCCCTGGAGCTGCCCCAGCAGAGCAGCCTAAAGAGCTGGAGCAGTTCCAGCCACAGCAGAAGGGTGAGTGGCAGAGCTGGGCCACAGGGTTGGTGCCTGCAGCCAGCTTGGCCCCATGCCATGCCATGCCATGCCATGCCATGCCATGCCATCCCATCCCATCCCATCCCATCCCATCCCATCCCATCCCATCCCATCCCATCCCATCCCATCCCATCCCATCCCATCCCATCCCCTCCCCTGGGGCCATGCCCATGGACAGGATGGAATAGGGGCCGGGCAGACACCCCACAGCCGTGCTCCGTGCCCTGGGCCGTCACGGGGCTGTCCCTGCCTGGGCAGCGCAGGGCTGGGCTGTGTTCTCCGGCCTCTCCCGCAGCCCCTCAGCTCGGGCTGCGCTCGCTCTTTGCCAGGTGCAGCCGTGCAGCGCACACGAGAGCAGGAACGCACCCGTGGCCGCTTCCGCAGAACAGCGCAGGTACCTGCAGCCATCCCCACCTGGGCTGGGCCTGCTGGCACTGCTCAGCCCAGCACTGTGCTCGGAGCACTCCATGCAGCATCCCGGGCTTCTTGCCCTTCTGCTGCAGATGGTTTGCAAATTCATGAAGAGGATTCGGGAGGAAGAGAGCAGCGCCATGGGCACCGTGCTCAGAGCGTACTCTCCCATCTTCAAAACCAAGACCAGCGCTGCCCTGCTGGATATGCTTGTGGAGGAGGGTCCTTCCAGCCCAAAGCAAGTAAGCAGCCTGTGGCCTGGCTTTTCTCCTCCCAGCAATTGCTTGGCCTCCCAAGCCACACCTGCTACTCCCTGGGAGCCTTTGAGGCCATGGCAGTGTGGTGGCAAGGGAAGCACTTCTCTGGGGCAGCTGGGCACATTCCTTCCTCCAGCAGCTTTCCAAGTCTCCCCTTCCTTCTCCAGGTGCCCGCCATGGTGAGGTACATCCACCAGTGGCTCGTGGCCAATGAGTTTCCTGAGTACAATCTGTACAGGCCCCTTCTGGATCTGACAGAGGCACAGCCCTCTGACGTGGTGATGGCTCTCCTGCGTGTGGCCCCATTGTGTGACAGGTACGGGGCCCACCTGCCCAGAGGGCTCAGGGCTCAGCAGCCCTTCCCCCTGTGCAGCCTGTCCCAGGTGTCTGACACAGAGAATTCCAGGGCCCTCTGGCTGCTCCCTTTGCCAGCCCTGGCCCCTGCCAGCCCCCCAGCGTGCTGCCATGCTTCCCCCCTGCCCCTCAGGGGCCAGTGCCCACAGGGCTGGGCTGCCTGCGTGCTGCCAGTGAGGGGCAGTGGGCAGAGGCAGGGCTGGCAGAGCAGCTCAGCTCCCCGCTGCCGCCCAGGCCACGCTGCTGTGTCCCAGACTCCTCTGAGACAGAGCTCTGACCCCACAGAGCTGCTCTGGCCATGTGGAAGAGCATCATGTGCTCGCTGAGGACTGCAGAACCGGCCATGCTCGTGCTCCTCGATGTGCTGGGGAGCTGGCCAGAGCACAGCACGTGCACCTCCGATGGGGACCACACGGCTGTCCTTGCCCTGGCTGTGAGTTTCTGCCTTTGCTGGCCCCAAGGCCACCTCTCCAGCAGCTCTCCATCCTCCCTCCCCCACGGCGTCTCCCTGCCTCAGGCGCTGGGCTGAAACCTGGCCTCGGGGCAGCTCCAGGGCCACCAGGCCCGGTGCTCCCCCTGTGTCTCTCCGGGCCTCTCCCTCCCGTGCTCGGGCCCTGCCACACGGACACCTCGGCACTGAGCGCTGTCTCAGGCTGCTCTGTCCTTTGCAGGCAACCGTGGTGATGTGGAAGATCCTCCAGCTGCCCTGTGTGCCACATGTAGTCACCGTGTATTTCCCCGGCCTCTTTGTGCATCTGCTCTTCCAAGTGCTCTTCAGCACTCTGGATGTGCCAGAGGAGGTCGATACCTTCTGGAAGGGATGCCAGCAGCAACACGGCCTTGCCACCAGCCCCAGCAGGTGCTCCATGCCAGTCCTCCTGTCCCTGCCATGTGCCCAGGGCAGGGGCCAGTGCTCCCAGCGTGACCTGGGCTTTGCTCTGTGCACAGCTTTGCAGAGCAGACCCTCAAGGCCCTGCTCTGCCAACTTCACTATGAGGATGTGGTGGTGGCCATGGAAGACAAGCGTGGCTGGGACACACTGCTCTGTGCTGACACCCACCACTGTGCTGTGGGCGTGCTGGCCAGGTGAGACCCCCTGCTCCCCAGCTGTCCGCGGCATGTGTGCCCTGTGCCCGAGGTGCCCCACACAGTCCCCATGGCCGTGGGCCAGAAGGCCTTGTCACCAAGGGACGGCCAAGGAGGCTGCAAAAGGCTGGGAGAGGAGCGTGCCCAAGAGCAGCAACCTCCCAGAGGGCTCAGCTGCCCCTTGCAGGGTGGTGGAGAAAGGCCAGAGCTCTGTGAGGCAGTCCTGGGAGAGGTTTGCCCCCGCTGGCTAAGGGCTTTGACTCGTGTTTCCTCCTGTCAGAGAAATGCACCGCGCATCCGAAGCCGCGTGTTCCAGGATTGCGTTCCACCTGCTCGGGCTGCTCAGCAAGGACACGCCGTGCCAGGATTTGGCCGCCCTGGCGTTCCTTGTGGAGGTGAGCCTGAAGGCCGGCGCTGCCTCGCTGAGCTGCCTCCCGGCTCTCTGCCCTCTCTTGGCCGCAGTGCCTGGGACGGAGCCCGCGCCCTGTGCTGCTGCCTGGGCCCGGCCCTGGGCAGTTCTGGGCTCCCGCTGGCCGCTCCCCCGTCACCGGCCTGTGCCTTTCAGATCCTGGAGCACCTGAACTTGAGTGAGTGCCGTGACAGCATCCTGCAGTTCTTGTCCAAGCACCTGCAGAGCGAGTGCAGGGGGAGGCGTCGCTTGGCACTCCGAGGCCTCGTGGCGCTCGGCACCACCAGTGTCTCAGTGAGAAGAGCGCAGGGGCTGAAGCCGTGCTGCCAGCGTGGGGCTGGGGAAGGCAGTCCCTGGGGCTTGGCTGGCCTTGGGGCACTGGGGCAGCTGCTGCCAGCTCTCCTGCCTCCTGCTGCAGCTGCCCCAGGGCTTTGGCACAGGCCTGTGGCCCCTGGGCCCTGTGGCAGCAGGATGGTGTTTCACACACTTGTGTTCCACAAATAGATGGCCATAAGGATGTGGAGCCTGCATGAGAGGCTCGTGGAACTCCTGAAGGAAGATGACAGCACCATGCTCAGGATGACCACGGTTCTCCTCAGAGCTTTATTTTTCTGCAATGGTGCCCCAATAACCAGCACCATCGCCCTGCAGCTGGCTGAGGCACTCCTGCCACTCTTTGACAATGTAAGGGTCTGCGCCTCCAGCCACGGCCAGTGCGTGCTGCCCGCACACTTTGTGCCCTGTGCACTCACAGGCTGTGCCCAGGTGGGCCTGAAGCAGCTGATGCTGAGGTCTTTCTTCCTTCCTTTCCTACAGGAGGACAGCCAGGTGCAGTTGTGCTCCCTGTTTGTCTTCAAGGAGATGCTGGATTTTTTTCCGGAAGAGGAGAGAAAGGTCCTGAAGGCATACGTGCGCCAGAGCCTGCTGCCACTCTCCATGCACTGCCACGATGAGAACCAGCGAGTGGCAGAGGTGAGGACTCGGCAGCTGCCGCTGGCCCCTGGCAGGGGCTGGGTTGGCCCTGCCCTGGCGCCTCGCAGGCTGCAGCTCCTGCTGGCCTTGGCACAGGGACGGGGTCCTGCGCCCTGGGCTGTGGGGCCATCTCCGCGTCTCTGCTGCTCTCCAGGCTTCTCAGGAAACACTGCTTTGTGCGACCGAGTTCCTCAAGAGGAGGGATCTTGTACAGATGGTGCAGAACCAGAAGCTGTGGCAGTTCACCGAGTGCCTGGTAAGGAGGGCCGGGAAGCCGCAGCCCCAGCCTGGAGCAGCCCCTGAGCGCGGTGCTCGGTGTGCGGGCTGGCAGCTGTGCCCCTGCCCGCTGCTGCAGCCCGAGGCCGCGCGGGCTCTGCTCCAGGCTCCTGCGGCCCCAGCCGGGTGCCCATGGAGCCCCGGCCCGGGGGGCTGCGGGGCCAACCCTTCCCTCCTGCCGCTCTCTCCAGCTGGCAGAGGACAGCAGCAGCGTTGCCGAGCACCTGCGCCGGGCCCTGCCCTACCTGCAGAGCCCACAGGAGCCCCTGCGAGAGGCGGCCGTCAGGTTCATGGGTGAGCCACAAGCCGGGCCAGGAGGGCGTGTGGGCACAGGGCTGGCGGCGCCGCTGGCAGGGAGCTGTGCCCTGGGCCTGACAGGCTCTGTGTTCCCAGGGACGGCCGGGCGGCACCTGAGGGGGAGGAAGGAAGAGCTCCAGCTCCTCTCTGAGGGTGAGTGAGGGCAGCAGGCTGCCAGCGGGGGCTGCCGGGGGAGCTGCGAGCCCTGCCCCGGCTGAGGAGGGCTCTGCTCCCTGTGCGGACCAGGGCCGGCGTGGGCAGAGCACACAGAGCTTTCAGGGCACCTGGGGGATTCGTGGCCAGCAGCTTCGGGCTGATCCAGCTGGTCCCTGGTCCCTCTGGCCATGGCCAGAGCCGGCTGGGATGGCCCTGGCACAGAGTCCCCTCGGGTCCCCTCAGATGTGGGAACTGACCATGGCTCTGTTCCTCTCTCTTTCAGCCCTTGAAGGCCTGACCAATGACATCAGTGACGCTGTCGGAAGCCTGGCAGTTCAGACACTGTACATCCTCCAGGAAGCAGAGAGAGCTCCATATTCCATCTTCAATAACCTGCGTGATCGGCTCTGCAGGGCATGGGGGAGACGGCCTCGTCTGTCGGGGCTCGGCTGGCTGCGCTGCTGGAGCTCTGCACAGAGCTGATTCCAGAGGCTCTGTCTGCTGGAGCCACCCCAGCCAGCAGGAATGTTTCATTTCTTTAAGATTGTTCTTTTCTTTATTTTTGTTTTTCTTTAGCGTATAAATATAGGATGTATTGCTATAGTCAGACTCCCAGGATCTTTCTTTGGCTGCCCAGGCTCTGCAGGGCTGAGGGGAAGAGGGAGAAAAGGGTTCCTGGGCTCAGCAAGCTGCCCAGGCATGCAGGGTTGCAGGGAAAATGGCCACAAGCCCCTTGGCCTTTGGTGGCTCTGATGAAGCCTTTGTGCTGCCCACAGAGCAGACGGGCAGGGGCTGGAGCTGTGGGGATCTCTGTGAGAGCGGTGCCTGGAGATGGCCACAAGCCCTGTCCCAGGCAGGAACCACCATCCGTGTCCTCCTGACCGCGTGTTCCTGGCTGGATTGCTGAGGGCTCCCAGGTGCCTCTTGGTGGGGCTCCTCTGGAGCTCCTGTGGGGCTGCGGCGCTGCTGCCAGGCAGGTTGGCTGGGCTGGGGAGACCCTGAGGAGATGGGGCCACAAAGGGATGAGGGGCTGTGGGAGTCCTGAAAGGACAAGGCAGTGGGAAGGCACAAGGGGGACGTGTGAGGGGGTGGGTAACGTTGGCTCAGGGAGGAAAGTGGGTTGGAGCCAAAGAGACCACTCTCCCCGATGTTCATGTGGCAAACAGAGCACGTTTATTCTCAAGCCCTTCCTTCTAAAGGGCCTTTGAAAACCCGGTCTGGATGATTTCACTGCTCTGATCTCTGTGCCCCTTCAGATTCTGGCCTGGGCAATGCCTGCAGCCTTGGGAGAGATGTGATGGGCCCGGCCCCTGTCAGTCAAACCAGGGCTGGTACATTCACCCCGTACAAGCCAGCCTGCACGGTGACAGGGCAACAGAGTGCGAGGCACAGCTCCGGGGGCTCCCCGTGAACCTCAGCTCTGGGACCACTGTCTGCCCCAAGCTTCAGGGGCTGCAGTGGGAGCCCGGCTGGGCTCTGCCCTGGGGCCATCCTGCAGGGACAGCTGCAAACAGGGAGCATTCCCTGCCACAAAGAGCCAGGCCAGGGCTGCAGGGCAGCTGCTCCAGCCCCGACTGCACTGCTGAGTGCTGTGCTCTGGGGCTGGGGCTCCCTGCACAGGGGACTGCACTGGTGTGCCAGAGGGGACAGAGAAGCTGCAGCTTCAGCCTAACTGAGGTGGGTGCGTGGGCTGGGAAGAGTGGGGAGGCTCAAGGGGATTCACAGAGCTCATCCTGCTGCAAGGATGAGGAAAAGGGAGCGGGAACTCAGCAGTGAGGAGAGCTGGGGGCTGGAGAGCAGCTCTGAATGACACTAAAATCCCACCAGACCTCTTGAGACATTGCTGCTCCTCAGCCAGTGACAGGATGAGTCCCTAAGCCTGGGGCTCAGCCTTCCTCATGGTGAGGGGCACCAAGGAACACAACAGTGTGATGGAGACTGGAATGGGCTGGGAACTCACTGGGGAAAAAGAAGGAGCAACTGGGAAGTAAAAGGCAGGTGGGGGAGAGAACAGTTCAGAGAAGGGCTGAGGTACTGCTTGAGCAAGCTGCAAAAAGTCATTTGGGGTCATCCCAGATTGATTTCATTTCAGAAGTTATTGAACAAGTTTATTTTTTGGGTGGCTGCATGTTTTCTTGAGCTGTATTGCTAAAATGCTCAAGCCAGTCTGTGCTGCAGGGCACCCCATTTCTCCTTTGGCTGATTGCAGCCCGGTGCTGAGCTCCAGCAGGGCCCTGGCAGAGCCCAGAGCAGCCTCAGCACCCGCAGAGCCCGGCTGCAAGGAGAGAAACCAGAAAGCCCCGTCAGCTGAAGGCTCCTGTCCCCTTGTCCCAGCCACCCGCGGTGCCCAGGTCATGCTGGCTGTGCCAGAGCTGTGCCCAGAGCTGCCCATCACTGCTGCCTTTGGGAGCAGAGCAGGAGGGCAGGACATGTGCCCAGCCTGCAGCCAGCCACGGCACCTCCAGTCCTCAGCAGCTGCCCAGAGCAGGACACTCCTGTGCTCGCTGCCATCTCCCCAGAGCTCTGATCCCACCATCCCCAGCAGACAGGACCCACCTCACGCCATCCCCCGCTGGAAGAAAAGCTGCTCCCAAACGATGCCCTCAGCCTTCTCCAAGGGCATGGCCCATCCACGCTGCAGCTGCTCCCAAGCACGTCCTGATCCAGACTGGACTCCACCTGGAACACTTCCTCTAGAAAAACAAATATCAAATTATTGAAAATAGATTACAGACAAAAAGAGGAACAAGAAAAAAGGTCAAAGATCTTACCTCTGTCAGGGTCTTAAGGAAGGCCCAACCCCTGCGTGCCAGGGAAAAACCCACCATGGGGGAGGGAATCCCAGGCTTTCTCCCTTCCCCTGCACTGCCCCCATGGTGATCCCAAAGCAAACAAGGGCAGTGGAGCAGCCCAAGTCCTTCCTTGCCTGCAAAGCAAAGCAGCCCCTGCACAGGGTCTGGAGTCCCACCTCTGCTCCCACCATGGGGGTTTGTTTGTGTCGGGCTGGCTGCCCCAGCCCAGCTCCAGCCCGGGGCACGGTGGGTGCTGGGGGCTCTTGGCAGGGCCAGGAGCCCACTCCCATTTCGTACCCACCCCAGCCCATGTCCCCAGCCCTTCCAAAAGCAGCCTGGCAGCCGACTGAAGGATCAGCTGCATCCGCCCCAGCAAAGGGGGAACCTTTGGTTCCCAGCCAGGCTGTGCAATGCCCAAATCTGGGAGCATCCCCCTGCGTGTGGACTCATCTGCAAACTCCCTGTGGAACCTGGCTTTGGAGGAGGTGTCAGAATCAAAGTCCACCATCTTCAGCCTGCCGGCGGTCAGGTGGAGCAAGAGGTTGTCATCCTTGATGTCCTTACTGTCCCCAGCAGCAGCAGCCCCACCTGGGACAGCTTCTCCAGGGGCTCCTTCTTCCCTGGGCCAGACCAGGCTGTCAGGGCTCTGCCCAGGGCCCCAGCCATCCATGAACCATGGCAGGCAAAACCAGGGGGATGTTGGCCACCAGTGCTTGCCACACCAGGTCTCCAGCTCAGCTCCAGCCCAAGAGCTGCGTGTTCCCTTCTGCTGATCCCTGCTCAGAGCTACAGGCAGGACAAAACCTGTCTGGTTGGCTTTGCTACTGAGTGCCAAGAGATGTGTGGAGCTGTTACCTGCCAGGCCCCTGGATCCAACTGTGCATGTGGATCTCTCCCATCTTCTAGGGCAGAGGAACATGGATCACGGAAAATCTCTTCTAAGGATGGCCTGTCCAAGGGCTGCATGGACAAACACCTCTTAATGACATCCTGGCACTCTGGGGAGAGAAACCAGAAATCACCAGTCATTTGGAGATGTTGCCCCCTTTTCCCGTGCCCAGGCCATGCTGGGTGTGCTTAGAGGTGGGCCTAAACTTTCCCATGGATTTTCTGTTTGGAGGAGAGCAGGAGAGCAGGACATGTGCCACCTCCTCAGCAGCTGCCAGAGCAGAATGCCCATGAGCTGCTGCTGTCTCCCAGCACTGGTATTGCTCCCGAGGCCAGAGATGAGGATCCACCTTGAGAGAGCCATGGTGGGAACAAGATCTGCCCCCAGATATCTCCTGGCCCCTCCTGAACGGGTGCTTCCCCATGACCAGGTGGTGCTGCAGGAGCCCCAGGGACCAGATCGTCGCTGCCTCGCCGTGGTAGCATTGATGGTGGATCCCGTCTGGTGGGCTGTAGGACAGGGTTCCTGTGGAACACAGACACAGTTCATCAGGGGGATGCTGCAGCCTCCAGCACCTGTGTAAGAGAAGGGTGACCTTTTTGTTCGATGCAGCTGCAGATAGTAATTTGTTTCAAAGAAGTTTGTTTTTACAGCAGTAATAGGCAACAGGCTGTGAATTGCTGATAACACGCATTCCTAACCTTTTACAGCGGTAGTAGGCAATAGGCTTTGCAGTGCTTAACTGATAACATGCATTTCTAAGATAACATGTATACTTGAGACTGTGAGAATCCCCAGATCAAAGGACACCTGTGAGGAAGACAACCAGCCTTCATCCCACGACCACCAGGAGGCAGAAAACGACCACCTAGCAACAGAATGCGATTGCGCAGAAGAAACGAGTGAACTAAAGAAGGGGATAAAAACAGTGAGCTAGGGGGATCACGGCGTGGCAGTTTGGCGGAGCGGTTGCTCCCCTCTGTTGCCGCAGCGCTGCTTTTTGCTTTGCTCTCATATACTCTCTTAAATGAATTAAATAAATTCTGTTAATCGGATCAGATGGCCTCTTGTGCTCACTCATAACAATTTGGTGCCGTGACTCGGATCGTGGATTTGGAGGACCCCTCTCTGGGAGAGGCGCCACAACTCCGCTCTTTTGAGCGGACTCAGACTGGGGGTCTTGTCCTCATCCCGACCGACGAACCCAAAAGCCTTGAGAGGAAAGCAAAGAAAGGGAAGCGGGCCCAAGATACCCCTTAAATTTTGTACACAAAGTCCGAACGACGACGCAGGAAGCGTAAGTATAAGGGTTCCGTTCTGGCGGGGTCGGGATCCCGGAGTGTGGCGAGTGTGTGAGTTGCATGAGAGGGGAGCCGGCAGCCGGACGCCCCAAGTGAACACGGACCCTCAGTAGTGCGGTTCCCAAAGCCCGCGAGGGCCTGGGCCACGAACCAGGGGAAGTGATTGTGATTATTTGATTATTTGTGTGTGTTAGAAGGCACTCCGGAGGAATGGGGCAGGGGAAGAGTAAATCCCCCTCCCCAGTGGGGGTAAAACTCCCTTCGATTCCTAAGGACAGTCCCCCGGGATTCATGTTGACCAATTGGGAACACTTCCCAGGAACGAGGGGAAAGGATAAAGCAAAAATGATACATTACTGTATAGAAGTGTGGGGAGGGAAGGAAGTTTCCAAAAATGCATTCTGGCCCATATTCGGGTCCTCAGAGGAATGGGTTAGACAAGCTCTAAACATCTGGGTGAGCACTAAACAACCCCCTAGCCCAGAGGAGAGTGACTATGCTAAGATCTGGGTGAGTCGACCAGAGGTGCTTGTATTCAAACTTTCCGAAAAACCTAAGGGGAAAAGAAAGGGACGACCAGAGGAACTGATAGTAGCCCCACCTCCTTATGTTCCTCCTGTACCACGAGCACCCCCCCTCCCCTCATCGGATGATGAGTCTGACTCAGATTCTGAACAGCCTGGCCCAGTCACCCGGAGCAGGGCAAAAGGCAAACTGTTTCCCCTGAGGGAAATGCCCATGGGGGGGCCACAACCAGGAATAGGATTCATTTCTGTTCCCTTGAGTTCGGGAGATGTGAGAGATTTCAAGAAGGAGATGGGAAGCCTATTAGACGATCCTTTAGGTGTGGCAGAAAGAGTGGATCAATTTTTGGGCCCCAATATATACACTTGGGAAGAACTGCAGTCCATACTGAATATCCTATTTACGGTTGAAGAAAAGAACATGATTAGGGCAGCTGGGATGCGGGTCTGGGATGCCCAGCCGGCACATGCTCAACACCCAGCTGACACTAAGTGGCCTCTTCAAAATCCTAATTGGAATGACCAAGACCAGGATCATAGGGCCAATATGCGGGACTTCCGAACCATATTAATTGATGGTATTCGGGAATCGGTCCCCAGGGGTCAAAATATCAATAAGGCATTCAATGACAGACAGAGGAAAGATGAAACACCCACTGAGTGGCTGGAGAGGCTGCGAAAGAACTTCCAATTATATTCAGGATTAAGATCGAATGATCCAATGGGGCAGGCAATATTAAAAGTGCATTTTGTATCCAAGTCTTGGGACGATATTAGAAAGAAGATACAAAAGATGGAGGATTGGCAGGATAGGGATTTGGCAGAGCTGCTGTGGGAGGCACAGAAAGTGTACGTCCAGAGAGAGGAAGAGAGTCAGAAGAGGCAAGTTAAAATGATGGTTGCTGCGGTAAGGGAAAGTAGGAGCATAGAGACAGGACAGAAGAAGTTTACTCGAGACAAAGCGGGTAACAAAGAAAAGGGGGGGGGAACGGAAGAAAAGACTTGTTATTATTGTGGCAAAAAGGGACACTTCAAGAGAGAGTGCAGAGTGCAGCTTAGAGATGAGAAAGAATTCAAGGCCGACTAGGGGGGTCAGGGGCTCTACTTTATGGGGACCCGGAGACATCAAAAAGAGCCCTTGATAAAATTAAAGGTGGGTCCCCAAAGCCAGGAAATAGAATTCTTAGTCGATACAGGGGCGGAAAGATCTACCATTCAATTCCAAGGCTGTACCCTGTCAAAACAGACAGCTATGGTAGTAGGGGCAAAAGGGGAACCATTTGAAATACAAATTATTAAAGAGGTAATGGTAGAATCAGAAACTAAAATGGGGGTGGGTGACTTCTTATTAGTCCCTGAAACAGATTACAACCTATTGGGGAGAGATCTAATTGTTGAACTGGGAATTCAAATCGAAGTGGTAGAAAAGGAATTGAAAATCAGGCTTTGCCCTCTTCGATTAGAAGATGAAGAGAAAATAAATCCTGAAGTATGGTACAATCCGGGAACCGTGGGCAAATTGAATATGACTCCATTCATGGTAAAGATCAGAAACCCTGAGGTCCCGGTGAGAATAAAACAGTACCCTATTTCACTAGAGGGAAGGAAAGGATTGAAACCCGAAATTGAAAGATTACTAAATAAAGGATTATTGGAACCATGTATGTCGCCTTTTAACACCCCCATACTCCCAGTTAAAAAGGCAGACGGATCCTATCGGCTGGTGCATGACCTTAGGGAAATTAATAAGCGAACCGTGGCTCGGTTCCCAGTAGTGGCAAACCCCTATACCCTTTTGAGTAAATTAGGACCTGAAAACGAGTGGTATAGTGTAATAGACCTGAAAGATGCCTTTTGGGCCTGCCCTCTGGACGAATCCAGTCGAGATTATTTTGCCTTTGAATGGGAGGACCCTGACACGGGGAGGCGACAGCAACTCAGGTGGGCTGTATTACCTCAAGGATTTACGGAATCTCCCAATTTATTCGGGCAAGCCCTAGAACAAATTTTGCAAGATTATAAAACAGACCCAGAGGTAAAGCTAGTTCAGTATGTGGATGATTTGTTAATAGCAGGTAAAGAAGAAAACAAAGTCCAGAAAGAAAGTATCAAACTATTAAATTTCCTGGGACTAAAAGGATTAAAAGTTTCTAAAGCAAAACTACAATTTGTAGAAAAGGAAGTTAGATACCTGGGACATTATTTGAAAAAGGGAGAAAAGAAAATTGATCCAGATAGAGTAGAAGCAATCCTATCCCTGCCTTTACCGCAAAATAAACGACAAATTCGTCAGATATTAGGACTTAGAGGGTATTGTAGGCAGTAGATCGAAAACTATAGCGGGAAAGCAAGATTTCTGTATCAAAAACTTACCCAAGATGGGCACCTTAAGTGGACATAAGAGGAAAAATCTAAATTCCAAGAATTAAAAGAAACTCTGGTCCATGCTCCAGTCCTAAGTCTCCCAGATTTAAAGAGGCCCTTCTTTTTATTTGTCAATATTACAGATGGAGTAACTTATGGAGTACTGGAGCGGGGACTGGGCGGGGAAAAAGAAACCTATTGCATATCTATCTAAAATTCTAGACCCTGTAAGTAGGGCATGGCCGGGCTGTTTACAAATAATTGCAGGCTGTGCAGAGTTAGTAGAAGAAACAAGGAAAATCACCTTTAATGCCACTCTGAAGGTGTTAACTCCACATAACATACGGAGTGTGATGCAGCAAAAAGCAGACAAATAAATATCTGATGCCAGGCTCCTAAAGTATGAGGGGATTCTATTAGAAACCCCTAATTTCACTTTAGAAACCACCTCATTACAAAATCCAGCCTCCTTCCTCTTCAGAGAGCCAGAGACTGACCCACTGACTCACGACTGTGTGATCACTATAGAGGAGCAAACTAAAATTAGACCTGACTTGGAAGAAGAGGAGTTAGAGACTGGAGAAAAGCTGTTTGTAGATGGATCATCCAGAATAGTAGAAGGCCAAAGAAAATCAGGGTATGCCATAGTAGGGGGACCTGACCTAGAAGTAATTGAGTCCGGAGCCCTGGACAAAACATGGTCAGCCCAAGCCTGTGAAATATACGCCATCCTAAGAGCCTTAGAATTATTAAAGGGAAAAGAGGGAACCATTTATACAGACTCTAAATATGGGTATGGGGTAGTACATACATTTGGAAAATTATGGGAGGAAAGAGGCCTTGTGAATTCACAAGGAAAGAACCTGGTGCATCAGAGATTAATAGTAGCCCTCCTGAAGGCCTTGAGAGGCCCTGCAAAGATAGCTGTAGTTCATTTAAAAGGGCGTCAGCGGGGAATGGATAACCGGAGTAGGGGTAACAACGCGGCAGACCATGAAGCGAAGAAGGCTGCAATTATCGAGGCACTGACCTTGAGCGAGAGAGCCAGGAGGGATCCTACAGATACCCCAGAGAATCCTGGGTTAACCACCCAGGATAAATTTATATTTACTATAGAAGAGCGGGAGAAACTTGCAAAATTGGGGATAAAAGAAGAATCGGGGAAGTGGCTGTTAACAGATGGGAGGGAGGTTCTGCCTAGGGCCGTAGCCCAGCAAATGCTTAATAAATTACACCAGAAAACACACTGGGGCGCTCAAGGGCTGGTAGACCACTTTGCCACCCATTATATGACTGTGGGTCTCCATGATCTAACAAAAAGTATTACTAAGGGTTGCCCAACCTGTTTACGTGTAAATAGGAAGAATTTAAGGAAGCCACCCTTAGGAGGGAGACCCGTGGCAAAGAGGCCTTTTACAAATTTACAGGCAGACTTTACAGAGCTTCCCAAAGTGGGGAGGATAAAATATCTTTTAGTTATAATAGATCATCTAACACATTATGTGGAAGCAATCCCCACCACTAGGGAGACAGCCCGAACGGTGACAAAGGCCCTGCTAGAAGAAATAATACCCAGGTATGGACTCCCAGAAACAATAGACTCCGATAAAGGCCCCCACTTCACTTCAAAAATAACACAGCTGCTAGCAGAAGCCCTGGGCATAAAATGGGAACAACATACTCCCTGGCATCCACAGAGTTCCGGGAGGGTGGAAAGAATGAATAGAGAAATTAAGAAACAACTCACTAAATTAGTACTAGAAACTAAGTTATCTTGGATAAAATATCTGCCACTAGCATTATTAAATATTCGGACTCAACCACGATCAGACATAGGGCTTTCCCCATTTGAAATGTTATATGGGATGCCCTACTCCCTAGAGAAAGTTCAATCTAATCCTAATATCACTGACCAAAGTATTAACAAATATTTAACTGTTTTAATGAAATACAAGAAACAGTTATGGGAAAAGGGGATGTGGGCCCAAAGACCACCACTAGATCTTGTATTACACCAGGTACAACCCGGCGACTGGGTTCTCATCCGAAGCTAGAAGAAAGATTCAATCACCCCAAGGTGGGACGGACCGTATCTGGTTATAATCACCACTGATTCCGCAGTTCGTACGGCAGAAAAGGGATGGACCCATGCTAGCAGAATAAAGGGGCCAGTGGACCCGACTCGATTTCATGCAACTTCCAGAGAGACGAGCTGGAAGATTGATGGGAAGCCGGGAGATTTGAAGCTAACAGTAAAGAGAACCCTCAAGTAATCTTAATGGACACTGCCAGTTCCGGGGACATTTGGGTCGGGAATGACTGGGGATTGCAAACACAACTGATAGGAGAAACAAAACCCCCAGGATACTGTAAGCATTTAGAAGACTTAGCTCAGCAGCCCTATTATCAGCCCATCCGACTCGAAAGGGAGCAGAGACCTTGGGAAGGGGAGGGTCATGCCGAGCATGAAGATATTAAAATAAAATGTAGCTGGTTAGATTGTGATTGTTTCCCTTTTGCTTGCTTTTCTTGTAAAATTTGTAAAGGGCTGTAGTGGGCTCACTGTAGAAAGGGGAGGGCTCCAAAAAGTGTGTGTCAGCGCTGCTGGCTAGAACAACGCAAGTTGACCTCTGAAATATTGAATTATAAGGTCGCCACTTGGGAATTGACTAAAGAATCTCCCGAGTGGTGGGAAATTTTTGTGAAAAGAATAAATCCTGAATTCCATTGCTACCACTCCAACGAGCTTTCAAGTCCATTTCTTACGGACATAGTCCAAGTCAAGTGTCGCAGGCTGGTCAAGGGACTGAGGTGCGACACCCCACAATTAAATGAGAAAAATTGAAACTCCCGGAGGTCAAAGTGAGAGAGTGGAAATAATCCCGCCCCTGAAGAATATCTCTGCTGTCAAGAAGATGGCCTACCCTGTAGCTTGTAGCAACCAAGTTGACAGGAGAGACAGAGAGATAGCTAGTGGGGATGGGGGACCCTCCCAAATCGTAAGAAAAAACACTGACCACCATAGGCACGGGAATGGTGACAATGGAATGAGAAAAAGTAGGAATGTGAAATTGGGCATGATAAGCAGCATCCCCTGCAGTGTGTACTACTCAGCCCTAAAGATTCTTACATTTGTGATGATATGCTTTCCTCTCCAAAGTGTTGCTACTGAAACCCATGAACCCTTTAAATGGACATTAAGTAGGTGGGAAAATCATGATACTCATTACAACCTGCAGACTGTGATAACCCCCGGGGCACCAAGCTTTAAAGCTGGAGTATGTAACATGACCAAAAATCCAAGCTGTGGGCGGCTGTTAAATTTGACAAGCTTCTATATGTGCCCTGCTTCAAATTTACGGAGGTCATATTGTAACCTCCCCGGGCATTACTACTGTGGTTATTGAGGTTGTGAGACAATAGCATCAGCATGGGCCCCGGGAGGAGGGTCAGATAAATACCTAAGGGTGGGATATGGACCAGCTGGATGTGTAAAGCCACAAGAATGGCCATGGACAGGGAAAGATTTACTAGGGAACTGTACTTTCATATACCTCAATGTTACTCATCCAAATGACCCGGGGTGGCTGTTGGGAAAGATATGGGGAATTAGGCATTGGATAGAGGGACACGATTTGGGAAACCTAATAATTATTAAGAAAGAACCTATTCCCTATGACCCTGCACCAATTGGACCCAACAAAGTAATAAGTGACATTAAAACTAAGACAATTAACTACACAGAGACAGAGGTTATTACCAGCCATATTAACATAGATGAGCCAGGTGTTCCTAAACCCGAGCATGCCACCTTGTGGAAAATAATGCAAGCCACATTTGGCGTTTTAAACTATACATACCCGAATCTGACAGAAGGTTGCTGGCTCTGTTACATGATGAATCCACCCTTTTATGAGGCGATAGGATCCTCTGCCAAAACCAGAAGAATTAATGGGACAAACCCAAGAGAATGTCTGTGGAAACAGGGAAAAGATAGCACCCCAGGAATAACCCTAGCACAAGTAAGAGGGAAAGGGAAATGTGTGGGAAAGGTACCCGCAATAATGCAACACTTATGTGAGACGACAATTAGCATCAAGAGAAAAGACAAACTAGCAGAATGGCTCCTGCCAGCGCCCAACACCAAATGGGTATGTAATAAACTCGGAACCACCCCTTGCTTATCCATAAGGCTTTTCAATGAAAGTTCAGATTATTGTGTACAGGTGTTAATTGTCCCTCGCATATCATATCACCCAAAGGAGTATGTACTAGAGCATCAAACAACTCCCGAACACCATCTAGTCAAAAGAGAACCACTCACAGCATTAACAGTAGCAATCTTGCTTAGTGTAAGTGGAGTTGGAGTGGGAACGGGGGTAGCCTCCCTAGTAAATCAACAACAAGGTATGAAAAATTTACGAGTATCCGTAGATGAAGACTTGAGCAGAATCGAAAAGGCCATAGATGGGTTAGTAAAATAAGTCAGATCCCTCTCTGAGGTTGTGTTACAAAATAGATGGGGACTTGATTTATTATTTTTACAACAAGGGGGGCTCTGTGTTGCCTTACGAGAAGAATGTTGCACTTATGCAGACCACACAGGAATTGTGGTTGATACTATGGCAGAATTACGCAAACAAATAGAGCAAAGAAAAAAAGAGCAAGAAGCTCAACAAAACTGGTATGAATCATGGTTTACTCATTCCCCTTGGTTAACAACTCTTTTGTCTACCATTGCAGGACCGGCAATTCTGCTCATCTTAGTGCTAACTTTCGGACCCTGCATCTTTAATAAGCTTATTGCAATAGTAAAGAGTAGGTTAGAGGCCGCTCATTTAATGATAGTAAGATCAAAATATGAATCACTCACTCAGATAGAGACCGAAAACTATCTAGAGCTTAGCAGAAAAGAATTAATACGGTTCAACGAACAAAAAGAAGGATAAAAAAAAAAAAGGGAGAAATTGTAAGAGAAGGGTGACCTTTTTGTTCGATGCAGCTGCAGATAGTAATTTGTTTCAAAGAAGTTTGTTTTTACAGCGGTAATAGGCAACAGGCTGTGAATTGCTGATAATACGCATTCCTAACCTTTTACAGCGGTAGTAGGCAATAGGCTTTGCAGTGCTTAACTGATAACATGCATTTCTAAGATAACACGTATACTTGAGACTGTGAGAATCCCCAGATCAAAGGACACCTGTGAGGAAGACAACCAGCCTTCATCCCACGACCACCAGGAGGCAGAAAACGACCACCTAGCAACAGAATGCGACTGCGCAGAAGAAACGAGTGAACTAAAGAAGGGGATAAAAACAGTGAGCTAGGGGGATCACGGCGTGGCAGTTTGGCGGAGCGGTTGCTCCCCTCTGTCGCCGCAGCGCTGCTTTTTGCTTTGCTCTCATATACTCTCTTAAATGAATTAAATAAATTCTGTTAATCGGATCAGATGGCCTCTTGTGCTCAATCATAACACTGACCCCTGTGGAAACCGCAGAGATGCTGCTGGATGCTGCCGCAGCAAGATGCTGACAGGAACTGGAGACTCCAAGTTGGGCTTCGTCTTTCTGGCACTGGGGATGGAGTTCTACCTGCACAAGAAAGGGGGGTCCCGGGGGTCGTGTCCCCCTTCCCCTGGAGTGTGAATGCTCCCCCGGGGCCCCCAGCCCGGTGTCACCCCCTTTTCTCTGCCCACAGAGCTCCTGAGCCGCCGGCGGCCGCAGCCGCTCCCCGTGGCCTCGGGCCTTGCCGGGACCCCCCGCTCTATCCCCACGCTGATTTTGGGGGGGTCGAGTGTCCCCCCAGCCCTGCTGTCACTCTGCCCCTGCCCGCCTGCTCCCAGTGTTCCCAGTAAAGCTTCCCAGTTAAACCCAGCCCAGTTCCTGGGGGCACTGGGGAGGGACTTGGGGGGACCCCACGGCGGGGCCGGCCCTGGGCAGGGAGGGCGGGTCCAGGTGGGGAACACTGCCTGCTGCGGGTCTGCCCGGCAACTGGTGAGTCATCAGCCCCGCTCTCGCTGATTGGCTGACTCTTCTCCACCGCGTTCTCTCATTGGCTGAGGAGAGGCCCGGCAGTGCAGAGAAGGAACGGGAGAGATCCCGCCCCGAGCACCGGCACGGGGACAACAGACCCAGCCTGGGCACAGGGAGGGAATTTATTACCAACCAAACCACGGCAGCACCAGGAGAAGGGAAAGAAATCCCTCCAGCGCCTTCCCCCAGCCAACGGGGATCACCCACAACAGGGTTACCCACCATGGAGAGACGGGGACATCCGAGTTTAGAGCAAAGCCAATTTTATTGAGTGTACCAGGTGTTTATACAGGGATTTACTTGTATGGTGCTTATAGAGGGCTCTGTTTTTGGTAACAATTTCCCATTGGTTACACATTCTTCGTGACATCCAGTAACCTGGGAGCATTTATCTTATGAGAAAGACTCACACCATTTTTTCTGGTCACTTCTTGCCCAGGGAGACTGAAACTGTGTCTGTGTCTCCCACAGTTTCTGCTCAGTCAGGCCTCAGATATCGGGCCCCTTTATCAGCTCTATTGCTTTACTCTCTGTTTTATTCCCCATACGGGGGCACCGGGGCTCTGCCCAATGGGGGTCACTGGGGATCATCCAGCCTGGATCCTCCCATGGGGGATGGAGCTGCAGCAGCACACCAAGCTCTTCCCTCACTCCAAGCTCTTCCCTCGCTCTCTTCCCTCACTCCAAGCTCTTCCCTCACTCAGGGCACTCACAGGGCTTCCCTTAGTGGTGCCTCCGTTGGTGTTGGGTCAAGGCTGAGCTCTGTACGAAGCCCTTCCCACACTCCCCACACTCGTAGGGCCTCTCCCCAGTGTGGATGCGCTGGTGCACGGTGAGGCTGAAGTTGTGCTTGAAGCCCTTCCCGCAGTCGGGGCAGCGGAAGGGCCTCTCCTCTGTGTGAATCCGCTCATGTCTGAGGAGATGGGAGCTGGTCCGAAACCTCTTCCCACACTCCCCACACTCGTAGGGCCTCTCCCCAGTGTGGATGCCCTGGTGTCTTCTCAGGGCAGAGCTCCACCCAAAGCTCTTCCCACATTCCAAGCACTCATAGGGCCGTTTCCCAGTGTGGAGCACCTGGTGCATCATCAGGCCAGACATGTCTCTGAAGCCCTTCCCACACTTCCCACACTCGTAGGGCCTCTCCCCGGTGTGGATGCGCTGGTGCAAAGTGAGGTGGGAGTTGTTTTTGAAGCCCTCCCCGCAGTCGGGGCAGCAGTAGGGCCTCTCCTCTGTGTGACTCCGCTCATGTCTGAGGAGATGGGAACTGGTCCGAAACCTCTTCCCACACTCCCCACACTCGTAGGGCCTCTCCCCAGTGTGGATCCTCTGGTGTTCGATCAGGTTGGATCTCTGGCTAAAACCCTTCCCACATTCCAAGCACTTGTGGGGCTTCTCCCTGCCATGAGGCTTCTCCACCAGCTCCGAGCTCTGGCTGGATCTCCGCCCGCCTTCCTGGCTCAGGGGGGCTCTTTCCTCCCTGCACTTCCCTGGGCTGGGTTTGCAGCTCCTCCTCCTGCAGCATCTCCGGGGCTTTTCCTCCTCCTCCATCCAGCCACGCCCACGGAATTAAAAATCCTGGTTTGAGGGAAAAAAACAAGACAAGAGCTCCTTGGACTGGAGGTTCCGCCTTGCCCAAGTTCATCTCAGGAAATCATTGGGAATCTCGTATCTGTAAGAACCTCCAAAACACCAAGATTCAGCCCAAAAATCAAATCTCACAAATTTCAAGACACAAAACAAAAACTCCCCAAACATCACAAGTCAGCAAAAACCTATCCCAAAAATAAAGATTCAGCTGCCACATAAAACCAAAGAACCAACATTTAGCCCAATAAAGCTCAGAAACACCAAGATTCACCCTGTGAAAATCGTGGATTCCCCTCCACAGTCACCTGCTGCATGTGGGGGGAGCAGCACTCCTGGGGCTGGGGGGAGGCTGCAGACACAGGGAGGGGTGGAACCTTCTGCTGCTTCCTCTTTCTGCTCCGCCTCCTCCTCCTGTGTCTCTACTCTTCCTCACACTCCTCTTCCTCTTGCTATTCTTCCTTCTCCTGCACAATCCCACCCTCTCCTGCCACCTGCATCCTTTGACCATTCTGTTCCTCAAGCCTGCTTCTCCTTCCCTTCTCCTCCTGCCCCCAGGCCCAGCACCCACTGCCGGCTCCCTCTTCCCCCCAGACCCACAGCATCCCAGCGCAGGGGCAGGGATGGAGCTGGGGCAGGTCGGGCTGGGGCAGCGCTGGGCTCTCGGCCGCTCCCGCCCGCACTCGGTCCCCACTGCAGCCGCTCCCGCCAGGACAGCGCGGGGGGGCCCGGCCTTGGCGCTGCCCCACTCCCACCTCCCCAAATTCCCCTCGCGGGGCCATGGGGCCGAGGGGGGGCGCAGGTGGGTCCAGGTGGGGAACGCGGGGAGCTGCGAGTCTGCCTGGCAACTGGTGAGTCATCAGCGCCGCGGGCTCTGATTGGCTGAGCTCTGCCCGAGCCCTGGGGCTGCAGCACAGAGGGGACACCCTGCTCCAGGGGGGATGTCCCACAAACGGGGGACCCCATGGAAGGAACCACAGGAAAGTGTCTTTACAAACAGATGCTCTGAATCTGCTCAGAGATAGGGCCAGGGACCTGCACAGAAGGAAGTGACAGGAGAAGCCATTGGTTTCAGAAAATTATATTAATTGATGACACAGACTGCTGCTCAGCCAAGGTTCTGCTCAATTAATGAACTTCCAGAGGAACAACAAAGACTTAACAGAGCCATGAATATCGTTTGCTATATAACAGCATATCAAGGTGGGTATGTATTAGGTGGACTGGGAAGTCTTTAGCTCTCAAGAACTTCAGCCAGTGGGGAAAGCAGAGGGAGATGTGGCCAGGAGAATTAGGATGAAAAGGAGGCTATGTCCTCCAACAGTTGGAGAGATCCCATGGGGAATGTCCAATGGCCTTTCCCATTTTTTGGAATGAAATTACTTCTAAAGGACACCTCTGTCTGCTCTGTGGACAGAATTCTCTGGTGATGTAAGTTTACCCACACACCCTGGGGCTCATCCCGAATTCCTTCCACCATCCGGGGCGGCGGGCAGGGAGTGCAGCTGAAGGTGCCTCACCCACTTTGGGTGATCGGCTCCCTTGGCTGGCGGCAGCACCGGGGATTGATTGGGGACCCGGGAGTGACCAGGAGATAGATGAGTGACACATCAGGGGTTCTGTGAAGAGTCAGCAGGGAGAGAGCACTGAAAATCTCATCAGTGAGTGCCCTGGGATCCTCGGGGAGTGAATATGGCAGGGCACTCATGGAGGGGAGAAAAGGGAAAGGCAGGGAGGGGTCCTGGCCAAAGGGATGATTATCCCAAAATGTCTCTGAAGGGTCCCCTGGGAGAATGCTGAGGTAGTTTGCATATTTCCCCAGAGGTAATTAAGGACATGGACACCCAGGGGGGCAATAAGGGAAGGGGAGAAGGGATTTGGACAACAGGGGATGGATGGGGTTGGTGTGCTGGGAAGGGATCAGGTGAAGAGGACTGTGCAGCAATATGGTTCAGGTAAGAAGCAGCAGGAAGAATCTATGTGGTAAGAAAAAGGATGATGGAAAAGAGAAGAAAGAGAAAAATACAGAGGACTGAGATGTTTTTCAACAGGGTCTTATCCTCACATTTGCCAGCTGATCCAGATCCTTCGCATCCCCAGTTTCCCAGACAGGAAAAGCAGGAGGTCAGGATGCCAGGGGTTTCTCTGCGGTGGCAGCGGCAGCACCGGGCGCAGAGGTGCGGCACCGGGAGCACGGGCTGGGGCCTGTGGGGAGCTGCGGGGCCGGGCCGGGGCTGTGGGGCAGCCGGGGCTCAGCGCCGGGCGCTGCCTGACCCCACCAGCCCCGGGCAGGGCCGGCAGTGGCCCCCGGCCCCCAGGAGGCTGCGGGACGCCCCGGCCGCTGCCCGGCCCCGGGGAGCTGCCGGCCCTGCCCGCCGGGGGGGCCGCCTTTGGACACTGCGGCAGGACAGGCACCGGCTCTGCCACACGGGCTGGGCAGGGACCCTGAGCACAGGGGGGAACACAAAGGAACAGCTGGGAAATGCAGAGTGCACATGAAGGATCAGGATTTGCTGTTCAGGATTTGCTTTGGGTCCCTGCAGAAAGGAAAGGTTTTGCAGAAAGCTCAGCAGCTCTCAGAGGATGAGCACCCACAGGCAGTGACCGGGGCTGCAGGAGTGGCACAAGAAGCCCTGCAGCACTTGGGCACAAAGGCACAGCAGCTGAAGGCAAGAAGGGATGAGCAAAAGGCCAAGCTGAAGGCAAAGGCCACGGCAGAGTTCCCACAGCCCTGAAGGATCAACCCCAGGGCCGAAGGGGGCCCCAGCCCCCAGGGGATGACGGGGTCGGCCACAAGCACCTGGCAGAGGCATTGTCCTCCTGGCCAGGGCAGAGCCCACCCAAACAGCCCCTGGGAAGGAGTCAGGGCTCCAGCTGCAGCCCACAAGGACACTGCAAGCACAGACAGCAGCACCCTCAGCAGGAGCAAGTCCACCCCTGCATGGACATGGATTGGCAGGGCGCTCTGAGCTCCCATCCCACCGGGGACCCACCACACTGGAGCCCTGGAGAACGCTCAGTCTTGATCTGAAAATGGAGAAAATGTCTTTGTGGATGGCTCTTCAGGGGCAGCAGAAGGGAAAAGAGTTCCACGACACGCTGTTATTGAGGAAAGGGAATCAGACAAAGCGCAGGTTACCCCCATGGTCAGCTCAACCGGCACAGCTGTGTGTGCTTGTAAGAGCCTGGCACTGAAATGCCCTGAGCAGGAAGGCTTCAATATCTTCTGGTGACACCATCTCACCTAACAGGGGGGCAAAAGCAATTCTGACTGCTCAGCAACCACTGGATCACTTATTAAGGTATCTCTAAAAGAAATCATTCCAATAAAAGGGATTGTAGAAGCAACAAACTCAGACAGCAGAACTCATTTTACAGGAAAAAATCCTCCAGGGGGTTATGGCAGCTTTAGGAATACAATGGGACCTCTATAACCCCTGTCACCCCCAGAGCTCAGGCAGGGTACAAAGAATGAAAGGGGAAAGAAAGAAACACCTTTGGAAGCTGGGGATAGAGACCAAGATGCCATGGGTACGGCTTTTGCCATTGGCTTGGGTAAGAAGAAGAGCCAGAGCCAGGGCAGATATTCAATTCTCTCCCTTGCAATTGATCTTGCGAATTCCTTACCCTGGGAATTCTCCACCTAGTGCAGGGTGGAGATAAGGGATGCACATTTAAAGCAGTCTGTGGCCAGAATCCTGTCTCTGGTGCAATCTCTCCCACAAGAAGCTGGGCTGGCACAGAGCCTGCCTTGGCACTTTGCTGCTGCCAACATCCAAGCAGGACATGGGCTCTGCCTAAGGAGTGCAAAGCAGCACCACTGGTGGCCAAGTGGCGTGGGCCATGCCAAGGGGCCCCGAGGCCAGAAACAGCCGCCAGCACAGCTGAACACGGGGGGACCCCTCAGCCTGGGCTCCAGGTCTCTGCAGCCCCGGAGATTTGCACTTCCCGCCTGCAGCAGGAGGATGGGAGGCCCCCCTGAGCCTGCACTGAAGGCAGCGCAGCAGCAGCCAGGGCTCCACAGCGGGGCAAGGCCCTGGGCCTGCCCACACATCCTCTGCTGAAATCCTCGGCCTGGCCACCCTCCCTGGGCAGCTCCAGCCACCGGGGCCAGCCCTTGCTGCCACTGCTGCAGCTTCAGTGCTCGCTGGGCCTGCACTGCCACAGCTGCTGGGGAGACACCGGGACAATTCCACTCTGGCTCTCACTCACACTCACACACTGCCCTGCTTGCCAGTGCATCCATGGAAAATAGACCAGCTCATAGACTTGAACATTGTTAACCTTTGATTTCTCTACTCAGGCTTGCTTTGCCTTGGCCTTGGGGAAAAAAATGTTAAAGGTTTTGTTAAGGGATGTTACACCACTCAGTGGAGATGAGTTTCACATCTCAACACACTGGGAATGGCCCAAAAGAGACCCACAAAGATAACGACCAGCAGCAAAACATCAACCCCAGCAGCAAACAGCAATCAACACCTACCCCAGACACTGCCCCCGGCAGGGCTGCAGACACCTGGTCTGCAAAAGGCTGAGAAGGAAATCCAGCACTTCCCACCTCATTAACAGCACAAGCAAAGAAATCCAGGCCCAATAGGAAACCAAATACTAAAAACTGCACAACTTGAAACTACAGAATATTAAACCAGTGGATTTAGATTGCTTCAGCCTACACAAGTTTGGGAAAAATCGAGTAAAACCCGCATGTAATGGAACTATTTTCTCGGCACACCAAGGCTATGTGGGAATGGAATGATTTCTGTTGCACATCCTGGCCAGAATCAAGGAATGCCTTGACTCTAACACTAAAAAGATTAGTGAAGTTTTTATTTTTTCTGAAGTTTCAGTGCAAAGTTTAGAGCATTAGAGTATTTTTTTATTACGCATACTTCTATATAGCTGGTTAGGTTTGGGTAAAGGATGTGAATATGAGTTTTCCTTCCGAGGGGAAGTAGACAAAACTGAATTACCTTGGGATTTTTTCTCTATGTTTTTGCGTAGCTGTAAAAGATAGAAAAATGTTGATCTGGGTTTTTCGAAGTTCACCTTTAGGCTGCATCACTAGAAGAGATTTAATGGTGAGCCCTTAATGTTTAAACAAGTAGCCTGGACAGGAGCTTTAGAAATGCAAATTAACACTGACAGGGCAAAGTGAGGACAATGTACCTGGCTCTTCTTGCCTGGGGCAGGAATTGGCTGATTCCCTCTGCCCCTCACCCCAAGCTCTGCCTGCTTGCACAGATGGAATCTGCACAGCTGAAGGCAGAGCCCATGGTGAGGATCTCTGACTCTGAAACAGAAATGGCTGAAGCTGCAAAGGGAAACAGCAAATGGAGAATGTTGTGAAAACCTCATTAAAATAAGGGGGGGATCATCCCTCTGCCCACTCCAACATCTGCTGTCACTGTCTGTGCTGTACAGGGTGTATCACAGCACTGGGGTTTCTGCTAGAACAAGTTCAGGGAAATCAGTTGGAATTCAAGTATTTGATGATGTAATTAGAAAAAAGAGATCAATTGATGGAGTCCCAGCTGAAGGGAGCACCCAAAAATGCGGAAAAGATTAATGGCCACCAGAACAAATCCTACAACACCATGGACCAGCCCCTGAGAACCCAAACCAATTCCTATCAGGAGACAGATAAACCATTTATCATTTCAATGGCATCATTTGATTACAAGCTGTCCTCGGAATAAGAACCAACCAGACAGCTCCAGCTCCTGACCTTCCTGCCGACCAAGCCACTGAAATGAGGAACAAAACATTTCACCAGGGGATGGGATCAGATTATTTGTGAGCAGAAAAAACAGGAGTTTGTAGAAAACTAAGTGGCTCAAACTGCTGCTGGTAAAGAGATCACAAAGGAGAAGTGGTAAAAAAGCTAAGAAAACAAATAAGGAGAGAAGTTTATGTATCGGTCCAAACATGGAAAGCAGGGGAATTGGACAGCCTTTCGTGGCTCCCCAGCAGACCAGGGGTTAAAGGAATGCTGCTTCTCCTCTTCTGTGCTGCAGCAACTCTCATCTTTTTACCACGCTCCACACCTTGGTAGTGCAGCTCATCCAGCAGCTGAGCCAGGGCATGCAGGTGGCAGCCAGGCCTCCTGATCCACAAACGGCTACAAAAGGACAGGGAATGAGGGCACCGAGAATAATCCCAAAACCAAAGAGGACCCGGGAAGGACAAAACAGAGTCAAGGAGTGAATCTGCCTGGAGATCGGGGCAGGGAGTTGTAGAGAAGGAAGTAACGGGAGAAACCATCAGTTCCAATAAATGTTACAAATTGACCCAGACAGCTGCTCAAAGTCCCGCTACATTCCCGAAATTCGCCGAGAAGAACAAAGACTTAACAGAGCCATGAATATCGGCTGTTCTACAAAAGGAGGGTGCACATTAACGAGGACAGGCAGCAGGCGCATCGGGAAGTCGGAACCTTCCAAGGAACTCAGCCGGTGGGCAAAGGCAGAGGGAGATCGGCCGGGAAAATGAGGATAAAAAGGAGGCTGCGGGCTACAGCCACGGCAGAGAGCGCACGGCAAATGCCCCACGGCCTCTGCCCCTGCTCGGCAATAAAGTCACTTTGACAGGACTCCTCGCTCTCCGCCGGGCACACGAACCTCCGGCGACGGGAATTTCCCCGCCCGCTCCCGGCCGCGGGGCAGCCCCTCTGTCCTACCCACAGCAGCCGGGCCGAGCCAGCGCTGCTCCGGCAGCGGCTCCTGCCCGGCCCCGGCGGGAAGGAGACCGCGGGCAGCCGCTCCCGCAGCGCCCTCAGCCCGGGGCCGGCACGGGCCGGACACGGCACCGGCGAGCCGCCGGAGCCCCCTGCCGCCCCCTCCGCCCGCAGCCGGCCCCGAGCCCCCGCAGAGCCCAGCGCGGCTCCCACCTGCGCCGGGGCCGCCTCCGAGCTCCGCCGCCGCCGCCTCACCGCGCTCCGGCCGCTGCCGCCGCTGCCGGGCCCGCACAGCCGCTCGGCCAATGGCGGCGCTGCGCGGCCACGGCCGCCCTCAGCCCGCCGCCGGGGCCGCGCCGCGCCCCGCTCCCACCAATCAGCGCGCCGCAACCGCGACTGACGGCACCGGCGGCCAATGGCAGCGAGCTCGGGGCGGGCTCTGCGCACGGCCCCGCCTCGCCCCGCGCTCTCGGCGCCCCCGGGCTGCGTGAGGGGAAAGCCGGAGATGAGGAACAGCCCCGGCACGGGCCCGGGCCGAGCCGGGATTGAGCTGCCCACACAAACAAACTTCTCCGCGCCTCCCGCCACGGCTTTCCCGGCCCTGCGCCTCCCGTGCCTCCGCCTCTGCGGGAAGCCCAGGAGCCTCACTTCTCCTGCCCCTCGTTAGCGCATCAGAGCTTCGCTTTGATTTCCCCCGAAAAGGGAAACCTGCCCGAAGCCCTGTGGGTGGGTGGGGCAGGGGAGAGATTTCTGGCAGAAAACTCCAAAGACTCGGAGCAGGAGCAGGAGAAGTCAGTGCAGAGCCTTAAATGCAGCTTTCCCCACGCCTCCCTGCTCCCAGCTGCACCTCCTCCCCCGGCAGGGCAGGAGACAGGGAATGGGGCCATGCTCAGCTCATCCCCCGGGGCTTCTCCCTCTGCTCAGGGACAGGAGTCGTTCCCTGCTGCACCCTGCGCTCTCTCCCGGCCGAGACTTCTCCAGGAACTTCTCGGAGCGGAGTCCATCCCCTGGGCACAGCCCCCTCCGAGTGCTGCAGCGTGGGTCACTGTGCCACGGGCTCAGTCCTGCCAGGACAGGCTGCTCCAGCGGGGCCCCTCTGCCCGCGGGCTCACAGCTCCTCTCAGGCATCGCCGAGCTCCAGCCCGGCTCCTCCAGGGGCTGCAGGGGATCTCTGCATCCCCATGGACCTGCAGGGGATCTCTGCATCCCCATGGACCTGCAGGGGGATCTCCGCAGCCCCATTGTAATATATGTTATGGCACAATTCGTGATTTTGTAAAATATACATCAAGTCAGTTGTGCTTGTAGAAAAAGATTCTTAAAGTTTTATATGACCAGTGGCTGCAGCCAGGGCTGGAGAAACCACAGCTGGAAGAGAAAGAAAGACCTAATTTACAAATGAAAAAAGGTAGCTGCGTGCAGAGATGGGCCCTTTCCGGGGACAATCCAGGAGACACCCAATGTTTAACCCCTGATCTGCCGGGGAGCCTGGAAACCAGGCACACGGGCATCCCGCCCTTGCAGCTGCTGAGGAGGCTGCTGGGCTGTGCTTCAGCAGAGGAGATGGAATGTGGCTTACCACTCTGCCCTTCTCTAAAAACGGAGAATGGGTCAGGAGGTTTGGGCTCTGAGCACACAGGAGCCTGGCCCAGGCACAGGCCGTGGTGGGACAGGGGCACAGGAGCCTTCTGTGACTGACCGTGGCTCTCTGGTTTCTCTCTGCAGACTGCCAGCTCCTCATGCCATGGAAACGGCCCCACTCGGCTGCCAGTCTGGGAGGGCTGGAGGGCTGTGGGTACTCATTTGCTGTCAAAAATAAATTGTGTTTTTTTGTCATTGTCATTGTCATCATCAGAACATTTCTTTCATCCTTTTCCAAGTTTTTGGCCCCTCCAGGGTAATATTTTTGTGTCCTTCCTCAGACAGTTGATGGCATTTGGATGGGGGGGTTAAGCAATGTGAAAAGTTCAACAACAGCTCCAGTTGCCAACTGCAGCAGCCCCTTCAGGAGCCCTGAGCTACCAGCGAGGTCCACGTGTGCCTTGCAAAAGGGAGTGGTTTGCAGCGATGGGGTTGGTGCCCTGCTGCAAAAGCTGGGAACAGATCAGAAGTGGCAAAATGCCATTTTGGCTCAACCCCCACCCAGGTTCTTTATCTTTTCCCTCTGCTCGGTGATAGGCAGACAGGGCTGGATCCAGCGAGGTTCAAGTTCTGGGTGCTCCCTGGCATCAAAGGGATCAACTAAACTCTTGTATGCAGTGACTGCAATAGGGCTACTGAAGGAGAAAAGGGAATGTCATGAGATGGGGAATCCTTCTTGTCTCCTTTGTCTCCCCAGGAGCCCCTTGGAAAGGGAAATACCCACTGGGTTTATCTGACTCCTTCCCAGCCAGCCCTTCCCTCGCTCCCGGGTCTCATTTGCTCCGCAGGATTCACCAGCTCGCTCAGCTCAGAGGAGCTCTCAGAGGAGAAAACGCTGCCTGGTGTGGGGCTGCCTGATCCTGTCTCACCTTGATTCCATTTGCCCCCTCCCTGCCCCATCCAAGAGACCGAAGGATCCCCCACAGCCCCACGGTCCTGCAGCAGATCCCGGCATGTTCCCTGCTCCGCTCCTTGGTGCCCTGGGAGGCTCCAGAGCCCTCCCTGTGTGCGGGACAGCGGCTGCAGCACCGCTGCGCCCGCGGGCGAGCAGCGCCCAGGAGCAGCTGCGCCAGCTCCGAGCCTGAAGGGAATCCTCAGCGCACACAAATGACAGCTGGCACTTCAGGGGCTGGCAGGAGAAGCTCAACCCATCTGCTCGCTGCCCTTCCCAGCCATGGCCACGCTGGTGCAATTGGAAGAGTCGCCCCTGCCCAGGAAGCTCTCAGGTCAAAGAGAGGAGCAAAAGCCACGGGTTTCTGAGGTGTTAGCTGCCACTGCCTCTGGTTTTCCTTCCAATTCCTAAGGGGTTTTGACTGGTTTTACCATTTCAACACTTTCTGTGTAGAATGCTTATTTTATGATTGGCTTTTCACAAATGTTACAATGAATATTATATGTGTAATGTTAGAAAGTTATGCTGTATTAATTCTCTTAAGTAGTGTGTTAAATAGAGTTTTAGGTAACAACATAATATTAAAATAGAAACTCTGCGATGTAGGATTTTTTTACTTGCTCAAGCAAGAGATGAGATAATCAATAAACTCTTCACACAGGGATGGCGGTGACTTGGGGCACATAAAGAGTTACAACCTCCTTATCAGAAAAGACAAACATTCTTCCATCTTGTCTCCATCTTTATGGAAGCACCAGGATTAAGGGAAAGAAGTTGACAAAATCCAGAAAAGTTCCTAATTTGCAAGGATTTTATGCATCATGTATGAGATACATGAATATGCAATAGGCTATTGCTTTTAAGGTTATTCCTTTGTTCACAAGGCATGCTTGTCCTGGCTTAAGTGTCTGAGAGCATCTGGACATCTATAATTTTTTGCTTTTTATTGTCTTGTAATTGTCCTAACTCTAAATTTGATTACTCTAATTGTGTTACTATTTTTATAACCATTTTATTATTATTAAACGTTTAAAATTTTAAAAACCAAGTGATTAGTGTTTTTCACAACGTTCCAGGCTCCCGGGGACCCCCTTATCGGTATGTCCGACCCCGCAGGCTGCAGAGGGTCCCCCAGCTCCGGTGCCGCCCTTCTCCGCTCCCAGCCCCGCCCCGCCGGTACCGGGCGATCCCCGGTGGCTCCGGGCTGACGATGCAGCGCCTGCCCCGGGCAGCCCAACCCCACCGCGGGAGGGTCCCACGCATCCCCGGCCCAGCGCCGGGGCTCTGCCGGCAGCCAGCACCGGGACCCCAAAATTCTGCTGTCCCGGGGCCACCGAGCGGGCACCCGGCCCTTGGCCCTGTCATAGATACATATTATAATATTGGCTTTTTGCCAATATTCCATTGGAAATTATATGTGTGGTGTTACAATAACTTTGTTATATAGTTTTTATTTCTGCTGTTCATTCATTAAGCTCAGACACAGTAGTGCCATAGCTGATAGAAGCATGCTTGTGTTAAAATTCCTGCTTGGATGGGATAACATCCAGTGAGCACAGGATGAGGACACCTGTACAGATCTGCCAACCATCAGCACTCACCGTCTGAAGGCAGTGTGGGCCGGGACCAAACTGAAGATGATGATAAAAAAGGACCAAAACCACAACCAAGGAATACACATGCCCTAAAAAGGTGGAACCGAGGAGGAGCCATGCTGAACAGTTCTTGGAATATGCAAACTAGTTTGGGAAAAAGTTTACTATGCATAAGGGACTATGAATATGCAACCGGCTGGTGTAAGGGAAAAGGTATTCAAGGGGTATCTCCGGAGATAACCGTGTGCTCTTGGCTCAGTGCCGAGATGCACCCGGCCCTAACAACCTTTGCTCTATGGCCCTTGTCTCCTCTTGTCCTGTATTAAACATTTTAAATGTTCCCAGGGCAGTGAAGGTGTTTTTACCAGCCCCGAGCAGAGAGCTCTGCCCGGCGGCTCCCGGGAAAGGCGGCGGCGCTCGGCAGCGGCCCCGGCCCGCCCGGCCCGCGGGAATTCCCCGCAGCGGGACAAAATCCTGCCCCGAAGGAGCGCTCGGAACGCCGCCTGCGGCTCCTCCGCGCCCCGCAGGTGCCGCAGCTGCCCCGCTGCGGCAGGCGCGGCTCTGGAGCAGGGAGGCTCTGCGGGACCCCCGGGCTGTGCCCCCTCCCGGGCCGTGCCCCGGGGCTGATGCTCGGCCCGGGCTCTCTCGCTGTCCCGGCTCCCGCAGGCTCCCGGCGGGAGCGGCACCGCCCGCCCGGCGCCGCAGGGCCGAGCCCTGCCCAGCAAAGGCTCCGTGTCCACGGCCGGGCCCTGCCGGGGCTGCGGCCGCTGCCCGGCCCGGCACAACCCGCAGCGCCCGGCGCGGCTCCCTCCAGCCGGGCACTGCGGCTCCAACCAGGCGGAATATTCAGCGCACGGAATCTCTGTCAGCGCTGCTCACATTGCAAAACCAGCTGCTGCCGAGGCAATCCCACCTCCCACTGAAGCCTTCCACCCAAAATGCTGCCTTCAGCTTGGACACACCGGTAAGAAACCCAAGAGCAAACTGAAAGCTGATTAGAGAATCTTGCACAATCACATCCAAGAACATTTTGTTATAAAATCACAAATATTAACAGAAGCTGAGAAAGTCAACAATGTTAGAAAACAAGCTTCCAACAATGGGACTCGAAGAGCTAAGGGCATGCGTTTGAATGGAATGAGCTTTCTCTTTCTGACATGTGAGCAATGCCATGGAATTTCCCAAACCAGAGAAATAGGGAGGCCTGGCAGCAGCAGCTTCAGACACAGACACAACAATGACACAGAACAGGGCAGGGCAAGAGGCTGACAAAACTCTAACCACTACTTGCAATGAAATACCTTTTTTTCCAGTTCTAATCTAGCCACTATTAATACAGAGTCCAAAAGACTAAAAATACTAGTAATAATAATAACAACTGTACCATTAATAGCAAAAATAGAGGTAATAGAAATAATAACAATTAAGAGTGGTAATAAAAATTCTACCATACTTATACCAGGTTTGCATGGCCAGGTTTTGGAAAGGGAGGAGCTCTAGGAGCAACTTCTGTGAGAGCAGCTGCTCCTCCATGTCCCACAGAGTCAATTCCAGCCGGCTCCAGGACAGACTGGCTGCTGGACAAGGCTGGCCCAGTTAGAAATGGTGGTAATGCCTTTGGAATAAGAGATTTAAGGAAATGGGTGATCCTGGAGTTGTGACTGTGAGCAGGGAGGAGCAGGGTGAGGACATGTGAGAGGAACAGCTCTGCACACCCCCAGGGCAGGACAGGGCAGGAGGGGCAGGAGCTGCTCCAGCTGCTGGAGCTGATTGCCCTGAGATTCCCTGGTCAGTCCCTGGGGAGGCATCTGGGCCCTGCAGCCCATGGAGGGCACGGAGGGCAGAGATGCACCTGCAGCGCCTGGAGGAGCCCGTGCTGGAGCAGGGGGATGCCTGAGCAGAGGCTGTGACCCCATGAGAAATTTGTGCTGGAGCAGGGACCTGGCAGGGACCTGCAAACCCCTGGAGAGGAGCCCACGCTGGAGCAGGGCCCTGCCAGGACTTGTGAGCCCATGGAGGAGCGAGCCACACTGCAGCAGCTTGTGGAGAACTGCTGTCCGTGGGATGAACTCACCGTGGAGAAATTCATGGAGAAGTGTCTCCAGAAGGGACCCCTGGCACAGCAGGGGAATGACTCCTCTCCCCAAGCAGCAGGAGAAACAACAGGGGATGAACTGACCAGAGCCCCCATTCCCTGTCTCCCTGCACCCACTGCGGGGGGAGGTAGAGCTGGGAAGGAGGGAGGGAAGGGCAGAAGGTGTTTTTAAAGCTTGGTTTTACTTCTCACTATCCTGCCCTGATCCAGATAGCAAAAATTCCATTATTATCTCCAATTTTGAAAATGGCTTGCCCATGATGGAATTTGCTGAGTGATTTGTCCCAGTCCTTAGCTCAACCCATGAAGCCTTCATTCTGTTTTCTCCCTCCTGTCCATCTCTGGAGGGGAGTGAGAGAGCAGCTTTGGTGGGTGCCTGACATCTAGCCAGGGTGAACAGCCAACACTTCCTTTCCTTCATTCATTCTTTCTTTCCAGAGGTCACTGTGAAGGGGTTGAGTGGGGCTTTGACAGAGGGAGTGAAGGTGGTGGGGAGTGGTGGGGACAGGAGCCACAGGGACGAGGGACAGGCATCAGAGGGGCCTGGGCAGCTGGCAGGGGGCACGGCCTGTCCCCTGGCAAAGCAGCAGGGGACAGGGGGCACGGCCTGTCCCCTGGCAAAGCAGCAGGGGACAGGGGGCACGGCCTGTCCCCCTGGCCCAGCAGCAGGGGACAGGGGGCACGGCCTGTCCCCCTGGCCCAGCAGCAGGGGACAGGGGGCACGGCCTGTCCCCCTGGCCCGGCAGCAGCCCCGTGCCCTGCCCAAGGCGCTCCCAGCAGGGCCTGGGCCCCAGAGGCAGGGGGAGACCCCAGTCCCGGGGCAGCGTTTCTGCCCTGTCCCCTGTCCAGCCCACCCTGCCCCGTGTGCGCAGTGACCGCTGGCACGGGCTGCCCTGGACACTGTGACCTGCTGGGGACACTGAGAGCTGCCCCGCTGTGACACTGCCCTTGGGATTGCACAGGCACCAAACAAACCCCAGCCAGCACCACCCCTTGTCATGTCCCAGGCACCGGAGAGCATCAGAGCCAGCCCCGCTCCTGGTGATGTCCCAGGCACCAGGGCACATCCCAGCCCTGCTCCTGGTGATGTCCCAGGCACCAGAGCACATCCCAGCCCCGCTCCTGCTGATAAAGAGATTTCAGGGGCACAAAAACAGTTGCAGACTTCCCATACTTTAGGGATCCATTAAGCACAGGAATACGGCAAGGATTCATTTGTCACGTATGCATGGGAAAGGCAGAAAGATCAGAACGAGGAAGACTTATTTTGCTTCTTCATTTTGGAGACCCCTCCCAAAAATGGACCCCTGACTCATTTCAGGGAACAGAACTACACATGCTTAATTGCCTTTTTGCCAATTAGCACATGAAGCGGAGCAGAGGAAGTGACGGGGATATGAATATGCATTCATATTTTGTGTATTCAGGACTTCTGTAAATAAAAAAGCTTTGTAATACCTGTGATTTTTGCAGTGTGCATTAGGGAATTATCCCACCTACTGCCCAGCTGTCTCAATAAACATACACTTTTGAACTTTAAAATCTTAGGGAGTTTTTGTCTGTCTCAGTTGGATATCAATATTAGATCGAGATTCATATTTTAGTAAATCATTGTCTTAAAGAAGTCCTAGTATGTGTATTAACATGCCTTTTCTTAATATTCTAGTAATTATTCTTGCATTGCTTCAAGATAAACTGGTATGATTCAAAGAATATCCACTGAGGTACACACAGAGCTTGGATTTTTCATAAGCAAATTGCAGTTGTAAAGTTTTTTCACTGAATTCTGCCACTTATAATCATTTTAAAAGTCAGCTATTAAAGTCAATAACAAAATTTCTAACTTCTAACAAAGGGAAAAAAGTATATGGTTTGCACTAGATAAAATATAAATGTAGAAAATGTCTCCCAACCGAGTTCCTTGCCCTTATCAAAACATCTCCCAATCAAGTTCTTTGTCCTGAACCTGGCTGGTAAAGAAAAATATTACCAGTAAACCTGGATGAAACTTTGCATAACTTAATAGTATTCAAAATACATGTGCTCTTCCTATTATTATTTATTATACAAAGAAAAAAGGGGAAAGGGGTTGGATTGAGGGTACAGCCTCCTCCCCTCTGAGTCTGTTCCCATGTTTTACAATAAATCCTACAACAGTATGATACAGCTGCCTAAAATATGGACACTGGAAACCACAGTCAGCATTACAAATGATCACCTGCCTCATGGACAGTTCATAGAAGGACTTGATTTATTTACAAATTATTTCTCATGTTTGCAAACGGTTTTTCTGTTTACAGATTGTTTTCTGGGAGTTTGGTTTTTCCCCAAGGGATCAAGTGCTTAAAGGTTGTTTTTTAAAATTGGGTTTTTCTCTAAGGGTTAAATGGGCTCAGGGTTAAATAGCTTTCTGCTTTTAGAGATAAGTTCAATTTGTAACCAAGAAGAATTATGCCTGTGGCCTGAGTTCTCCCCTAACAGTTCCTGGAGGGGAATGCTGCAGCTCCAGTGTAAATTAGATGCACACTGTCCTCTGTCCCCATGTTTGCAAAGGGCCCTTGCAGATGGGTGACAGAGAACAATACACAGAATTTTATAAAGAAAAGGAGGGTGAGGTGTTCCCATGATTGACAGGGGTCTTGACCAATCAAATATCTCCCAAAACTGCAGGCACCTCACGGGCCAGAACCTGAAGGGGTGTGGAGCTCAAACCAATGAGAGCTTCCAGGCCTGGTCTTTCAAATGCCCTGTGTAAGGGGGGGCTTGGGAAATAAAATCTCTCTGTTGCCCCATGAACTCGGGAGGAGCAGTCTTTGTCTCCTGTGTTCTCGCTGCCCCACGAGACCAAAGAGATGTTCACCAGGGCCCTCCCTGTTTGTGGCCGTCCATTGCCCAGCTGAGCAGGCAGCCAGTTGTGTTTGCAGTGAGCTGCCACAGGAAGACACACAGCAGCTGGAGATTTGAATAGCAGGGCTTGGGCCAATTCTTCTTCTTTCAGAGTGCAAGAAAGACGCAAAAGCACAAGGAAACATGGCAGTGTTTCAGTGGAGTCTCTTTGTCCTGTGAAGTTCAGTAGTTGTTGGTGTTTCTGTGCTGCTGCTAATCCCTTCCATGAAAAAATCATCCCAGGAAGGAGCAACAACATCTGACACGCACCAAGTGTTGCCCCCAGTTGCTCCAGGTGCTGCTCCCAACAGCCCCTGTAGGACAGAGCACAGCCCCCAGTGCACACCAGCTTTGGCTGCCCTCTGGCAGAGAAGCCCTTTTGGGGCACAGGTTTCTGGGGCAGGAGACGGGCACTGGTGCTGCCAGGGCTCGGGGGAACTCTGCTTGGGCAGGGACTGTGCCTCACCTGCTGCTGTCAGCGCTGCCCGGGCCCCAGGGCTCAGAGCAGCATTCCTGCCCTGGCCCACACGTTCCTGGTCTGTGTCCCACGGCCGTGCTTAGGATGGCCACCATGTGGGACGTGTCCCGAGGAGGCCGTGCCAGCTTCTGTGGAGGCCCCGTGCCCTTCCTGCCGCGGCTGCGTCGGCAGCTGCGGGGGCTCCTGCTGCTCTGAGCCCGCAGAGCAGGGCAGCGTTTGCTGATGGGCTGAGCCCTTCCTAAAGATCCTGTTGGGCTGTCTGACACACCCGGGGCAAGGCATTCCTTCCACCCTGGGCCACTCTGGGGGGCTGGGGGTGGCCCCAGGGCAGGTGGCAGTGCGTGCAAGGGCCCTTGGTGACACGGTGCAGCATGGTCACCGTGGAATGGAACGGGACAGGGGATCCAAGGGCCCTTGGTGACACGGTGCAGCATGGTCACCGTGGAATGGAACGGGGCAGGGATTCCAAGGGCCCTTGGTGACACGCTCTGGCAGAGGTGTTGGCAGTTACAAGTTACAGTTACACTCCACAGTGCTCGGTGCACACGACGAGAGAGGACACGAGAGAGCGGTGCTGTGAGGAGCCCTGCACAGCCACTCGTTCCTTGCTGACCCAGAGCTTTCCAGAGGTATTACTCCTGCAGGTGAGCTCGTGGCCAGACCAGAGCACTTGGTGACCCCTGGCCTTCCCGAGGCATCTCTTCTGCAGCTGCCCTCGAGGGCAGACCGTGGCATTTGCACCATCCTTGACAGGAGTCTCCTGTCCTTGTGGCTGGAGCCCCAAGAGCAGAGTGCAGGACTTGCTGTCCTGTAGCCTTGCCAAGACTTCACTCTTGCAGGTGCCCTCAAGGCACGACTGCAGCACTTGCTGACTTGGACCTTTTCCTTTTCACCTTCTGCAAGCAGCCATGAATCCAGGCAGTGTCGTAGAGCACAGACCTGCGAGCGTGCCCAAGCTGGCCTGGGGGAAGGAGGAGAAAGAAGGCCCTGGAGCTGCCCCAGCACAGCAGCCTGAAGAGCTGGAGCAGTTCCAGCCACGGCAGAAGGGTGAGTGGCAGAGCTGGGCCACAGGGCTGGTGCCTGCAGCTAGCTTGGCCCCATGCCATGCCATGCCATGCCATGCCATGCCATGCCATGCCATGCCATGCCATGCCATCCCCTGGGGCCATGCCCATGGACAGGATGGAATAGGGGCCGGGCAGACACCCCACAGCCGTGCTCCATGCCCTGGGCCGTCACGGGGCTGTCCCTGCCTGGGCAGCGCAGGGCTGGGCTGTGTTCTCCGGCCTCTCCCGCAGCCCCTCAGCTCGGGCTGCGCTCGCTCTTTGCCAGGTGCAGCCGTGCAGCACACACGAGAGCAGGAACGCACCCGGGGCCGCTTCCGCAGAACAGCGCAGGTACCTGCAGCCATCCCCACCTGGGCTGGGCCTGCTGGCACTGCTCAGCCCAGCACTGTGCTCGGAGCACTCCATGCAACATCCCGGGCTTCTTGCCCTTCTGCTGCAGATGGTTTGCAAATTCATGAAGAGGATTCGGGAGGAAGAGAGCAGCGCCATGGGCACCGTGCTCAGAGCGTACTCTCCCATCTTCAAAACCAAGACCAGCGCTGCCCTGCTGGATATGCTTGTGGAGGAGGGTCCTTCCAGCCCAAAGCAAGTAAGCAGCCTGTGGCCTGGCTATTCTTCTCCCAGCAATTGCTTGGCCTCCCAAGCCACACCTGCTGCTCCCTGGGAGCCTTTGAGGCCATGGCAGTGTGGAGGCAAGGGAAGCACTTCTCTGGGGCAGCTGGGCACATTCCTTCCTCCGGCAGCTTTCCAAGTCTCCCCTTCCTTCTCCAGGTGCCCGCCATGGTGAGGTACATCCACCAGTGGCTCGTGGCCAATGAGTTTCCTGAGTACAATCTGTACAGGCCCCTTCTGGATCTGACAGAGGCACAGCCCTCTGACGTGGTGATGGCTCTCCTGCGTGTGGCCCCATTGTGTGACAGGTATGGGGCCCACCTGCCCAGAGGGCTCAGGGCTCAGCAGCCCTTCCCCCTGTGCAGCCTGTCCCAGGTGTCTGACACAGAGAATTCCAGGGCCCTCTGGCTGCTCCCTCTGCCAGCCCTGGCCCCTGCCAGCCCCCCAGCGTGCTGCCATGCTTTCCCCCTGCCCCTCAGGGGCCAGTGCCCACAGGGCTGGGCTGCCTGCGTGCTGCCAGTGAGGGGCAGTGGGCAGAGGCAGGGCTGGCAGAGCAGCTCAGCTCCCCGCTGCCGCCCAGGCCACGCTGCTGTGTCCCAGACTCCTCTGAGACAGAGCTCTGACCCCACAGAGCTGCTCTGGCCATGTGGAAGAACATCATGTGCTCGCTGAGGACTGCAGAGCCGGCCATGCTCGTGCTCCTCGATGTGCTGGGGAGCTGGCCAGAGCACAGCACGTGCACCTCCGATGGGGACCACGCGGCTGTCCTTGCCCTGGCTGTGAGTTTCTGCCTTTGCTGGCCCCAAGGCCACCTCTCCAGCAGCTCTCCATCCTCCCTTGCCCACGGCGTTTCCCTGCCTCAGGCGCTGGGCTGAAACCTGGCCTCGGGGCAGCTCCAGGGCCACCAGGCCCGGTGCTCCCCCTGTGTCTCTCCGGGCATCTCCGTCCCGTGCTCGGGCCCTGCCACACGGACACCTCGGCACTGAGCGCTGTCTCAGGCTGCTCTGTTCTTTGCAGGCAACCGTGGTGATGTGGAAGCTCCTCCAGCTGCCCTGTGTGCCACATGTAGTCACCGTGCATTTCCCCGGCCTCTTTGTGCATCTGCTCTTCCAAGTGCTCTTCAGCACTCTGGATGTGCCAGAGGAGGTCGATACGTTCTGGAAGGGATGCCAGCAGCAACACGGCCTTGCCACCAGCCCCAGCAGGTGCTCCATGCCAGTCCTCCTGTCCCTGCCATGTGCCCAGGGCAGGGGCCAGTGCTCCCAGTGTAACCTCAGCTTTGCTCTGTGCACAGCTTTGCAGAGCAGACCCTCAAGGCCCTGCTCTGCCAACTTCACTATGAGGATGTGGTGGTGGCCATGGAAGACAAGCGTGGCTGGGACACACTGCTGTATGCTGACACCCACCACTGTGCTGTGGGCGTGCTGGCCAGGTGAGACCCCCTGCTCCCCAGCTGTCCCCAGCATGTGTGCCCTGTGCCCGAGGTGCCCCACACAGTCCCCATGGCCGTGGGCCAGAAGGCCTTGTCACCAAGGGACGGCCAAGGAGGCTGCAAAAGGCTGGGAGAGGAGCGTGCCCAAGAGCAGCAACCTCCCAGAGGGCTCAGCTGCCCTTTGCAGGGTGGTGGAGAAAGGCCAGAGCTCTGTGAGGCAGTCCTGGGAGAGGTTTGCCCCTGCTGGCTCAGGGCTTTGACTCGTGTTTCCTCCTGTCAGAGAAATGCACCGCGCATCCGAAGCCACGTGTTCCAGGATTGCATTCCACCTGCTCGGGCTGCTCAGCAAGGACACGCCGTGCCGGGATTTGGCCGCCCTGGCGTTCCTTGTGGAGGTGAGCCTGAAGGCCGGCGCTGCCTCGCTGAGCTGCCTCCCGGCTCTCTGCCCTCTCTTGGCCGCAGTGCCTGGGACGGAGCCCACGCCCTGTGCTGCTGCCTGGGCCCGGCCCTGGGCAGTTCTGGGCTCCCGCCGGCCGCTCCCCCGTCACCGGCCTGTGCCTTTCAGATCCTGGAGCACCTGAACTTGAGTGAGTGCCGTGACAGCCTCCTGCAGTTCTTGTCCAAGCACCTGCAGAGCGAGTGCAGGGGGAGGCGTCGCTTGGCACTCCGAGGCCTCGTGGCGCTCGGCACCACCAGTGTCTCGGTGAGAAGAGCGCAGGGGCTGAAGCCGTGCTGCCAGCGTGGGGCTGGGGAAGGCAGTCCCTGGGGCTTGCCTGGCCTTGGGGCACTGGGGCAGCTGCTGCCAGCTCTCCTGCCTCCTGCTGCAGCTGCCCCAGGGCTTTGGCACAGGCCTGTGGCCCCTGGGCCCTGTGGCAGCAGGATGGTGTTTCACACACTTGTGTTCCACAAGTAGATGGCCATAAGGATGTGGAGCCTGCATGAAAGGCTCGTGGAGCTCCTGCACGAAGATGACAGCACCATGCTCAGGATGACCACAGTTCTCCTCAGAGCGTTATTTTTCTGCAATGGTGCCCCAGTAACCAGCGCCCTTGCCCTGCAGCTGGCTGAGGCGCTCCTGCCACTCTTTGATAACGTAAGGCCCTGTGACTCCAGCCACGGCCAGCGGGTGCTGCCCGCACACTTTGTGCCCTGTGCACTCACAGGCTGTGCCCAGGTGGGCCTGAAGCAGCTGACGCTGAGGTCTTTCTTCCTTCCTTTCATACAGGAGGACAGCCAGGTGCAGTTGTGCTCCCTGTTTATCTTCCGAGAGATGCTGGATTTTTTTCCGGAAGAGGAAAAAAAGGTCCTCAAGGCACACGTGCGCCAGAGCCTGGTACCACTCTTCTTCCACTGCCACGATGAGAACCAGCGAGTGGCAGAGGTGAGGACTCGGCAGCTGCCGCTGGCCCCTGGCAGGGGCTGGGCTGGCCCTGCCCTGGCGCCTCGCAGGCTGCAGCTCCTGCTGGCCTTGGCACAGGGACGGGGTCCTGCGCCCTGGGCTGTGGGGCCATCTCCGCGTCTCTGCTGCTCTCCAGGCTTCTCAGGAAACACTGCTTTGTGCGACCGAGTTCCTCAGGAGGAGGGACCTTGAACAGCTGGTGAAGAACCAGAAGCTGTGGCAGTTCCCCGAGTGCCTGGTAAGGAGGGCCGGGAAGCTGCAGCCCCAGCCTGGAGCAGCCCCTGAGCGCGGTGCTCGGTGTGCGGGCTGGCAGCTGTGCCCCTGCCCGCTGCTGCAGCCCGAGGCCGCGCGGGCTCTGCTCCAGGCTCCTGCGGCCCCAGCCGGGTGCCCATGGAGCCCCGGCCCGGGGGGCTGCGGGGCCAACCCTTCCCTCCTGCCGCTCTCTCCAGCTGGCAGAGGACAGCAGCAGCATGGCCGAGCACCTGCGCCGGGCCCTGCCCTACCTGCAGAGCCCACAGGAGCCCCTGCGAGAGGCGGCTGTCAGGTTCATGGGTGAGCCACGAGCCGGGCCAGGAGGGCGTGTGGGCACAGGGCTGGCGGCGCCGCTGGCAGGGAGCTGTGCCCTGGGCCTGACAGGCTCTGTGTTCCCAGGGACGGCCGGGCGGCACCTGAGGGGGAGGAAGGAAGAGCTCCAGCTCCTCTCTGAGGGTGACCAAGGGCAGCGGGCTGCCAGCGGGGGCTGCCGGGGGAGCTGCGAGCCCTGCCCCGGCTGCGGAGGGCTCTGCTCCCTGTGTGGACCAGGGCCGGCGTGGGCAGAGCACACAGAGCTTTCAGGGCACCTGGGGGATTCGTGGCCAGCAGCTTCGGGCTGATCCAGCTGGTCCCTGCTCCCTGCTGGCCATGGCCAGAGCCGGCTGGGATGGCCCTGGCACAGAGTCCCCTCGGGTCCCCTCAGATGTGGGAACTGACCATGGCTCTGTTCCTCTCTCTTTCAGCCCTTGAAGGCACAGCCAATGACATCAGTGACGCCGTCGCAAGCCTGGCAGTTCAAACACCGTACATCGTCCAGGAAGCAGAGAGAGCTCCATATTCCATCTTTGACAGCCTGCGTGATCGGCTCTGCAGGGCATGGAGGAGACGGCCTCATCTGTCGGGGCTCGGCTGGCTGCGCTGCTGGAGCTCTGCAGAGAGCTGATTCCAGAGGCTCTGTCTGCTGGGGCCACCTGAGCCAGCAGGAATGTTTTGTTTCGTTAAGATTGTTCTTTTCTTTATTTTTGTTTTTTTTTAGTATGTTAATATAGGATGTGTTGCTATAGACAGACTCCCAGGATCTTTCTTTGGCTGCCCAGGCTCTGCAGGGCCAAGGGGAAGAGGGAGAAAAGGGTTCCTGGGCTCAGCAAGCTGCCCAGGCTTGCAGGGTTGCAGGGAAAATGGCCAGAAGCCCCTTGGCCTTTGGTGGCTCTGCTGAAGCCTCTGTGCTGCCCACAGAGCAGATGGGCAGGGGCTGGAGCTGTGGGGATCTCTGTGAGAGCGGTGCCTGGAGATGGCCACAAGCCCTGTCCCAGGCAGGAAGCGCCATCCGTGTCCTCCTGCCCGTGTGTTCCTGGCTGGATTGCTGAGGGCTCCCAGGTGCCTCTTGCTGGGGCTCCTCTGGAGCTCCTGTGGGGCTGCGGCACTGCTGCCGGGCAGGCTGGCCGGGCTGGGGAGACCCTGAGGGGACGGGGCCATGAAGGGATGAGGGGCTGCGGAAGCCCTGACAGGACAAGGCAGTGGGAAGGCACGAGGGGGACGTGTGAGGGAGAAGGTAACGTTGGCTCAGGGAGGAAAGTGGGTTGGAGCCAAAGAGACCACTCACTCTTATGTTTGTGTGGCAAACAGAGCACGTTTATTCTCAAGCCCTTCCTTCTAAAGGGCCTTTGAAAACCCGGTCTGGATGATTTCACTGCTCTGATCTCTGTGCCCCTTCAGATTCTGGCCTGGGCAATGCCTGCAGCCTTGGGAGAGATGTGATGGGCCCGGCCCCTGTCAGTCAAACCAGGGCTGGTACATTCACCCCGTACAAGCCAGCCTGCACGGTGACACACGGCAACAGAGTGCGAGGCACAGCTCCGGGAGCTCCCCGTGAACCTCAGCTCTGGGACCACTGTCTGCCCCAAGCTTCAGGGGCTGCAGTGGGAGCCCGGCTGGGCTCTGCCCTGGGGCCATCCTGCAGGGACAGCTGCAAACAGGGAGCATTCCCTGCCACAAAGAGCCAAGCCAGGGCTGCAGGGCAGCTGCTCCAGCCCCGACTGCACTGCTGAGCGCTGTGCTCTGGGGCTGGGGCTCCCCGCACAGGGGACTGCACTGGTGTGCCAGAGGAGACAGAGAAGCTGCAGCTTCAGCCTAACTGAGGTGGGTGCGTGGGCTGGAAAGAGTGGGGAGGTTCCAGGGGATTCACAGAGCTCATCCTGCTGCAAGGATGAGGGAAAGGGAGCAGGAACTCAGCAGTGAGGAGAGCTGGGGGGTTGGAGAGAAGCTCTGAATGACACTAAAATCCCACCGGACCTCTGAGACATTGCTGCTCCTCAGCCAGTGACAGGATGAGTCCCTAAGCCTGGGGCTCAGCCTTCCTCATGGGGAGGGGCAACAAGGAACGCAACAGTGTTATGGAGACTGGAATGGGCTGGGAACTCACTGGGGGAAAAGAGGGAGCAGCTGGGAAGTAAAAGGCAGGTGGGGGAGAGAACAGTTCAGAGAAGGGCTGAGCTACAGCTTGAGCAAGCTGCAAAAAGTCATTTGGGGTCATCCCAGATTGATTTCATTTCAGAAGTTATTGAACAAGTTTATTTTTTGGGTGGCTGCATGTTTTCTTGAGCTGTATTGCTAAAATGCTCAAGCCAGTCTGTGCTGCAGGGCACCTCATTTCTCCTTTGGCTGATTGCAGCCCGGTGCTGAGCTCCAGCAGGGCCCTGGCAGAGCCCAGAGCAGCCTCAGCACCCGCACAGCCCGGCTGCAAGGAGAGAAACCAGAAAGCCCCGTCAGCTGAAGGCTCCTGTCCCCTTGTCCCAGCCGCCCGCGGTGCCCAGGCCATGCTGGCCGTGCCAGAGCTGTGCCCAGAGCTGCCCATCACTGCTGCCTTTGGGAGCAGAGCAGGAGGGCAGGACATGTGCCCAGCCTGCAGCCGGCCACGGCACCTCCAGCCCTCAGCAGCTGCCCAGAGCAGGACGCTCCTGTGCTCGCTGCCATCTCCCCAGAGCTCTGATCCCACCATCCCCAGCAGACAGGACCCACCTCACGCCATCCCCCGCTGGAAGAAAAGCTGCTCCCAAACGATGCCCTCAGCCTTCTCCAAGGGCACGGCCCATCCACTCTGCAGCTGCTCCCAAGCACGTCCTGATCCAGACTGGGCCCCACCTGGAACACTTCCTCTAGAAAGACAAACATCAAATTATGGAAAATAGGTTACAGACAAAAAGGGGAACAAGAAAAAAGGTCAAAAATCTTATCTCTGTCAGGGGCCTAAGGAAGGCCCAACCCCTGCATGCCACGGAAAAAAGCACCATGGGGGAGGGAATCCCAGGCTTTCTCCCTTCCCTTGCACGGGCCCCATGGTGATCCCAAAGCAAACAAGGGCAGTGGAGCAGCCCAAGCCCTTCCTTGCCTGCAAAGCAAAGCAGCCCCTCCACAGGGTCTGGAGTCCCACCTCTGCTCCCACCATGGGGGTTTGTTTGTGTCAGGCTGGCTGCCCCAGCCCAGCCCCAGTCCGGGGCACAGTGGGTGCTGGGGGCTGTTGGCAGGGCCAGGAGCTCACTCCCATTTCGTACCCACCCCAGCCCATGTCCCCAGCCCTGCCAAAAGCAGCCTGGCAGCCGACTGAAGGATCAGCTGCATCCGCCCCAGCAAAGGGGGAACCTTTGCTTCCCAGCCAGGCTGTACAATGCCCAAATCTGGGAGCATCCCCCAGTGTGTGGACTCATCTACAAACTCCCTTTGGAGCCTGGCTTTGGAGGAGGTGTCAGAATCAAAGTCCACCATCTTCAGCCTGCCGGTGGTCAGGTGGAGCAAGAGGTTGTCATCCTTGATGTCCTCACTGTCCCCAGCAGCAGCAGCCCCACCTGGGACAGCTTCTCCAGGGGCTCCTTCTTCCCTGGGCCAGACCAGGCTGTCAGGGCTCTGCCCAGGGCCCCAGCCATCCATGAACCATGGCAGGCAAAACCAGGGGGAAGTTGGCCACCAGTGCTTGCCACACCAGGTCTCCAGCTCAGCTCCAGCCCATGAGCTGTGTTCCCTCCTGCTGACCCCTGCTCAGAGCTACAGGCAGGACAAAACCTGTCTGGTTGGTTTTGCTACTTAGTGCCAAGAAATGTGTGGAGCTGTTACCTGCCAGGCCCCTGGATCCAACTGTGCATGTGGATCTCTCCCATCTTCTAGGGCAGAGGAACATGGATCATGGAAAATCTCTTCTAAGGATGGCCTGTCCAAGGGCTGCATGGACAAACACCTATTAATGACATCCTGGCACTCTGGGGAGAGAAACCAGAAATCACCAGTCATTTGGAGAAGTTGCCCCCTTTTCCCGTACCCAGGCCATGCTGGGTGTGCTTAGAGGTGGGCCTAAACTTTCCCATGGATTTTCTGTTTGGAGGAGAGCAGGAGAACAGGACATGTGCCACCTCCTCAGCAGCTGCCAGAGCAGAATGCCCATGAGCTGCTGCTGTCTCCCAGCACTGGTATTGCTCCCAAGGCCAGAGATGAGGATCCACCTTGAGAGAGCCATCCTGGGAACAAGATCTGCCCCCAGATATCTCCTGGCTCCTCCTGAACGGGTGCTTCCCCATGACCAGGTGGTGCAGCAGAAGGTCCAGGGACCAGATCGTCGCTGCCTCACCGTGGTAGCATTGCTGGTGGATCCACTCTGGTGGGCTGTAGGACAGGGTTCCTGTGGAACACAGACACAGTTCATCAGGGGGATGCTGCAGCCTCCAGCACCTGGCGGAGCAGCCCCCGCGCCTCCTCCTCCGGCAGGAATCCCCGCTCCGCCAGGAAACCCGACAGGTCCTGGCACCGCTCCGGATGCTCCAGCACCAGCACAAAGCTGTCGGGGAGCTGAAGCCACTCCTGGAGCTGAATGACACCAGCACAGCCAGAGGAGACCTTGTCCAGCAGCGCGATCTCCAGGGCTGCGCTGGTGCCGTGGGGCTGCGGGAGGAGCACGATGCCGTCAGTGGGGCTGATGCCGTGCCGGGGGTCGGGAACCCCTCAGCCAGCCCGGGATGCTCTGCGCCCTGCGCTGGCCCCACGCCCGCTCTCCCTCCAGGCGTCCTGGCAGCTCCCACCCTGCCGGGCCCCGGCTCAGCCCCGCCCAGCACGGCCCGGCTTCTGCCACTGGCCCCGCTCATCACCAGCTCGCCCCAGTGCCAGATGCTTTCGCTGCTTTCGCTGCCGCTGCTGCCGCTGCAGCTGAAGCTCCGTATCCGTGTGTCCCCGTGTCCGTGTGTCCATGTCCGTGTTTCCCCGTGTCTGTGTGTCCCCGTGTCCCTGTGTCCCCATGTCCGTGTGTCCGTGCCTGTGTGTCCCCGTGTCCGTGTGTCCCCGTGTCTGTGTGTCCATGTCCGTGTGTCCCCATGTCCGTGTGTCCGTGCCCGTGTGTCCCCGTGTCTATGTATCCCCGTGTCCGTGTGTCCCGTGTCGATGTGTCCGTGTCTGTGTGTCCCCATGTCCGTGTGTCCCCATGTCCGTGTGTCCATGTCCGTGTGTCCGTGTCCGTGTGTCCCTGTGTCCGTGTGTCCCTGTGTCCATGTGTCCGCTGCCCGCTCGCCCCCGCGCCCAGCCCCACGCTCCCCAGGGCAGCCCCTGAGCCTGTCCAAACACGGGAACTTTGCCGTGTCCAGCCCAGACCCAGAGCCTGGACTCCTGCCCAGGGGCACAGGAATCCCCTCGGTCACTGCTGTGCATTGTCCCTGCTGAGGGTCAAACACTCTTGGAGCGCATTCCCTCAATGCTGAATTTGTACCTGACCCAAGAACTGCACTTAGTCCCCAGCACTGATTTCCAAAAAAAAACAAAACCAAAAAACAAACCAAAACAGGGGAAGGCAAACTGTGTGTAGCTCATGGTATTTTACACTGTCTAAAACTTGCCACGTTGTGGATCATAGAAGTGAGATCCATTTGCAATTAATGGGAAGGAGAAGTAGTGAAAGATAGAAAAGGGCAGCATAAAAATAAACAGAGAAAAACATCTTGGATTTTTTCTTTCCATTTTCATTTCATTTCTTAAAAGCTGTTTCAGTTTTCCTAGAATCTTCTCCACAGTCCTGTTTGCTGTTTCCAAGAACCTTGGCTGGAGAACGAGGAGGCTTTGAGCAGCTTCTGTCACAAGATGTGCCACCAGCTGCAGCTTCTCTTGCCTTTCCACACCGTGTGTGCAGCTCGACTCTTGCAGAAAAGCGGGACAAATAGTTGAAGAACTTTACAACTTGTTCTTTCTTTTCCTTGTGGGCTGGGCAGTTGGGCCATTGGTGAGATTTTCACTGTTATTGTTCTGCCCTAAGAAACCATGATGGGCTACCTGGAATTGTCAGGGAATGCAAGCCTAACGGAATGCAGAGAAAGAATCTCCAGAGCCTGCAGCCAGGAATGGAGGGCTGTGTGATAATCATTCCAACATCCCCATGGACAGCTTGAAAGTGATGTAGAAGATGAAAATGGGATGACAGAGGGAGTTTGTTTCTGTGTTCAGTTTAGAAGCTTCCACCTCTCAAGCACTGATATAAATCAAGAGTACAATCAGTTCATGGAAAGCACCAGAACAAGGTGGTCCTCTCAGTGGATGGCTGAAAGAATCTGAAAAGGAGAAATGCAGGGAATGACTTGGTGAACTTTCCCTAAACGATGGATCATTTTTACTAATAATTTCCAATCCATTCCCTCTGCTTTTGTCCTTCCTAAAAAGGCCATTTGCATCCCAGATTCCCTATAAAATGGGAACCCTGAGCTTGTGGAAGTGCCTGAAAGATGCCCTGTTCCTCTGCAGGGACACTTGGGCTGAGACAGGAGCCCGAGCCCTCTCTGGGGAAGCCTCCTCCGAGCTGGAATTTGTGCTCTGCTTGGAGAGGAGGAGGAGGGGAGAAGGCTGGCGCTGTGTGGCAGGAGCAGGAGGTTTGGGCCGCAGGACATTCCGTCTGCGCCGCTGCCCCGCAATGGGCAGGAACGCTGTGGGGAAGACTGGGGGACACTGGAGCGGGATATGGATGGCACTGGAGGGACTGGGAGGGCCTGGGAATGAACTCAGGTGTATCGGGAGGGACTGGGCTGTACTGGGAGGGACTGGAGGGGCACTGGGGCTGTACTGGGCTGTACTGCAGATGAACTGGGCTGTACTGGGGATGAACTGGGCTGCGCTGAGAGGGACTGGAGGGGTTGAATGGTTGTTCCCGCCCACACTGCCTCCCATTGGCCGAGGCTCCCGCCCATCACAGCCCCAACCAATCAGCGCCAGGTATCATGGCTTTGGGGGCGTGGCCTGGGGCCTGCGCCATCTTTTCTTTTGCCTACAACTCCCGTCATGCTCTGCGGCCCCATAGAGCCCCATTAAAGCCGGGACTACAATGCCCGTCATGCCCCGCGCTCCACAGAACCCCGGTACCGCCCCCATCTGTCCCATCAGTGTCCCCCAGACCCTCCGGGACCCCCAAGTGCCCTCAGCGCCCATTCGGGACCCCCAAAATTTTACTGGCAAAGTACAAAAGAACAAGGAACTTTGGAAAAGCGTTTAATACAAATCCAATCTAATTTAAATCACTTGTCACAGCTGTAACTTCATTCACTCAGCCCATTTAGCCTGGAAAGCCCTAAACACTGAAGTTGTTCAGGTACCCAAAAATGTTCCATATAAAGAGCATTAGAAGAAGAGGAAAGAGAGAGAGAGGCAGGAAGACAGAAGCTCCACAGAAAGACACACATGTGACTCCCAGCTCCTGGGGCTCCAGTGTGGGCGAGACACAAACCCCAGGAGAAGGCAGAGTCCATACCAGGGGCTGACCTTGTGCTCCTTGGTTTTAAGCCCCTGGGCCTTCGTGGGCCTCCCCCCAGCTGGGACTTCTGATATCTCAGGTGTTCAGAGCTGGGTCAGCGCTGTCCCAGCAGAGTGACTGATTGACAGCTCAGCCCAAGGTGTCTGGGGACATTGATCTCATCCAGCCTCTGACAGCGACCACGGTGACACTGGGGAACCTCATGGAGCTGTGGGTCAGTTGTGACAAGGCAGGTCCAAGGACACCCTGGTGACACTGGGGAACCTCATGGAGCCATGGGTCAGTTGTGACACTTTGGGGACCTCGTGGAATCAGAGGGGACCATTGGGAAGCTCCCATGGATCCAAGGGCCCAGGGTGACACTGTGCAGCCCAGAGTGTCACAGAGGAGCCATTGTGACACTGTGGGTCCCCATGGAACCAAGGGAACATGGGACAGGCTGATGCCTTAAGTTTTAGCTTCCATATTTTCCCAATTCTGTCCTGTATCTGTAACTCTGAACTTCATGCAGAGTGTCAGCAAGTTTTCTTACAGTGTAGTCAGACAAAACAATCCTTTTCCTGCCCGAGAACCAAAGACGCCGCTGCAGCTTTGGGCCCAAAAAGTGAAAAGAGCAGCAAATTGAGGAGAGCAGACTGGGAGGGTGGGGCTGCATAATCTGAAGGTGTAATTGGACAATTAACCTCAATATGGAAAGGAACCAAATCTTACAAAAGTGTGTAAACACGTGACCTGGCATCCATCCTGGGTGTACCCTCAACCATGCCCTTGTACTGCCCAGGTGAATCCTTTGAAGGCCTTTTTAATAAATCCCCACTTTACTCCTGTAACACTGTCCAGCCTCTGCTCTAGGTGGCCTCTCAAGGCATCAAGGCCTGGCTGGCTGGGCTACCTGGGGGCCACCTGACAGGTCCGGCTGACCTTGGCATGTCCAGGGCTGCTGCTCATCTGCCCCTGGAGCACTGGGGCTCAGTGCTCTCCTTCCTGTGGAAAGAACTGTCCCTCTCCTCCAGGTGCCCATGGCCAAAATTTGGATTCCTCTTCTTAGTTTGCTTCTATGCAAAGATTGTTCCCAGATGAAATCTGCCAGGACAGACAGGTCTGGCTGGCTTGGCCACCCAGGGGCCACCTCTCATCTTCCTGTGAAACACTGGGACCCTGTGCTTTTCTTTCTTATGGGAAAAAAGCACCTTTCACATCCAGGCACCCATGGCCAAAGTTGGGAATCTGCCTCCAGGATTCCCTATATCCAGGGATTTCTCCCAGGTGAAAGCTTCCAGGAGAGACAAGTCTGGCTGGCCTTGGTTTCCAAAGAGATGATCCTTATCTGCCTTTGAAACACTGGGGCTTTGTGCTTTCCTTTCTGATGAAAAGAACTCTTCTTCCTGCCCAGGTGCCCATGGCCAAAACTGAGATTCCACCTTCAAAATTCTGAATATCCAAGGATTTCCCCCAGATGAAAGGTGCCAGGAGAGACAGGTCTGGCTCTCTTGGCCTATGGTGACCACCTCTCATCTTCTTCCAAAACACCTGGGCTCCACGATTTTCTTTCCTATGGGAAAAACCATCCATCTCGACCAGATGCGCATGGCCGAAGTTTGGAATCCTCCTCCAGAATTCCCTAGGTCCAAGGATTTCTCAGTGACAAAGCTGCCAGGACAAACAGGTCTGTCTGGCTCGGCCTCCCAGGAGCTTTCTCTCTCTGCTTCTGCCCCTGCAACACGGGGGCTCTGGGCTTTCCTTCCTATGGAAAAGAACCATGTAACAATGCAGAAATGGCCAAAACTGGGGTTCCACCTCCCAAATTCCCTACATGCAAGGGTTGCTTTCAGACAAAAAAATACCCGAACAGAGAGGTCTGGCTGCCCTTGGCCTCTGATGGTCACCTTTCATCTGCCCCTGAAACACCGGTGTTCCGTCCTTGTCTTCCTATGGAAAAGAACTGTCCTTCACCTCCAGGCAACCAGGTCTGAAACTGGCATTCCACCTCTAAAATTCCCTATATCCAAGGGCAAAATCTGCCAGCACCATCTGATCTGGCTGCCCTTGGCCTCTGGTGGCTGTGGCTCATCTGCCCCTGCAACGCTGGGGCTGGGTTGTTCCCTTCCTGTGGAGACCATGGTGGCACGGTGAGGACCTGGTGGAACCATGGAGTCCATTGGGACTTTGGGGCCATGGTGACACCGTGGGGCTTCATGGAACCCAGAGACCACCATGACTCTGTGGGGCCTTGTGGAACCATGGAGACCATTCCGACCCTGCAGGGCCTGGTGTCACCAAGGGGGCATTGTGACACCTCAGGGCCTCCTGGAAGCAAGGGACTATTGGGACACTGTGGGGCTCCATGGAATGAGGGGAACAAGGAACAGGTCTGGCAGGCTTGGACTCCCAGGGGCCACCTGACAGGTCTGGCTGATCTAGGAATGTCAAGGGCTGCTTCTCATCTGCCCATGAACCACTGGGGCTCTGTGCTTTCCTTGCTATGGAAAAGAACTGTCCCTCTTTTTCGACACCCATGGACAAAATTGGTACTTCCCCTAAAAAATTTCCTGTATGCAAGGGTATCTGCCAGAAAAAAACCTGCCAGCTCTGGCTGGCCTTGGACTCTGGTGGTCGCATCTCAGTTGCCTCAGAAGCACTGGGGCTCTGTGCTTTCCTTCCTGCAGAAAAGAACTGACCCTCTTGTCGCGGGGCCATGGCAGGAACTGGAATGTGGCCGCCAAAATTCCATCTATCCTAGGATTGCTCCCAGACAAAAGCTGCCAGGACAGAGAGTTCTGCCTGGCCTTGGCCTCTGGTGATATGAGCAGAATGTTTTCCTTTGCAAACACGTTGGAGAGGGCCCAGAGATCTCCTGAGCTGGGTTTTTCAGGCCTCAAGGACATAACCCATGTATGGAGGCTGATGTGCCTGGGCTCAGCTGTGAAGAGACTGAGGACAGATCAGGAGTGGTCTGGCAGGGCTTGAAGGGTGGATTTAGAAATGGTGGAGCTTTTCTCCATAGCGGGAATTAGGCAGGGAGAGAAATTATGCCACAAATGCAGCTGGGGAAGTCCAGACTGGACACAGGAGGAGAAAGGAATTTCCCTCCCAGGGCAGGGCTGTGGTGCAACACGTCCCCAGCATGAGCCTGGAGCAGCCCAAGGCTTTGTGTGGCCAGGCAGGGGCAGCAGGAGGCAGAGCTGCCAGCAAAGGAAGGGCCAGCGAGGTGGGGCAGCCGGGGGTGACGACAGCCTGCAGGGACAGAGGCGCAGGGCAGGGACACCGTGGGACAGCCTGGGCTGCAGAGGGCTCAGGGATGTGCAGCAGCTGCAAGGCCCTGACAGAGCCAACCTGTGCAGCCCTTTGGCCATGGCTGCTGGCCCTGGGCCTGAGGCCACGAGGGGACAAGTGACCCTTGCAGCCCTGGGGCCTCAGTGCCTCCTTGTCCCTGCTCAGCAGCCTGGCAGGGCCGCCCCATGGTCCTGCCCTTGGCACTGCACATCCCCACATGCCAGTGCCCATCCCGGGAAGAGCCCTGAGCAATGAGGGAGGGCCAGGATCTGCCTTGCCAGGGTCTGGGGCTCAGGCCTGGGCCCTTTGCATTCCTGAAACACATCCAGGTTTGCTCAGCACCAGAGGCACCTTCCCCTTGCTTGTCCCCAGCTGTCATCAATGCCTCCAGTGTTCTGCTCTGACTGGAACCTGGGGACACTTTCTCAGTGTCCCTAACAGGGATCTCTTCAAAGTTCAAGAAACTTCAATGTTTCAATGTAACTGAGATCTTGAGAATTTTGTGACATCACTGAGGGGGATGTGACATCACAGAGCTGGCTGTGATGTCCCAGAGGAGGGTGTGAGGCCATAGAGCAGACTCTGCCATCATCGAGGGTGGCTCTGTGGCATCAGAGAGTGTTGTAACATCACAGAGCAGGTTGTGACATCACAGAACAGACTGTGACTTCACACAGTGACTTTGTGACATCACAGTCTTCTGTGACAGCACAGCACTGTTGTATGGCATCACAGGGTGACATCATAGAGTTGTCTCTGTGACATCACAGAGGCTGTGTGACAGCACAGACTGGGCTTTGTGACAGCACAGGGGCTGTGTGAGGTCACTGGGGAGGTCACTCTGCCCCATTCCCCTCCCAATTCCCCCAGAGAAGTCCAACTCTGCTCATGCACAGCGGGGTCCCCTGTCCCCCCGGGTCCCCCCATCCCCGGTGCCGCAGCCTCCCCCAGAGGATGTTCCACGAGATCGACCCCAGAGCCTGACATGGGGATGGGGGCCGGGGCTGTGGGGGTGGGACAGGGGGACAGGGATCCCCCGGCAGCGTCCCCGTGTCCCCCAGGGCCAGAGCCTCGGCCAGGGCTCCTTCACCCTGTGACCAACGAGGGCTTGGGAGCGCTGAAAAAATCCCCAGCAAAAACCAAATTTATTATTAAAGTGACAGCAGCACAAAGTTCCTTGGCAAGAGTCACTCTGCTCCTGACTGGACACTTCAGGCACAGCAAGGAAACAAAGCAACAACAAAACCAAACAAAATCCAGGCAATCAAACCAGAAATGAATCGAGAACTGTCTCTGTGTGTGTGTGTGTGTGTGTGTGTGTGTGTGTGTGTGTGTGTGTGTGTGTGTGACAAAAGGGCAGTGAGGGCAAGGATAAAAGGAATATGGCCTAAAAGCTTAACAGAGTTCAAACTTAACAGGACTTAACTTACACCTTAACCTTAAATGATAGCTTCACAGTCACAATTTAGCAAAAGAAAAGAGCTTAACAGTATTTAACCTAACTTATAACCTACAACTTAGCAATTTAACAGAGGAATAACATTTAAAAATATTTAACTCAGCTTATAACTTATATAAAACTTAGCAAAAGGACAACTCTTAGAAGCATTTCACTTAACTTAGACCTTGTGATTTAACCTCACTTACAGGCTTGACTGGCTCAGCTGTCCAAGGCACTCCAAGCCCTCATGGAGCAGCATTTCTGCCACATTTCCCCAGCAGAGGCACTCCTGTGTGCACACAGACACAGAGAGTCAGTGCAAGTCACCTGTGAGAAATTCCCCTGAGGGCAGGGAAATGCTCCCTGGGGATGCTTTGGCATCTCCCCAGCAGGGAAGGGTTGAGCCTGGAGGAGTGGGGGGATCGGCCCAGGCTCCCTCGTTGTTGGGGATCCCCGAGTGCAGCAAACGGGAGAGTTCCCGGCTCGGAGAGGCCCCACTCAGAGGGAGTCGCTGGCCCAGGAGAGCTCCAAGGGCTCCTTTTGGAGCGCTGTTTGTCGGGCTCCAAGAGAGGGGCTGCAGTCCCAGCCATGTTTCACCCTGGCCGCACTTGGCACCAGCAGCTTTATTTGGCAGGGTGAGAACAGGGATGTTGTGCCACTGAGGGAACAGAAACAGTTCCCAGGGCTGCTCCTAAAGCAGCCAGGAGCGGGCTGGGCAGCAGCAGTGCTGGAGCAGAGCGTGTTTGTGCTGAGCTCCAGAGGAGCTGAGCCCAGGGGCTGCTGGCCAAGGCCGAGGCCAGCGAGCATTTCTCATCTGGCAGGGCGGCCTGAGAAGGGGAGGGGGGAATGCACCAGCACAGGAACCATGGAACCAAGGGACCATTGTGACACTGTGGGGCCTGTGAGACCAAGGGACCATTGTGACACTGTGTGGCCTCATGGAACTGTGGAGACCATTATGACACTTTGAGGTTTCATGGGACTAAGGGACCATTGTGACACTGCATGACCCCAGGGAGCCAAAGGTCCATTGTGACACTGGAAGGCCTCATGGAGTCACGGAGACACCATGAAGAGACTTCACAGCCTCATGGAAACACGGGGCCATTGTGACACTGTGAGGCACCATGGAACCAAGGAGACCATTGTGACACTGAGGTGACTCATGGGATCATGGAGACGATTGGGACACTATGAGGCCCCACGGAATAAGCAAAGCATTGTGACACTGGGAGTCCTCACGGCACCAGTGAGACCATTGTGACCGTGGGGGTCCCCACAGAACCAAGAGGACCATGGTGACACTGTGGGGCCTCGTGAAACCAAGAGGCCTTTATGGCACTGCAGGGCTGCATGGAACCAAAGGTGCATTGTGACACTGCAGGGCCTCGTGTCATCAGTGCTCCATTGTGACCCTGTGGAGCCAAAGGAGACCACTGTGACACCACAAACCCCAGGGCCGAAATTTCCATTGTGACATTGTGGCCTCATGGAACAAAGGAGTCCCGTGACACTATGGAGCCTGGGGAACCATGAAGATCACTGGGACACTGCAAGGCCTCATGGAATCATTGGGACCATTGTGACACTGCAGGGCCTCGTGTCATCATTGTTCCATTGTGACCCTGTGGAGCCAAAGGAGACCATTGTGACACCACAATCCCCAGGGCCGAAAGGTCCATTGTTACATTGTGGCCTCATGGAACAGAGGAGTCCCGTGACATTGTGGGGCCTGGGGAACCACGGAGACCCCTGGGACACTGTGGGGCCCCAAGGAACCAAGGGAACACGGAACAGGTCTGGCTGGTTTGGCCTCCAGGGCCTGCCTGACAGCTTGGCACCTGGAGGGTCTCTTCCCATCTGCTATTGAAGCACTGGGGCTCGGGGCTTTCCTTCCTATGGAAAAGAACTCTCCTTCTCTAGGCACACATGGCCTGAATTGGGATTTCACCTCCATTTCCTTATATCCAGGGATTGTTCCCATGGACATATTGCCAGGACAAATCTGGCAGGCAGTTGTTTGGTAAGGGTCACTGCTTATCTGTCCCTAAAACACTGGGGAAGGCTCCATGCTTTCCTTCCTTTGGGAAAGAACTGTCCTGCTTCTCCAGGTGCCCATGGCCGAAATTGGGATTGTCTCCAAAATTCCCTAAATCCAAAGACTGCTCCCAGACAAAATCTGCTATTTCTGAAAAGTCTGGCTGGCCTTGGCCTAGTGAGGCTCTCACCTGCCTTCCAAACAGTGGGGCTCTGTGCTTTCCTTCCTATGGAAAAGAACTGTCTTTCTCCTACAGGTGCCAATGGCCATACTGGGATTTCACCTCCAGCACTGCCTGACAGACTGGAGGAGATTGTTGGCTGGAAACATTTGATGTGTAGGGGAGGAAGGGACAGGTTCAGCCTTGCCCTGCCCTGGAACCCCAGCCTTGCCCTGCCCTGGAACCCCAATTCCCCCAGAGCCTCTATCCCAGCCCAGCAGTGTCTGCCAGTCCCTGGCACAGCACAGGCAATGCTCCACAGCCACCTCTGGAGCCCCAGCCCAGCTCCTGAGTGACCAAATGACCCCAGGTCCCACCTGGGGGAAGGGCCCAGGAAGACCAAGGGGAATTTAAGGCTGACCACAAGGCAAGCACACATCTTGACTCTACCTCCTCTTGGAATTTCCAGTTGAACACCACTGGAATCCAGGAGCTGGTACCTTTGTGTGCTTCTCTGTATCTATTCTGTCTTTCTCTCTTTCTGTGTCTTAATCTTCTACTTCTCTCCTCTTGAACATTTTGATTAACTTAAAATAGATCAGGCTTAAAGTTGGTGAAGCTGAATCAAGATGCTTTGTGGCTGACAATCCATCAGACTCTGTCCCTACCCCCACCCTGCCATTTCCCCCATCCAAGCCCTGGCACTCAGAGCAGCCTTATGCAAATCTGAGCTCCCTCCAGCCCAGGCTGCACCTGCAGGTTTCAGCTCCTGGGCTCCAACTCCCACCTGCTTTCCTTGGAGAAGGAGCTGCCCCAGACACAGAGGGATGTTCATTTCTTGCCAGCCAACAAAGCCAAGGGAAGGCACAGCTCCATCAAAAGCAAAAGTCATTCCTCTGCTGGATATTAAATCTGCTTTGCACAGCAGAGAGTCTCAGAGCAATGGAAAACTCCTTCTGTGCCCAGCACTGATCCCAAGGTCCCCCCAAACCCTCCCTGCCCCGATTTTGCCCAGATTTGCTCTTTGCACACACAGGAGTCACAGGCTGAAGTCAGGAGCTGCCTCCATGCCCAGAGGGAGGAAAAGAGGGAAAGTGGATGAAGAGCTCTCCTGTGCAGAGCCAAGGTCCAAGTGCAGCCCCTGCAGTGGGAACCACAAGTCATCAGGTTTGTGTCCTTTGGGCTCAGGGACTGGTGACACTCAGAGGCACAGAAAGGCTTCTTGCCAACAAAGACAAATTGAACATTGGAACAGTTTAATAAACATCACAGCTCTTTCCTCAGCTCCCTGTGATGTCCCAGCAGCATCTGACATGTCCCCCATCCCCAAGGGATTTCTTTACAGGAACAGTTCTAGATAAAGACATAAGAAAGTGTAATTCTGTGATAGATATAAACAAAATTAGGATGCTGATTACTGATATATTAATATGAACTTCAGAAAGACAACTCCCTGAAACTCAAAGCATGAAACCAGTCAGTTGAGAGACACTTGAATGACCAGAGAGCACCTAGAGGAGGAAATCTGGGAACAACAGCTGGTCTAGTGGACAGATATCTTTTGACATGGCTTTTCAACAGAAGAGGTGGAAACAAGTGAAGGAAGCAGGAGACGAAGTAATACACTAAATATTGGTGACACATGAGGACAGGAAGATCAGTTTTTCTTCTCCTTCTGCCATCAGTACACCTCCAGGAAATTCCTGTTCAGGGAGGGAAAATTTTACTGTTTCTTAAAAGTACTCAAGTGGCCCAGATAATACTAACTGTGGGAGGTGGCCCTGGGTAGGATTCTCCAGGAATGACACGGGAAACCACAGTGGTATAAGGAAAAGTATTGCCCCTGGATTGCTGCCTTCCCCATGCAGATGAATGTCATGCACTGTACACTCCCCAGTTCATGTCTGTCATTGGCTGTACTATCCCCCCTGTTCTAGAAAGTTCTCTGTTCTCATTATTCCCAGTGGTTCTCTCTGTAAACCACTCCTTCCCTTTTTCCCTCATTGGCCCAGTTTATGTCACTCTACCCCTGCTCCTCCCTTACACCCCTTCCCTTTGGAGCTTTTGTACCCTTAGCCACCCCTTCCCTTTCCCAGTTTTATACTCTGGCCCCTTCTTCCCACTCACACTTGTAGCCTGCTTCCCCTGCGTGCAGGTGTCTCCCTGCTCCCGTTCCCGTCTCTTTTGTCCTCGTTCTACCCTCCATGAACTCACGTGGACTGCAGCAGCTCAAGAGCCCTTCTGTCTTTTGGTGGAGATTTTATTACGCTGTCCAGGCACCTGTAGATCAGCCAGCAGTGGACTGCACTGGGGGACTTGATCCGAGGCCGCCTGTAATGAATGTCCTTGTATAATATGAAATGTACAAGTATTAAAACCTATGCCCCTTTCCAGGCAGACATCAGCTGTGTGCCCATGAACAGGCAGTGCCACTTGTGCCCTGAGGTGCTGAGCTGGGACTGGATCTCTCCGAGAGGAGCTGAGGGAGAGCAGAGCACCTTGCAAGATGCAGGTCCCTGCCAGCCCTGCAGGGCTCCTGTGCCATCAACATCTGCTCTGCTCCAGTCTGGAACAGGGCCCAGCACGGTGCCGGGATCATCAGAGAGCTGAGGTGTGTGCTGGAATTCCATGCCCTCCCCATGGCACAGCAGCCCTGCATTTCCCTGCTGCAGCCTTGGTCTCCAGCAGAGCCATGGAGGCTCTTTGGGCTCCTGAGTGTTCCTGCAGCCCCCAAGGGCAGCTGAGCTCTGCCTTGGGCACAGGCAGCCCTGGCCAGCGCAGGCCATGCTCAGCAATTCCTTGTCTGTGCCCGGCCTTGCTGCCAGCCCCGGCAGCGGCTGCGTGGCCCCTCTGTGGCCCTGTGCTGGCCCAGCCATGGTGCCACAGCCCCTGTGCAGCCCAGGCCAGGACAGGAGCATTGCGGCTGGGAACGGCCCCTGTGCCGTGGGGCCCTGGGCAGCCTTGGGGCTCTGTGCCCCATGGCCTCCCTGCTGGGCAGCCTCTGCCAGCTCCTGCCGAGCCCGTGGCACCTGTGGGGCTGCACAGACAGCCCTGCCCGGGCTCTGCCGGCCTCGGGGCCAGCAGAGAGGCGGCCAGGGCTGGCCATGGCCGGGAACAGGCCCTGAGCCCCGCAGGAGGATGGAGCTGGGCCACAGCCAAACTCAGCCCAGGGCAGAGCTGGGCTCAGCAGCCAGGGCTGCCCAGGGCTGGCACAGACAGAGGCTGGCGCTGACAAATGTCCTGGGCCCCTCCCTGCTCTGTCCATGCCCCAAGGGCACAGAGCAGCCTCCTCTCTCGGGCTCTTGCCTGTTTTCAATGCCTGCCCAGGCGCTGGCCCTGCCCCACACGGCCTGGGCTGAGTCCTGCCCCTGCCCGCTCAGCCAGGCTGAGATGGACACTGATGGTTTCTGTGCCAGGCTCTCCCAGCCCAGCCCAGCTCCCTGCCAGCTCTGCCAGCTGCCCTGAGCTCTGGGCAGCACCAAGGGCCTCTCCCCAGCACAGCCCAGCCGGCTCTGGCCCCACAGCTCTGCTCAGCCCAGGCTGCTCTGGGCACTGCCCCACGGCCTCAGCCCCTGCCAAGGGCACAGCAGCAGCTGCAGCTCAGCCAGGACTCAGCCCCACCATGGGGGAAGGGGCTTGGCCAAGGCCAAAGGAGCTCCCTGGCTGCCCTGCTCCCCTCTGCCTGAGGTGCTGAGAGCTCTGCAGCCCCTCCTGCCATCCCATCTGCCCAGGCCAGCACAAGAGCCCCGGCCCTGGGGCCCTCCAGAGCTTCTCCTGCTCCAGGCCCAGGGCCCATCCCAGAGCTGGGGCAGCCACAAAGCTGTGCCCATTTCTGCTCATTGCTGCTCTGATGGGGATGCACCCTCAGCCACTTGGAGGTTACTGATGAATTTTCCTACTCCAAAGGCCTCTGCTTTTTTGAGCTTTTCTGTTCAGGAATTCCGTTGAAAAGGCCCATAAATATATGTTATAAACACCTCAAGAAGAAAAACCTATGGGAAAATTCATGTCCTCAATTAATCTGTGGTGAATTAGACAGATTTCTGGAGTTTATTCAGAGTGAATATACTATATTGAAAACAATGCAGAAAGAATTGTTTTGTCCTGTTAAGTTTTCTTTTCCAGTTTATTGATTGATATCAGCAATGTCCAATTGATATTTATCCCCAGCACCTTCTAATACAGTCTAAAAATATATGGAACCAAGGGGCCACTGCTACTCCTCAGGGACTTGTATAATTAAGGGAACATGTTTGACATCATGGTGGCCCTTGGGACCAAGAGGCCATTGTGACACTGTGGGATCAAGGAGAGCATTGCTGCCCTTCCAGACCTCATGGAACCAAGGATCCACTGTGACACTGCAGGGCCCTGGGGGACCATGGTGACATTGTGACACTGCGGGGCCCAAAGATCCAAGGGACTTTGTGACACCAAGGGGTCCCATGGAACCAAAGGGACATCGTGACACTGGGAGACCTCACGGAATCGTGGAGACCATTGGGACACTCTGGGGCCTCATTAACCCTGGTGACACCAAGTTGTCTGGGAGTGCTGATGTGCTGGAGGGTAGGAGGGCTCTGCACAGGGCCCTGGACAGGCTGGATCCAGGGCCCAAATCCAACAAGGTGAGGTTTAACAAGTCCAAGTGCCAGGTCCTGCACTTTGGCTACAACAACCCCTGCAGTGCTACAGGCTGGGGACAGAGTGGCTGGACAGCAGCCAGGCAGAAAGGGACCTGCAGGGACTGATGGACAGCAGGCTGGACCCGAGCCAGAAGTGTGCCCAGGTGCCAAGAAGGCCAATGGCTCCTGGCCTGGATCAGGAATAGTGTGGCCAGCAGGAGCAGGGCAGTGATTCTTCCCCTGTGCTGGGCACTGGTTGGGCAGCATCTTGAGTGCTGTGTCCAGTTCTGGGCCCCCCAATTTAGGAAGGACATGGAGGGGCTCGAGCATGTCCAGAGAAAGGCAACAAGGCTGGTGAGGGATCTGGAGCACAAGTGCAGTGAGGAGAGGCTGAGGGAGCTGGGGTTGTTGATATTGGAGAAGAGGAGGCTCAGGGAAGACAAGGTGGTGTCAGGGCACAGGTTGGACTCGATGATCTCCAAGGTCTTTTCCAGCCTTGCTGATTCTGGGATTCTCTGAAAACACCCTTGGAGCAGCTGCAGGAGGAGCCCTGGGCCTCCTCTTCAGAAGCTCCAGCAGCCCAGGTCCCTCAGCTTCTCCTCACAGCCCCAAAGCCCATCCTGTCAGTCCTGCAGAGCCTCTGCAGCTCCTCCTCACTGCCCAGAACAGGGAGCCCCACAGCCAGACACAGCAGCCCAGATGTGCCCCCCTGGCCTGGGGTGCCTCTGGCAAGGGAGCAGCACCAGGCACTGCAGGAGCCTGCAGACAATTCCTGCAGCACTTGTGGGATGATCCTGCTCCCCAAGGGACGTTCCCATGGTGCCAAGTCAGGAACTGCAATGGAGAGTGGGGCCAGAGAGGAAAGGGCAAACAGGGATGGGCTGTGTGCAGGGGAGGGAACAGGGGTGGACAGGAGGAAAAAATTTGTATCAGGAAGAGTAAAGAAAGCAAAGGTGAAGCCAAGGAAATGCTCAGGGCAGTTTGTGGGTGGCTGCCAGGCAGCTCTGGCTCTGAGCAGCAGCGTCTGCAGTGGGACAGGAAACTCCCAGCTGATGGGAACAAACTTTCTGGCTGACTGCAGAGGCCAGGACAAAGCTGAGTGGTTTCCCTGGCATCTCCCAGCCCTTCCTGGCCCCAGGGGCTGATGGCATTTGTGCTGCCTCAGGTTCATGTCCCCACAGACCCAGCATGGGGGTGCTCCCGCCTGCTGTGTGCAATGCAAACAGGGGCTGCTGAGCCAGTGCTGCCGTGTCTGTGCCTGCAAGGATGCGGCACCTCTGTGAGCTGGGGGAGAGGCCAGGGCTGCAGAGGGGGGATGTTGTTGGCAGCTCCATGAGGACGCTCTGGGACACTGCCCTGGGCTGTGCAGCGCACTGGGGATGGATCAGCCCCTGCTCTGCTGCTCCTTCCCGTCTCCCCCAGGGCCCTTGCAGAGCACCAGCCGTGCTGTTTGCCCCCAGCCTGCCCACGGCCAGCCTGGGGCTGCTCATGGGGGTTTTCTGTGCTGAGCATTGGCCTGACTGTGTTCTTGAGAGAGCCTGGGCAAGGAGCCTGGAGCCCCCAGGCCCTGGCCTGAGGCGTCAGTGCTGCCCCAGCAGTGCCCATGGCCTGTCCCTGCTGCAGCCCCGGCACTGCCACCCCCAGGACTGTGCCCGGCCCCGAGAGCACTCAGGCCCTGCAGCAACACCAGGGCCACCAGGGCAGCGGGGCAGGGCCACGGGAGCAGCACTGGCAGCACCAAGTGCTGCTGCTCCTGGGCACAGCTGCTGTGCCAGCCCTGATCTGCCCCAGCTCTGCACACAGACATTGCTGCTGCAGCCCCAGAGAAGGCAACAAAAGGACATCTCTGCAGAAAACTCTGCTGGGAGATCCTTTAGTTCCTTTAAAGGCACTGAGAGTGCAGCCCCTCATTGACACAGTCTGTGGGCACAGGGAAGGTGGAGATAAACAGTATGAGAAAGGGTGTAAAGCATTATATTTCTTTGTGAACAACATAAAAATGTAAAAAGAACGCCCAAAATGAACCAACAAGAAATATCAAAGATGAGTTTTATTCAAATTAATTTGCAGAAATTTGCCAGCACTTTAATGTCCCTGAGAGAATCCAGTCATCAGTCTCCACACTGCAGCCTTGAGCTCCTGGTTCCTCAGGCTGTAGATGAGGGGGTTCAGGGCTGGAGTCACCACCGAGTACAGAACTGACAGGGCTAGATTCAGGGATGGGGAGGACATGGAGGGAGGCTTAAGATTGGCAAACACTGCAGTGCTGAGGAACAGAGAGACCACAGCCAGGTGAGGGAGGCAGGTGGAAAAGGCTTTGTGCCGTCCCTGCTCAGAGGGGATCCTCAGCACAGCCCTGAAGATCTGCACATAGGAGAAAACAATGAACACAAAGCAACACAATGATAAGCTACCAATAACCACAAGAAGCCCAAATTTCCTGAAGTAAGATTTGGAGCAGGAGAGCTTGAGAATCTGTGGGATTTCACAGAAGAACTGGCCCAGGGCATTGCCATGGCACAGGGGCAGGGAAAATGTATTGGCAGTGTGCAGCAGGGCATTGAGAAAGGCACTGGCCCAGGCAGCTGCTGCCATGTGGGCACAAGCTCTGCTGCCCAGGAGGGTCCCGTAGTGCAGGGGTTTGCAGATGGACACGTAGCGGTCATAGCACATGATTGTCAGGAGGAAATACTCTGCTGAGATAAAGAACAGAAAGAAAAAGAGCTGAGTAGCACATCCTGAGTGGGAGATGGTGCTGGTGTCCCAGAGGGAATTGTGCATGGCTTTGGGGACAGTGGTGCAGATGGAGCCCAGGTCACTGAGGGCCAGGTTGAGCAGGAAGAAGAACATGGGCGTGTGCAGCTGGTGGCCGCAGGCTACGGCGCTGATGATGAGGCCATTGCCCAGGAGGGCAGCCAGGGAGATGCCCAGGAAGAGGCAGAAGTGCAGGAGCTGCAGCTGCCGCGTGTCTGCCAGTGCCAGCAGGAGGAAGTGGCTGATGGAGCTGCTGTTGGACATTTGCTGTGGCTGCACATGGGCACCTGTTCATGGAGAAAGGACAGGGACAAGTCAGGAGAGGATGCTTGGAGCCAAACCTGGGCCATTCCCTGCAGCCTGTCCTGCTGGGACTCACCCACCCCTGTTCCTGCTCTGGGAAAACCTTCACCCAGGTCCCTGCCTGAGCTCCAGTTGTGCTGGCTGAGTGTGCCAGGAGCAGCCAGGGCTGTGCATGGCGGCTCTGGAGGAGCCATCCCTGCCCTGCTGCCCTGGGTTTCTGGCTATGGGCCAGAGGGACAGTGCTGGATATTCAGGATTTGTCAGGGGACTCACTTATAGTGCAGAAATGCTTGGTACCATCTGCACTACCAAGTCTGGAGGACATGGATAGCAGGGAATATATGTATAGAACGTTTTCCCTACCCACACATCCTTCCTGTCTCTCTGAGATCAGAAGTCCCCAGCATTCCTGCTGCACTCAGAGTTTGCCACTGAGAGATGTGAGAGGCAAAGGATTCCCTGTGGCTGAGGGAAGGTGAGGGGCTGGATGGGCTTGTTCCCCCAGCACTGCTCTGTTCAGCCCCCTCTGCTTCCCTGAGCATCTCCCTGGGCCTGGACATCCCCTCCTGAGAGGTGCCTTGTCCCTGCCAGCGCTCACAGAGCCCATCCCACCCTGTGTGCCCTGGGCCCGGCCCTACAGAAACCTGCCTGTGTGCAGGGCCCTGGCTGGGGCAGGCTCTGTGTGCAGCTGGGCAAGGGCAGCTCAGGAGAGCCCTGCTGGGCCCTGCAGAGGTGATGCTGCTGCTGCCCAGGGCTGAGGAGTGGCTGAAGGCCCTTTGGGAGGCTCCCAGCAGAGACACTGACCACCCAAAGTCACAGTTCTGGAGTCTCTGTACATGTTCAAACGTGACTTTGATGATGCTGTGCATCCCTTTCAACTCAGAATGTTCTGTCATTCTGGGATTACAATTCCTGTTCTGCTTCTCTCATCCCCCTGTTGTCTATAATCAAAAGAGAAAAAAAAGAATCGTTGCGACAGTGTTAGAACAGTGAAGTTAAAACCAGACCTTTATTGGAAGCTTCCAGGTGTCCCAGTGGGGATGAGGCACACCCAGCCCCTGATTTCAACAATTTGTTCATGTTGATTATTTAGGATACTTAACAGGAACATCCAATGGGAGATTCAGTACCCAGTTACACACCCCTGGCTCAACCCACTGGAATAAGTCCAGGGCCTTCTTTGTCCCAGTTTTTCTTATCACTGCTCACATTCAAAACCCAAAATACTCTTCTTGTGGGTTCTCTTTTATTAAAAGATTATATAGCACTTTAAAAATGTATTTAGACAGGTTATAGTTCTAAAATCTAAGAGAAGGTAAGGAAACATACTAGAGTTAATTAAGGATCATAAATACATTAAATATATAATAGTAGTTAAAAAGAGTTATTTAAGAGTTTAATAGAGTTAGTTAAGGATTATAATTTTAAAACTACGCAAAAGTAATTTACAGAACTATGAATATATGAAAAATATATAAAAAGCAAAAATATTTTTATCATCATCACAACTTCATCATCTTTCTCCAAGCAGAGAATTGAAAACACTCTCAGGAAAGCTCCTGACCTTTACAGCAATCCCAGGCTTACCTCCTTTGGGAAGTGTCCTCTGGAGCTGTGCCCAGGCTGGTCTGGAGCTGGGAGCAGCCCTGCCCCAGCCAGCCCCTCTCAGCAGCAGCACCTGCCCTGCTCAGGGTGGCTCCTTCCCCCCACAGCTCCTGGCCAGCGCTGGGAGCAGCTCCAGGGCCGGCTGAGAGCTGTCCCTGGCAGGCAGCAGAGTCCCTGGCCCAGCACAGCGCCCTGGGCTGCAGGACCCTGCTCTGCAGGACAGCCCTGGGCACCCCTGGCTGCTCTGCACAGGAGATGAGCAGAGAATGCACTCACAGGCTCTGTGGGCATTGGCATGTTCCAGCTTTAGGAGATCACTCCAGGAGCTGCAGCTGCATTGTCCTGCAGCCAGAGGTTCCTGTGCCAAGGGCTGGCAGTGATTCTGCCCCAGGCACTTCTCAGCCCCTTCCCAGCCCTGACTGATTGAAGCTCTCTGTGCCTCTGTGCTGTGCCCGGGCTGGCTGCAGGCAGTGCCCCAGCCCTGCTGGGCTGGGAGAAGAGCTGCTCAGCAAGAGAAATGTGCTTTTGAAGCTCTGCTTGGTTACCAGGATCACCCTCTGTGCCAGGAGCCCGGCCCAGCTCAGCAGCATAGACACAGCAAAAGGACTTTAATGAACCTCTGGGGCTTTGTGCTCAGGCCCTGAACATCAGGCCCTGAGAGGGAGCTGCAGAAACCTCTGCAGAACTCCAAGTCAGAATCCAACTCCAAAGTTTCTCTGACTTTTAATGGGTCCCACTGAGGGACATGACTGAGAAAGTGTCCCCAGGCCCCAGGCAGAGCAGAGAACTGGAGGCACTGATGCCAGGTGGGGACAAAGAGAAGCCAAGTCTTGGTGCCCTGGGGCACAGCAGGGTCTGTGCCACCAAGGGCTGTGAGGAGACACCTTGTCCTGAGGCCCTGGGGCCTCCTGGCACAGCCCCAGCCAGGCTGGGCACTGTCAGCCCCTGGTCCTGCCCTCAGCATCCCCCCCTAGCCCACATCCCAGTGGCCTCAAGGATCTGCTGGAAGGAGTCCCTGGGGAGCCTTGGGCAGGAATGGCCCTGGAGGCTCCTTCATGCTCCCAGGAACTGCAGGTTTTTCAAAGGACTTTGGCTTTTGCTTTTGCCTTGGAGTCTTTGAGAGGTTTCTGCAATCATGGCCCCAATTATCTGCTTTAACAAGTCCCTTGAGAGCTTTGTACTCACAATCAGTTGGGCTCATTAATTCTTTGAGATACACAACTTTTTTAAAGTACTTTGGATTTTCCTTCCTACATTGAGTGTTTTTTGTGCCATTTTGAGTCTCTGAGAGGTTTTTGTGCAATCCTGGACTCCAATTATCTCCTCCAAGGAGGCCAAGAGGAGCCTGTGTTAGGGATGGATTTCATGGGGACCCATTAATTCTTTGAGACACTTTGGGGTTTTCTTCTGATTTTGACACTTGGAAAGGTTTGTGCAATGTCATCTCAGGCCCTGAGGTTCCAGGGCTCAGCTCCAAATGCATCACGGGTCTCATTAGGATCAAGCAAGTCCTGACAAACCATGGCTCTGCCTTGATTTCCCTCTTGTCTGGGGCAGTTCATCAGGAAGTTTCTGTAGGGCAGAAAACTTGGTTTTGCTTTGCCAATTTGAGATTTCTTGGCCAATGCATTCATTAATGTGGTGGTTTCAGTGTTGGCTAATTACCAGTGAACTCACTAGAATATACTTACTCATTTCCTGCTGTGAGGTAGGATTAGGAGAAAGGCAAAGTGGGCTCAAAACTTTAAAAGGGTATAAAGAAAAGTTTATTAACAGCAACTAAAAGAGTGAGTGATGAGGATCAGAACAAAACTTTCAGAACACTTCCCCTCTCTATACAACCTGACAATGTAAAGCGACAAAACCTAAAATATTCTGTCACTTTACCACCTCTACAATAGTCTGTCTTCAGTTCAGTTAGGGAGAGAAACTCCTCTTGTTAATGTTATGGAGGCTTATCCACAAGAAAACAGTTATCTCATGGCTTTTCATTTCCAGAAATAGCAGCTGCCTGGAATAATCTGCAATTGTGAAGTCCCTCCCATTTATTCACAGCCATTCCCACAGCTGTGTTCATGAGCCTTGCCAGCTTCTGGGGTATTGGTTTAAAGATGAGCTGTTTAAGAGCAAAGGTTCTCTTCATCTCTTTCTGAAATCATCTTCATCTCTGGGAACAGAGGTCTTATTCTCTCCCTGAGGACACAGGGTCTCATCACTCTGCTCTTTCTCTGTTCAAACCTCTCACAGGAGATCACAGCTACTGCAAGATTTGCTTACTTTAGCATGGAGCCTTTGCTGAAACAAATCATCTCCCCATACTTTTCAATGTGTTATGGGGAAAAAGAGAGTTTGAGGTATCAATGACATCCTTCTCCATAGCTTTAGCAGAGGATTTCTGCCCCAAGATCAAGGCATCTCCTCATCCCTCCCATCTGGGACTCAACTTCCCCTTCCCTGCCCTCGGTGTGTTCATGTTGCTCCTCTGTGTGCCTGCCCTGTGTCCTTTTCTCTCACTGGAGGGAGGATGGCAGCACTGGCAGAGTCAATATCTCCCGGGGCTGCAGATGGTTCTGTGAGCCCATCTGGGCTCAGTGGCCAATTCTAATTTTGGCCACGGTCTCTGGACATGAAGACCAGTTCTTTTCCATAGGAATGAAGGAACAGAGTGCCACTGCTTTAGGGGCAGATGAGAGGTGACCATCAGAGGCAAAGGCCAGCCAGACCTGCCAGATTCTGTTCTTAGAGATACCCTTACAAATAGGAAATTTTTTAGGGAGGATACGAATTTTGGCAGTGGGCATCTGAAAAGACAGATGGTTCTTTTCCATACAAAGGAAAGCACTGAGCCCCAGTACTCCAGGAGCTGATGAGAGGCAGCCCTTGGCATTCCAAGATCAGCCAGACCTGTCAGGTAGCCCCTGGGAGGCCAAGCCAGCCAGACCTGGTCCATGTTCCCTCACTTCCATGGGGCCCCACAGTGTCCCAATGGTCCCTTGCTTCCAGGAGGCCCTGAGGTGTCACAATGCCCCCTTGGTGACACCAGGCCCTGAAGGGTCCCAATGGTCTCCATGGTTCCATCAGGCCCCACAGAGTCATAATGGTCTCTGGGTCCATGAAGCCCCGTGGTGTCACCATGGCCCCTTGGTTCCATGGGCTCCAGTGGTGCCACAATGATCCCCTTGGTTCCATGAGGTGCCCACAGTGTCACAGGGATCTCCATGGGAAGGGAAGAACTGAGCCTCAGGGTGGCAGGGGCAGCCACCAGAAGCCAAGGCCAGCCAGACTTGACGGTACTGGCAGATTTTGGCTGGGAGCAACCCTTGGATATAGGGAATTTTAGAGGTGGGATCCCAGTTTCAGATATGGACACCTGGAGAAGGACAGTTTTTTCCATAGGAAGGTAAGCACAGAGCCCGAGTGTTTCAAAGGCAGAAGAAGAAAGAGGTGGCTCCTGGGAAGCTCAGACAAACAGACCTGTTCTTCCTGGCATCATTTGTCATGGAGGAATCCTTGGATACACAGAATTTGGGAGGAGGAATCTCAATTTTGACGACAGTCACCTTGAGATAAAGGACAGTTATTTCCACTGGAGGGAAAGCACCAAGCCCCAGTGTTTCAAAAGCAGATGAGAGGCAGCTCCCAAGAGGCCAAGGGCACCCAGACCTGTCTGTCCTGGCAGCTTTCGTTTGGTAGCAATCCTTGGATGTACAGAGTTTTGGAGGAGGAATCCCAATTTTGGCCATGGCCCCTGGAGGAGAAGGAGAGTTCTCTCCCATCGGAAGGAGAGCCCAGAGCCCCAGGGCTTCAGGGCAGGTGAGAAGCAGCCCGACATGCCAAGGTGGTCAGGTGGTCCCCAGGAGGCCCAGCCAGCCAGACCTGGTCCGTGTTCCCTTGGTTTGGTGGTGATGCCTTGAGAGGCTGCCTAGAACAGAGCTAGGCAGTGTTAAAGGAATAAAGCAGGTATTTATTAAAAGGCCTTCAAGGGATGCACCTTGGGCAGTACAAGAGCCTGGCCCTGGCTCCATCCTAGATGGAGTCCAGGTCACGAGTTTTCACTGGGGCAAACAGGGGGATTTGGTCTGGCAGGATGTGTAAAACAATCTCCTGTAATATCTACTTGTTCTCACACAGAGCACTTGGCTGCAGGGACACATTCCCATCGTTCCTGCCCAGGTTTCAGGATTCAAACACTGCTGTCCTTCCCAGGAGCTGTTCCTTCAGCTGCCTTGGGAGGCCTTTTGGCCTCTGGAGCCACACTCTGGCTCATTATTAGCACTGCTGGATCCAAACCCTTTATCTCCACCAGCAGCAGTGATTTGAGGTGGATCTACTTTTTTCCCAATTGTTTTAAACCCTGACAATATCAATAATTGTGCTACCTTGTCATGGGTTTGATTAATCCAATCTTGTTCACTATTCTTTAACCAAATTACTTCATTTTCCCCTTGATAATCTGCATCAGTTCCTCCTCCCATGGCATGAGCACTTTGCAAGGCCAAGCTCCAGTGAGCAGTTATCAAACCAAAGTGTCCTGGAGGAATCTGGATTCCTGTTCCTGTATTGTTAACCCTCATTTGCTTCTGATTTATCCTGACTAATTCCAGTGCATGAAGGTCCAGCCCTGCAGCCTCTGGGCTGGCCCTGCCAGGGCCATCACACCCAGAACAATTTCCCAGGCAGTCCCACTCTCACTGCCCAGGGCTGTATTTGCACATTGGGAGCAGCCGTGCACAGTCAGGGGGTTTCCATTTCCCCAGGGGCCATTGTTAAGGGCATGGAGCACATCTGGAGATGGGTTCTCCATGGGGACAGGTTCCCAGCACTCATTCTTTAACTGCTCTTTTTACAAACTCTTCACCAGTTCAACCAATCCTGCAGCTTGTGGATTGTCTGGTACATGAAAACCCAGCACTCCTAATCACTGTATTTCTCATGTAACAGACAAAGCATTCCACAGCACAGTATCAGCAAGCCCTATAAAAATAGCCAATTTCATGCATTCCTCTGGTATTTGTCATACACAATCTTGCAGAGTTTACCACTGACATTTGGGTCTTGGCCAGTCCTTTTCTGTAGGGGATTCAGTGTCACAGTGGGCAGCCAAAGCTGACAAATAAGTATTGTCAGCATTATTTCACATTATCAATTTTTTATTATGTCAAAAAAAAGGATCATGTTATATTTTTATATAACTGCTATTATTAGTAATAATAATTATATTTCACTTGCACAAATGAACCTGTATCCCCAAATCCAACCAGAAACACCTGAATTCACCCAAATCCACCAAAGTTTCCCCTTCTATGACAAACCCACCGTGAGAGAGAAATCCGAGCAGGAGTCCTGGAATTTTGGGAACAATCCTGAAATTCCAGGAAAAAAAAAGCCAAAATTCTTGGAAGAACCCCAAATCCAGCCTCAATTATCTCTAAAATCCACACTATAACCACCCAAAGCTTCCCCTTCTGGGACAAACCCATGATGAGAACAGAATCCTGGGGAAAATACCCAAATTCTGGGAAAAATCCTGAAATTCTGGGGAAAAAAAATCCCAAAATGCAGTTGAGAACCCACCCAAAATCCCATGGAAAACACCCAAATCCATCCAGGAACCCCCCAGAATTCACACTGAATCTACCAAAGCTTCCCCTTCTACCCCATAGTGATACCCAAATCCAGGGAAAAGTCCACAGATCCTTGAGAAAACAGGACATTTTGGGGAAAAAACCCAAAATCCTGTGAAGAAATATAAATCCAGCCAGTCCACCCCCAGTCCCCTGGGAAGGACTCCAAATCGCTGTTGGAACCTCCCCAATTCCTCTGAATTCCCCCAAAATTTCTCTGAAATTCCCCAAATTCCTTCTAGGACTTCCCCAGATCCCTCAATAACGTCCCAAATTGCTTTTGGAACTGCCCCAAATCCTTTCTGGAACCTCCCCAAATACCTCGGAAAATCCCTTGGAAAACCCCAAAATCCCTCTTGGAACTCTCCCAGATCCCTGAGAATTCCCCCAGACCCCTCACAAAGCCCCAAATCCTCCCCAGACCCCCTCTGAATTCCCCCAGACCCCTCAGAAAGCCCCCAATCCCCTCTGGAACCTCTCTCAGATCCCCCCAAAATCCTCGGGAACAACCCCAAACCCCCCGAGCCGTCCCCAGCTCCCCCCGGACTGATCCCAAATCCCCCCGGAGCCAGCCCAGGTCCCCTCTGGAGCCTCCCCGAATCCCGGGAAGCCGCAGATCCCCGGGAGCCGCCGGGCAGCGCCGGGAAAGCCCAAAGCCCCGCGGCAGTGCCGCATCCCGGCCGGAGCTGCCCCGGGAGCCCCGCGGAGCCGGGGCCGGGGCCGGGATGCGCCGTCCCAGCGGATCCAGCGCGCCCGGCCGGGCTCGGCCAGCGCGGCCCAGGGCAGGGAGCGCTGGTGGGGCGGGAGCGGGAGCGGAGCGCGAACGGGACCAGCGCAGAGCCAAGGGGGGAGAGGCCCCGGCCCCACAGAGAGCGGGGCCGGAGCGCGGGGCCGGGCGGGGATGGCTCGGGGATTGTTCCGGGCGATTCGGGCACTCGCAGCGATCTCTGCGGGATTCTTGGGCTGCTTCTGGGAGGTTTGGCTGGGATTTTGAGGGAAGTTTTCGTGGGGATTTTTTGGGTGGATTTCCTCGGGCTTTGGGTGGGATGTGAAGGGACTTGGGGGCATTTTTTGGGGGATTTGAATGGGGTTTGGTGGGATTTCGGTACGGATTTTTGGAGTGGATTTGGAGTGGATTTTGGGGGGTTTTTGGGGAAATTTCGGTGGGATATTTTGGGTGATTTGGTGGGATTTTTTTGTGTGGATTTTGTGTGATTGTGGGATTTTTGGGGGCATTTTTGTACAGTTTTTTTCTGTGTGGATTCTGTGGGATTTTCGTGGGAATTTAGTGGGACTTTTTGAGGGATTTTTCTGTGGGATTTCTGAGGATTTTGAGAGCAATTTTTTATGGGGATTTTGAGGGATTTCTATGAGCCTTGGGGCGATTTTTGTGAGGAGTTTTGGGGTGAGTTTTGTGGGCTTTTGGGTGGAATTTTTGTGGAGATTTTCCTGGGATTTTGTGTGGATTTTCTGGCATTTTCAAGGATTCTATGGTGGAATTTTTATGTGATTTTAATGGTATTTTTGGTGGGATTTTTTGTGAGGATTTTGAGTGATTTTTATTGGATTTTGGTGGGGTTTTGGGGGTATTTTTTGGGAGATTTTTGCTGGATTTTGGGTAGTTTTTTGGGGGATTTTATGGGATTTTGGTGATATTTTTGTGGGGGATTTTGGGGAGATTTTTGTGAGGTTTTTTTAATTATTAATATTTCGGTGGGGTATTTTTTTGTGGGTTTTTTCTCAGGATTTTGGTGGGATTTTGGTGTTTTCTCTTGGGATTTTGGGCAGATTTTGTGTTGCGTATCCAGAGTGACTTTGGGCAGCTCTGGGGCAGCTTTTGGGGTTTGTCTCCCGGTTCCCCCGGCTGTGGCAAAGCCCCGAAGCACATCCTGTTCCTGCCCAGCTCCCTGAGCAGCCCCAGGAGCTGATGCTCCCCCTGCTCCTCAGCCAGGGAGATCTGGGGCAATCCCGGCATTCCGGCATTCCGGCCGGGCTTTGGGGCACTGCGGGATTTTGGGGCTTGGAGGGTGAGAGGCTGAGGGGGCTTGGGGCTGGATTTTTTTAAAAAATATCGGGATTTTGGGGGTAAATGTCTGGGATTTTAGGGGGAATTTCTGGATCTTTGGAGAAAAATACCAGGATTGGGGGGGAGGAAATTCTGGATTGTTAGGGAGGAAATTTCTGGATTTTTGGTAGTGAATGTCTGGATTTTTAGGGGGAAATTTATGGTTTTTTGGGTGAGTATTTATGGATTTTTTTGGGAGGGATTTCTGGATATTTTTGAGGGGGAATGTTTCTGTATTTTTGAAGGAATGTTTCTGTATTTTGTGGGGGGGGGAATTCCTGGATTTTTGGGGACGCTTCTGTAGTTTTCGAGAATGTTTCTGGATGAGGAATCGTGTTGGTTTTGGATTTTTTTGGGGAGGAATATTTCTGGATTTTCTGGGGAACAGAAATTCCTATTTTTGGGAATGTTCCAGGATTTTTTTTTGGGGGGGAACATTTCTGGATTTCTTTGGAGAACATTTCTGAAATTCTGGGGGAATGTTTCAGGACTTTTTTTTTGCAGAGCATTTCTGAATTTGGGGAGAACATTCCCAGGTTTTTTGGGAAGCATTCAGAGGTTTTTTGGGGAACATTCCTGGGTTTCTTGGTTAAGATTCCCAGGTTTCTGGGGGAATATTCCCGGGTGTCTGGGGAAGGTTCCTGGGTGTCTGGGGAAGGTTCCCGGGTGTCTGGGGAACATTCCCGGGTGTCTGGGGAACATCCCCGGGTGTCTGGGGGAGGTTCCCGGGTGTCTGGGGAAGGTTCCCGGGTGTCTGGGGAACATTCCCAGGTGTCTGGGGAACATTCCCGGGTGTCTGGGGAAGGTTCCCGGGTGTCTGGGGAACATTCCCGGGTGTCTGGGGAACATTCCTGGGTGTCTGGGGGAGGTTCCCGGGTGTCTGGGGAAGGTTCCCGGGTGTCTGGGGAAGGTTCCCGGGTGTTCCGGGCTCTCCTGGCCCCGTTCCCATCCCAGGTTCCCGGGGTTCCAGGAGCTGCGCTGGTGCCCGGGCGCCGCGACATCGCCTCGCTGCAGTTGGACACCGAGGTGCAGGCGGGCGCCGCCCGCGAGGCCCTGCAGGGCTCCAGCATCACCCAGAGCCACCCATGGAGATCTCCTTCACCAAAAGTGACCCAGAACACCCCAAACCCCACCAAAATAACCCCAAACCCAAACAAAATGGGCCTGGAATACCCCAAAATCCCTAAAAATCTGCCTCAAACCCGCCCCTAAATAACCAAAATCTGCCCCCAAACACCCCAAGTCCCTCCAAACCACCCTGTAATCTCAGAGGAATGCCCTGAAATCCCTCCAAACCACCCCAAAATTCTTCAAAGCTTCACCAGAATACCCTAAAGCTGCCCCAAAACACCTCAAATGCCTTCAAGCTGCCCCAAAATCCCATAGAAACACCCTGCAGTCCCTCCAGACCACCTCAAAATCCCATAGAAATACCCTGGAATCCCTCAAATCGCCCCAAAATCCTGTAGAAACCCCTGAAATTCCATAAAAGTGCTCCCAAATCCCATAGGAACACCTGAAAATCCCTAAAACCAACCCTAAACACTCTAAATCCCATAAAACGGCACCCAAATCCCATAGACCTCCCACCAAATCCCAAGAAAATGCTCCAAAATCCCATAAAACTGCCCCAAAAATGGTCCTGACCCTGCTCCAAACCCCCTGCATGCCCCCACTCCCCCAGGTAAATCCAGCTAATCTCAGCCAAAATACTCTCTTTTTTTTTTATCCTAAATCCTTCTTTTATCCTAAATCCTCCTTTTCTATCCCAAATCCTCATTTTTTATTCCAAATCCTCCTTTTTTTTTCAACCCCAAAATCACTTTTAATCCCTTCTGTCTTTTTGACCCCAAATCCTTCTTTTCCCAGCCTAAATCCTCCTTTTCCCATGACAAATTCTTTTTTCTCCCCACATCCTTTGTCCCCAAATTCCTTTCTCCAATACCAAAATCTCCCTTTTCCACCCCAATTCCCCACCTCATTCCCCTTTCCACATCCCAAATCCCCTTTTCCCATCCCAAATCCTTCCCTGTCCACACTAAATCCCCTGTTCCCACCCAGGATCTTTCCCCATCCTGAATCCCCCAATTCCCACTCATTCCCCTTTTTTTCCCAGTGTTGTACCCAGGGTCTTTCTGCAGACATTGCACCTGGAGCTGCCCCAAATAACCCCAAACAAACCCCAAATAGCCCCAAACAAACCCCAAATTACCCCAAACAAACCCCAAATAACCCCAAACAAACCCCAAATGACCCCAAACAAACCCCACTGTGTCCCCCAGGGCTGGAGTGGATTTGGGGGTGGGAGGATTGATCCTAAAATTTGGGGTTTAGGGGGGTTTGACACCTCGGGCTTTGGAAGTTTTTGACCCCAAACTTTGGGAACTGGGGGAGTTCTACACCCCAGGGTTTGGAATTTTGGGTTTTTTTCCCAAGATTTGGGGATCAGGGGGTTTCACCCCCAAACGTTGGGATCAGGGTGATTGGACAACCCAGGTGTTTCAACCCCCAGGATTTGGGGTTTGGGGGTTTAGACCCAAAAATTTGGAAACTGGGGGGATTGACCAACTGATTTTGGGGGATTTAACCCCAAAGTGGGGGAGATCAGGGGGATTTGACACCCCAGGGTTTGGGATTGAGGAGGTTGACCCCAAAGTTTGGGAATTGAGGGGTTTCACCCCAAACTTTGGAGAGGAGGAGGGTTGGACAACCCAGGTATTTCAAACCCCAGGAGTCGGGGATTGGGGGTTTTAACCCCAAACTTTGGGGGCTGGGGGTGTTTGACACATCAGGATTTGGGATTTGGTGGTATTTGACCCCAGACGTTGGGAATTGGGGGTGTTGGACACCCCAAATATTTTGAAACCCAGGATTTCGGGTCAGGAGGGTTTAACACCAACGTTTTGGATTTTGGGAGTGTTTGACACCCCAGGATCTGGGATTTGGGGGGTTTGATCCTAAAATTTGGGGTTTGGGGCAGGGGGGAGGTTGACATCCCAGAGTTTGGGTTTGGGGGTGTTTGACCTCTCCCCTCCCAGTGTTGGGATTTGGGGTGTTTGACCCCAATGTTTGACCCCCCGGGTTGGGGGTCGGGGTTGGGATAGGAGCCATTCCCTGGAAACAGCGGTGGGATCGGGATCGAGAACAGGAACGGGAATGGGATCGGGATCCGGAGTGGGAGTGTAATGGGGTTGGGAATGAGATCGGGATCGGGAACTGGCCCGGGAAGGGGAACAGAAATGGGAATGGGATCGGGAACAGGATCAGGGAACGGGATTGGGATCGGGAAGGGGAGAGACCCTGACTCAATAATGGAGCCCACCCCCAGGGAGCGATCCTGCCCCAGTCCCGGAGTGGACCCATCCCCTCAATCCCGGACCCCTCCCCAATCCCAGCCCCTCCGCAGCCGCTGACCGGACCCTCCCTCAATCCCAGCCCGCCCCAATCCGGATCGGAGCCATTCCCGGACCGGACCCTTCAATCCCTTTTTGGGGCGGCTCCTGCCGCTTCCAGCCCATTTTTGGGACTTCCAAGCGGCTCCGGGGACCCTCCCCATTTTGGGGTGTTGGGGTGGCCCCAAGGCCGCCCCGGGGGCCGAGGGGGGATGGAAACCCCCAAACCCGGGGGGCTCCTGGGGGTCCCCAGTTCCTCCCGGCCCCGCCCCGAAGCAGATCCTGGCCAATCAGAGCGCGCGGCGTTGATGACGATTCAGTTCCCAGGCAGGAACTCGGCGCTGGTCCCGCCTGGCGATTTTCAGCCAATCAGCGCCCGGGACGGCTCTGACTCATCAGTTGCCAGGCAGAGCCCAGCGCCTCTCGCAGCACCGGCCAATCTAAACATACAATGGAACACACCTGAGTAAAACAATTCATACTACAAATATACTAAACACGAAACCAAACACCACTGTAATGTCTCATACAATTTAACCAAACAATTAAACTTTAAAAACACCCTTAAACACTCTAAAAAAATTTAAATAGTTTTAAAAAATATAATTGCAGATGGGTGGTTTTATATGAATGTTGGTTTTTGGATTGCTTGGGCCAGCTGATTTTAAAAAAATGATTTTTATAGGAATTTAATCAGCTGAGAAGGAGCCACTCTACAAACAGAACTGACTGAAAATGAAGGGGACATAAATCACTAACTCTGAAAGTTTTCTTTGCTATCAAATACATCCCACCACTCCAAACTGGGATCCCACTTCTCCCAATCTCCTCCCAACCCCATCTCACCCTGGCAGCTGTGGAATCAAGTGAGCTTTCTGTGGGATTGAGTTTTTTTGAGGTCAGAACATGCAATTTGAGGTGGGATTGTGCCTTTATAGGTAAAAATTCAGTTGTTTTTAGTGGGATTGAGTGGTTTTGTGGTGACAAATTCATCCCTCTTGGCTTTTGGAGTGCAAAGAGATGGAGAACACTGCCCAAAATTCCCCCAGAACCCACAAATTCTCCAGAAGTTGAGTTCATGGTGTCCAGGGAGCGTGCAGCTGCGGGTGCCAGGAACAAACGAGATGGGGCTTGGTTTCACAAAGCTCCAGAATCCATTTCTTACCCCCAAAAGACAGGGCAAAGGCAGGGCTGTAGGGTTTTTAGAGAACCTGGCAGAGGGGCAGGGCAAGGGAGAAGCCTGTGAAGAGCAGGTTTGGCATCCACCTGGACCTGCAGAGACCAACCCAAGCACCTGCAGCAGCGTGTGTTACCCCCCTTTGGACAGAGGGGTGAGCAGAACCATCTCTGTCCATCTGTAAGCCCTAAAGCTCTCTGTGGGAGCTGTGAATTAAAAAGCCTTTACACACTCACTTTTCACATCTTCCCTGTCTGCTGTGTTTCAACTCTTGGCAAGATGCATTTGCCTCCTGCTTGCTGGGAGCTGCTGTGGCCCAGGGCCAGCACAGAGCTGGGCTGGGTGGGCCAGGCAGCATGGTGGAGAGTCTTGGCTGATCTGGGTGTGTGCCTGGCCTCAGAAAAGGCTTGGAAGGTTTGCCTCCCAAGTGCCCTGCTCACTGGCTCTCCCTGTGCATCTTGGAGAGCACAAGGTAGGCATTTCTGCCAGCTGGACATCAGCAGGCCTTCCAATGGGGGCGTGTTGTGGAGCGAGCCCAGCTGAGGTACCCTGAGAGGAGCCCAGGGCTCCTTGCTCCTCTCTGCTGGCCCGTGAGCGTCTGTCTGCTCTCGGGATGGCCCTGGCTGTGTCAGGGCTGCTGCGTGGACACGAGACAGCCAGTCCTGTCCCGCTGGGTCCCAGCAGTGCCTGGCAGCTGTCCTGCATCCACGTCAGGATTCTGGCCAAGAGAGGCCCTGGAAGCTGAGGCAGCTGATTTGAAGCTTTTGCAGGTGCCAACAGTTCAAGGCCAACAGTGTTCCCTCAGGATACAGCATTCCTGAGGGGCTTCCCCAGAGCTGCCTGATGCCACCCACTCCTTGTGGCAGCAGTTGCTTTCCTGTGGAAGGTTCTACCTTCCCCAAGAGCACAGAGGGAGCTGGAGAAAGAGCTTGCCAGGCTGCTCTCCATCCTTTACCAGGAGCCCTGGGTGAGTGGAGTAGTCCCAGCTGAGCGCAGATGTGCCAATGGAAGAGCCGTGCCAATGGAAGGCTCGGTGGGAAGGATGATCCAGGATCCATAGGCCTGGCAGCCTGAGCTTGCTGCCGGGGAAGGCCTTGGAGCAGATCCTCCTGAGTGCCATCCCATGGCATATCAGGGAACCAGGGCATCTGTGGGAGGGTGGGACAGGGACAAGGACAGGGACAGGGACAGGGACAGGGACAGGGACAAGGACAGGGACAGGGACAGGGACAGGGACAGGGACAGGGACAGGGACCGGGACAGGGACAGGGACAGCTGGGGGTCCTGGCGGGATGTTGAGGGCTTCTGTGTGGTGTTTGCAGGCTGTTGGTGTTGAAGGTGTGTTGGAGAATGAGTTGTCTGGGAGGTGAGAGGTCTAGGCTGGAATTTGAGTCTGTTTGAAGGCAGCATCTGTGGTTTGGCACAGCTTTGCTTATAGGGCCCAGAAAGAATATCTGTGACTGCTTTTGTTCATGGTCCTGATTCTGCTGCAGGGAACAAGAGGGGAGAGCTGTACTCTAATGGCCACTTAGATCTCTATCCCGGGGCAGGGTTAACCATTTTGCCATCTACTCATTGTTGCCAGCAGTTGCTCCAGGTGTTCCTGCCAACAGCCCCTGCAGGCAGGAGCACAGCCCCCAGTGCCCCTGGGCTTTGGCTCCCTCTGGCACAGAAGCCCCCGGGTGCAAAGGTCTCTGGGGCAGGAGATGGCACCAGCCCTGCAAGGGCTCAGGGGGTGGCAGGTCTGCTTGGGCAGGGACTGCCTCACCTGCTGGTGCCAGCGCTCCCCGGGCCCCAGGGCTCAGAGCAGCATTCCTGCCCTGGCCCACAGTTCCTTGTCCGTGTCACACTTGCGGGTTTGGGATGGCCACGAGCCGGGATGTGTCCCGAGGAGGCCGTGGCAGCTTCTGTGGAAGACCCTGTGCCCTTCCCAGCGCGGCTGCGTCGGCAGCCCTGGGGGCTCCTTCTGCTGCCCTGAGCCCGCAGAGCAGGGCAGCGTTTGCTGATGGTCTGAGCCCTTCCTAAAGATCCTGCTGGGCTGTCTCAGACACTTGAGGCCAGGGATTCCTTCCAACCTGGACCACTTTGGGTGGGCAGGGGGCAGCCCCAGTGCAGGGGCAGTATTTCCAAGGGCCCTTTGTGACACATGCAGCATGGAATGGAGCCCGGTGTCCAAGGGCCCTTGCTGACACGGTGCAGCATGGAATGGAGCTGGGTTTCCAAGGGCCCTTTGTGACACATGCTGGCATAGGAGCCGGAAGTGGCAAGAGCACGCCACAGTGCTCAGAGCAGGCGAAGGGACAGGACGGGACAGAGCGGTGCTGTGAGGAGCCCCCACACAGCGCGCTCGTTCCTGTCCGACCCAGAGCTTTTCTGAGGCATTATTCCTGCAGCTGACCTCGAGGCCAGACCACAGGACTCAGTAACCTGCGGCCTTCCGAGACTTCAATTCTGCAGGTGCCCTTGAGGGCAGAGCGTGGGACTTGGTAGCCCAGAGTTTTCCAAGGCATCTCTCCTGAGGGTAGCCAGAAATCCAGTCAGTGACATGGGGCAGGGAGCCCTGAGAGTGCCCAAGCTGACCTGGATGGAGGAGGAAGAAGGCGACCCTGCAGCTGCCCCAGCACAGGAAACTGAAGAGGTGGTGCTGTTCCATCCACCACAGGAGGGTGAGTGGCAGAGCCAGGCTGCAAGGCCGGTGCCTTCAGCCAGCTTGGCCCCATCCCATCCCATCCCATCCCATCCCATCCCATCCCATCCCATCCCATCCCATCCCATCCCATCCCGTCACATCCCATCCTCTGGTGACATGTCCATGGACAGGACGGAAGAGCGGCCCGGGCAGTGTTGCCTTCATGGGAGGCAACGGCGACCTGGTTGCAAGGAACAGCACGGCAGCCCAGTCTCCCCTGGTCCACTCGGGCTAACGACACACGCAGGACACCAATGTGGTGGACGGTCGAAAGCCTTTATTATCTTATCTCATGGGTTTAAATAGTCTTGGGGGACTCTGCTACGTCAGGGGGGGTTGGCAGGGTCTCTAGGGTTAGTCAGGAGTGGAAAACTACTGGGTTAGGTGTGGTTACATTCTTTGGGGTAATGGATAACATGTTGCAGGGTGAGAGGGGGATGGGGCTCTTTCTTTCCATCACATCCCGAAATCTTCCGTTCGCCTGTCCCTATCTACTACAGGTCAGACACCCCGCAGTGGCCGTGCTCCATGCCCTGGGGCATCCTGGGGCTGTCCCTGCCTGGGCAGCGCAGGGCTGGGCTGTGTTCTCCAGCCTCTCCTGCAGCCCCTCAGCTCGGGCTGCACTCGCTCTTTGCCAGGTGCAGCCGTGCAGCGCACACGAGAGCAGGAACGCACCCGTGGCCGCTTCCGCAGAACAGCGCAGGTACCTGCAGCCATCCCCACCTGGGCTGGGCCTGCTGGCACTGCTCAGCCCAGCAGCACGCCTGCAGCACTCCGTGGCTTCTTGCCCTTCTCCTACAGCTCGTTTGCAAATTCATCAAGAGAATTTGGCAGGAAGAGACCAGCGCCATGGGCGCAGGACTCAGAGCATACTCAGAGCTCCTCGGACATGAGACCAGTGCCACCCTGCTGGATTTGCTTGTGCAGAGGGGTGTTTCCAGAGCAGAGCAAGTAGGCAGCTATGGCCAGGCTTCAATTCCCCCATGAGTCACACGGCTTCCCAAGCCACAGTGCTGGGCCCTGTGAGCCTTTGAGGCCATCGCAGTGTGGTGGGAAGGGAAGCACTTCTCTGGGGACCCTGGAAAGACTGCTCCCTCTGGCAGCTTTCCAAGTCTCCCTGTGCCTTCTCCAGGTGCCCGCCATGGTGAGGTACATCCACCAGTGGCTCATGGCCAGTGATTCTGCAGAGCATAGGCTGGACAACGCCCTGCTGTATCTCACAGAAGTGCAGCCAAATGACGCAGTAATGACACTCCTGCGTGTGGCCCCATCCTGTGACAGGTACGGGGCCCACCTGCCCAGAGGGCTCAGGGCTCACCCCAACCCATCGCCCTGCACAGCCTGTGCCAGGTGTCTGACCCACAGAGAGTCCCAGGGCCCTCTGGCTGCTCCCTCTGCCAGCCCTGGCACGTCAGCCCCCGAGCCTGCTGCCATTCTCCCTCGCTGCCCCACAGGGGCCTGTCCCCACAGGGCTGGGCTGTCTGAATGCTGCTGCTGGAGAGGGGCAGTGTGAAAAGACAGAGCCGTCGGTCAACCCAGGCCCCTAGAGATGCCCAGGCCACGGTGTGTGTCTGAGATCCCCTGAGACAGATCTCTAACCCCACAGAACTGCCATGGCCATGTGGAAGAGCATCATGTGCACGCCCTGGACTGCAGAGCTGGCACAGCAGATACTCCTGGATGTGCTGGGGAGCTGGCCAGAGCACAGCACGTGCACCTCCGATGGGGACAAAACGGGTGTCTTTGTCCTGGCTGTGAGTTTCTGCCAGTGGACTTTGCTGGCCCCAAGGTCACCTCTCCAGCAGTTCTCCATCCTCCCTCCCCCACAGCGTCTCCCTGCCTCAGGCACTGGGCTGAAAGCTGGCCTAGGGACAGCTCCAGGGCCACCAGGCCCGGTGCTCCCGCTGTGGCTCTCTGGGCCTCTCCGTCCCATGCTCGGGCTCTGCCACACAAACACCTCGGCACTGAGCGCTGTCTCAGGGGGCTTTGTCCTTTGCAGGCAACTGTGGTGATATGGAAGATCCTCCAGGAGCCCTGTGTCCCAGATATAGTGATGGAGCATTTCCCACAGTTATTTTTGCATCTGCTCTTCCAAGTGTTCTTCAGCACCAAAGAGATGCCAGAGGCGGTTGATACCTTCTGGAAGGGATGCCATGAAGGACACGGCCTTGCCACCAGCCCCAGATAGTGCTCCATCCCAGTCCTTCTGTCCCTGACACACAGCCAGGGCAGGAGCCAGTGCTCCCAGTGTGACCCGGGCTTTGCTCTGCACTCAGGTTTGCAGTGAGGACCCTGAAGTCCCTGGTGTGCCGAATAGACTATGAGGATGTGGTGGTGGCCATGGAACGCAAGCGTGGCTGTGGCACGCTGCTCTGTGCTGACACCCACCATTATGCTGTGGGTCTGCTGGCTAGATGAGACCCCCTTCTCCCCATTGCTCCTGGCATTTCTGCTCTGTGTCTGGGGTATCCCACTCAGTCCCCGTGGCTGTGGGCCAGAGGCACGAGGGACGGCCAAGCAGACTGGGAAAGGCTGGGAGAGGAGGGTGCCCAGCAGCAGCCACATCTCAAAGGGCCCAAGTCCCCCTGCAGGGTGGGGGGTAAAGACAAGAACTGCATCAGTCTGTCCTGGGAGGGGCTTCCCCCCACCCTGGCTCAGGGTCTTAGTGTCGTAGGAGCAGGCCCCCAGACGGGTAATCATTATCACTGACTGCAGGTATTGCAGAAGTCTGATCAATAATTAACTTTATTAGGAAACCCATTGTTCTTATAGATAGTTATGATATAGGTAGATTTAATTGGTTTTCTAGTCTAAACACTATCACCATTAGTTAATTAAGAAAGAACCCTTTGGTAGACAAATCTCCGTAACATATTCCATATGTTCACAAAACCAGGTGCAGCATGTTAAGATAAGAATGATTTTCATTCTTTCCTCTGATCTTCTCAGACTTTCTCAGGCAATGCCTGGGAAAGTTGTCTGTTTCTCTCTGAGGCCAGAGAGCTGCTGCCACATCTTAGTGCCATTTTCCGCCTTCCAGGGAGATGCGCAATGAATCCACCTGCTTGTGCAAAAGCATCTCAGACTGTCTCCTTCAGTTGCTCCACAAAGAGATGCCATACTGGAACTTCCCTGCCCTGGCATTCCTTGTGGAGGTGAGTCTGAAGGCCGGCGCTGCCTCCCAGCTCTCTGCCCTCTCGTAGCCGCAGCTGCCTGGGACGGTGCCCACGCCCTGCGCTGCTGCCTGGTCCCCGCCCTGTGCGGTTCTGGGCTCCTGCCGGCCGGGTCCCCTGTCACTGCCCTGTGCCTTTCAGGTCCTGCATTGCCTGGACTTGAGCGCATGCAGTGACAGCATCATGGATCTCTTGTTGAGGCACTTGCTGAGTGAGTGCACAGAGATGCGCCGCCAGGTTCTGAGGGCCCTCCTCTTGCTCAGGGATAATCCCTCGCTGGTAAGGAGGGGCAGCAGCTGAAGCCGTGCAGGCAGCGTGGGGCTGGGGAACGCAGTCGCTGGAACTTGGCTGGGCTTCAGGCACTGGGGCAGCCGCTCCCAGCTCTCCTGCCTCCCACTGCAGCTGCCCGAGTGCTGCGGGACAGGCCTTTGGCCTCTGGGCCCTGTGGCAGCAGGGTGGCCTTTCACACACCTTTGCTCCGCACAGGCCAAAAGAATGTGGAGCCTGACTGAGGCCTCGCACTGCTCACCAAGGATCCTTGGATGGTGAGAAGGAGGCAGTGGCTGAAGCTGCGCTGGGCAAAGCAGCCCCTTGGGCTGGCAGGGCTTCAGGAGCTGAGGCAGCTGCTCCCAGCTCTCCTGCCTCACCTGCCCCAGTGCTTTGGGAAAGGCCTTCGGCCTCTCTGTGATGTCACACGGACATCTCTGTGATGTCACACTGAAACTGTGAGGTCACATAGCTGTTTGTGATGTCACAGTGACAGCTATGTGATGTCACAAAGCCCTCTGTGATGTCCCACAAACATTTCTGTGATATCATACAACTTCCTGTGATGTCACACTGACATCTCTGTTATGTCACACAGCTCTCTGTGATTTCACAGGGACATCTTTCTGATGTCACAATATCTCTTGTGATGTACACAGACAACTCTGTGACGCCACAAAGCTCTATGTGATCGCTGTGCTCTCACACATCTTCCTCTGATGTCACAGAGACATTTTTGTGATGTCACACTGACATCTCTCTAATGTCAGACAGCTCTCTGTGATGTCACACGGACATCTCTGTGATGTCACACAACTCTCTTTGATGTCACACTGATATGTCTGTGACGTCACACAGCTCTTTGTGATGTCACACTGAGATCTCAGTGATATCACACAACCTCCTGTGATGTCACACAATCAACTCTGTGATGTCACACATCTTTTTGTGAGGTCACACAGACACACAACTCTCTTTGATGTCACACTGACATTTTTGTGATGTCACACAACTGTCTTTAATGTCACATAGCTCTCTGTGATGTCACACAGCTTTTTGTGATGTCACATGAACATCTCTGTGATGTCACACTGCTCTCTGTCTTGTCACAAGATCATCTTTGTGATGTCACACAATCTCCACTTGATGTCACAAACACATCTGTGTGAGGTCACTCTGACATCTCTGTGATGTCACACAGCTCTCTGTGATGCCACACGGTCAGCTCAGTGATGTCATACAACCTCCTATGATGTCACAATTACATCTCTATGATGTCACACTGAAACCTTTGTGACGTGGCACAGCTCTCTGTGATTTCACACTAAGCCTGTGATGTCACAAATCTCTCTGTGAGGTCACAGTGACATCTCTGTTATGTCACACAACTTCCTGTGATGTCACAGAGACATATCTGTGAGGTCACACTGACATATCTGTGATGTCACATAGCTCTCTGTGACATCACATGGACATCTCTGTGATGTCACATGGACATCTCTGTGATGTCACACAGCCTCCTGTGATGTCACATGAACATCTCTGTGATGTCAAGATGACATCTCTGTGATGTCACACTGACATCTCTGTGATGTCACACAGCTCTCTGTGATGTCACATTGACTTCCCTGTGATTTCACACACTCTGTGATGTCATAATGACATCTCTGTGATGTCACACCACTCTCTGTGATGTCACATGGACACCTTTGTGATGTCACACAACCTACTGTGATGTCACGGAGACATTTCTGTGATGTCACATGGTGATCTCTATGATGTCACACAGCTCTTTGTGATGTCACACAGATATCTGTGATGTCACATGGACATCTCTGTGATGTCACATTGACTCACTGTGATGTCACAAAGCTCTCTGTGATGTCACATGGTCATCTCTGTTATGTCACACTGAGATCTCAGTGATGTCACACAACCTCCTGTGATGTCACACAGTCATCTCTGTGATGTCACACAGTATTTTGTGATGTCACACAGACATCTCTCTGATGTCACACAACTCTCTTTGATGTCACACTGACATTTCTGTGATGTCACACAACTCTCTTTAATGTCACACAGCTCTCTGTGGTGTCACACAACTTTTTGTGATGTCACACGGACATCTCTGTGATGTAACACTGGCATATCTGTGATGTCGCACAAAATACTGTGATATTACATTGGCATCCCTTTGATGTCACACATCTCTCTGTCATGTCACGCGGTCACATCTGTGATGTCATACTGACATTTCTGTGATGTCACACAATTTTTTGTGATGTCACATGGACATCTCTTTGATGTCACACAACTCTCTGTCATGTCACACTGTTCTCTGTCATGCCACAAGGTCATCTTTGTGATGTCACACAAGCTCCACTTGATGTCACCTAGACATCTCTGTGATGTCACTCTGACATCCCTGTGATGTCACACAGCTCTCTGTGATGTCACATTGACATCTCTGTGATGTCACAATGATATGTCTGTGATGTCACACTTACATCTTTGTGATGTCATGCAAGCTCCTGTGATGCCACAGAGACATCTCTGTGATTTCACACAGCTCTCTGTGATGTGACACTGACATCTCAATGATACCATGAAGCTCTCTGTGATGTCACACGGTCATCTCTGTGATGTCACACTGACATGTCTGTGATGTGACAATGACAGCACAGCCTGGAGGAGAGCCCGCGCGGCCTCGGGCTGCAGCAGCGGGCAGGGGCACAGCTGCCAGCCCGCACACCGAGCACCGCGCTCAGGGGCTGCTCCAGGCTGGGGCTGCAGCTTCCCGGCCCTCCTTACCAGGATCTTAATGAACCTCCACAGTTTCTCCTTCTTTACAGATTTTTCAAGGTCTCTCCTATTCAGGAATTTGGCCAAACAAAGCAGGGTTTCCTGAGAAGACTGGAGAGCAATAGAGACACGGAAATGGCCCTGCAGCCCAGGGCCCAGGATCAGCATCCCTGTGCCAGGGCCAGGAGGAGGCTGCAGCCCGCAAGGCGCCAGGGCAGGAGGCAGCCGAGCCCCCTCCCAGGGGAACAGCAGCAGCCCAGGTGTCCTCACCTCTGCCACACACTGATTCTCCTCATGGCAGTGGAAGAAGAGTGGCAGCAGGCTCTGACACACTTGTGTCATCAGGGGCTTTTTTCCTTCTTCTGCTACAGCAGACAGCAAGGTTCGAAAGACAAACATGGAGAGCTGCTCCACGTGGCTATCATCCTGTGGAACAGGAAGGAAACAAGACCTTGGCATCAGCTGATTCTGGCCCACGTTGGTGCAGGCCTGCATCTCCACAGGGCACCAAGTGTCTGGGCAGCAGCCAGTGGCCGTGGCTGAGGGCACAGAGCCTTACGTGTTCAAAGAGTGGCAGGAGCACCTTAGCCAGCTGCAGGGTGATGAGGCTGGGTATTGGGGCGTCATTGTCCAGGAACAAATCACTAACTAGAACAATGGCCATCCTGACCACATCACTATCATTTTCCTGCAGGAGCTCTCCGAGGCTTTCGGTCAGGCTCCACATTCTTTTGGCCTGTGCGGAGCAAAGGTGTGTGAAAGGCCACCCTGCTGCCACAGGGCCCAGAGGCCAAAGGCCTGTCCCGCAGCACTCGGGCAGCTGCAGTGGGAGGCAGGAGAGCTGGGAGCGGCTGCCCCAGTGCCTGAAGCCCAGCCAAGTTCCAGCGACTGCGTTCCCCAGCCCCACGCTGCCTGCACGGCTTCAGCTGCTGCCCCTCCTTACCAGCGAGGGATTATCCCTGAGCAAGAGGAGGGCCCTCAGAACCTGGCGGCGCATCTCTGTGCACTCACTCAGCAAGTGCCTCGACAAGAGATCCATGATGCTGTCACTGCATGCGCTCAAGTCCAGGCAATGCAGGACCTGAAAGGCACAGGGCAGTGACAGGGGACCCGGCCGGCAGGAGCCCAGAACCGCACAGGGCGGGGACCAGGCAGCAGCACAGGGCGTGGGCACTGTCCCAGGCAGCTGTGGCTACGAGAGGGCAGAGAGCTGGGAGGCAGCGCCGGCCTTCAGACTCACCTCCACAAGGAATGCCAGGGCAGGGAAGTTCCAGTATGGCATCTCTTTGCTGAGCAACTCAAGGAGACATCATGAGATGCTTTTGCACAAGCAGATGGATTCATTGTGCATCTCTCTGCAAGGAGGAAAATGGCACTAAGATGTGGCAGCAGCTCTCTGGCCTCAGAGAGAAACAGACAACTTTCCCAGGCATTGCCTGAGAAAGTCTGAGAAGATCAGAGGAAAGAAAGAAAAAACATTCTTATCTTAACATGCTGCACCTCGTATTGTGAACATGTGGTATATGTTATGGAGATTTGTCTACCAAAGGGTTCTTTCTTAATTAACTAATGGTGATAGTGTTTAGACTAGAAAACCAATTAAATCTACCTATATCATAACTATCTATAAGAACAATGGGTTTCCTAATAAAGTTAATTATTGATCAGACTTCTGCAATACATGGAGTCAGTGATAATGATTACCCGGCTGGGGGCCCGCTCCTATGACACTAAGACCCTGAGCCGGGGGGGGAAGCCCCTCCCAGGACAGACTGACGGAGTTCTTGTCTCTACCCCCCACCCTGCAGGGGGACTTGGGCCCTTTGAGATGTGGCTGCTACTGGGCACCCTCCTCTCCCAGCCTTTCCCAGTCTGCTTGGCCATCCCTCGTGCCTCTGGCCCACAGCCACAGGGACTGAGTGGGATACCCCAGACACAGAGCAGAAATGCCGGGAGCAATGGGGAGAAGGGGGTCTCACCTGGCCAGCAGACCCACGGCATAAATGTGGGTGTCAGCACAGAGCAGCGTGCCACAGCCACACTTGCGTTCCATTGACACCACCACATCCTCATAGTCCATTTGGCACAGCAGGGACTTCAGGGTCCTCACTGCAAACCTGAGTGCAGAGCAAAGCCCGGGTCACACTGGGAGCACTGGCTCCTGCCCTGGCCATGTGGCAGGGACAGAAGGACTGGGATAGAGCACCTGTTGGGGCTGGTGGCAAGGCCGTGTTCTTCCTGGAATCCCTTCCAGAAGGTATCGACCTCCTCTGGCATCTCTTTGGTTCTGAAGAGCACTTGGAAGAGCAGATGCACAAATAACTGTGGGAAATGCTCCATCACTATATCTGGGACACAGGACTCCTGGAGGATCTTCCATATCACCACAGTTGCCTGCAAAGGACAAAGCCCCCTGAGACAGCGCTCAGTGCCGAGGTGTTTGTGTGGCAGGGCCCGAGCGTGGCAGGGAGAGGCCCGGAGAGCCACAGGGGGAGCAGCGGGCCTGGTGGCCCTGGAGCTGCCCCGAGGCCAGGTTTTAGCCCAGCGCCTGAGGCAGGGAGATGCAGTGGGGGAAGGAGGATGGAGAGCTGCTGGACAGGTGACCTTGGGGCCAGCAAAGGCCACTGGCAGAAACTCACAGCCAGGACAAAGACACCCGTTTTGTCCCCATCGGAGGTGCATGTGCTGTGCTCTGGCCAGCTCCCAAGCACATCCAGGAGTATCTGCTGTGCCAGCTCTGCAGTCCAGGGCGTGCACATGATGGTCTTCCACATGGCCATGGCAGCTCTGTGGGGTTAGAGATCTGTCTCAGGGCATCTCAGACACAGCACCGTGGCCTGGGCATCTCTAGGGGCCTGGGTTGACCGACGGCTCTGCCTTTGCTCACTGCCCCTCTCCAGCAGCAGCCAGGCAGCCCAGCCCTGTGGGGACAGGCCCCTGTGGGGCAGCGGGGGAGAATGGCAGCAGGCTCGGGGGCTGACGTGCCAGGGCTGGCAAAGAGAGCAGCCAGAGGGCCCTGGGACTCTCTGTGGGTCAGACACCTGGCACAGGCTGTACAGGGCGATGGGTTGGGGTGAGCCCTGAGCCCTCTGGGCAGGTGGGCCCCGTACCTGTCACAGGATGGGGCCACACGCAGGAGTGTCATTACTGCGTCATTTGGCTGCACTTCTGTGAGATACAGCAGGGCGTTGTCCAGCCTGTGCTCAGCAGAATCATTGGCCGTGAGCCACTGGTGGATGTACCTCACCATGGCGGGCACCTGGAGAAGGCACAGGGAGACTTGGAAAGCTGCCAGAGGGAGCAGTGTTCCCAGTGTCCCCAGAGAAGTGCTTCCCTTCCCACCACAATGTGATGGCCTCAAAGGCTCACAGGGCCCAGCACTGTGGCTTGGGAAGCCGTGTGACTCATGGGGGAATTGAAGCCTGGCCACAGCTGCCTACTTGCTCTGCTCTGGAAACACCCCTCTGCACAAGCAAATCCAGCAGGGCGGCACTGGTCTCATGTCCGAGGAGCTCTGAGTAGGCTCTGAGCCCAGGGCCCATGGCGCTGATCTCTTCCTGCCGAATTCTCTTGATGAATTTGCAAACGAGCTGTAGGAGAAGGGCAAGAAGCCATGGAGTGCTGCAGGCGTGCTGCTGGGCTGAGCAGTGCCAGCAGGCCCAGCCCAGGTGGGGATGGCTGCAGGTACCTGCGCTGTTCTGCGGAAGCGGCCACGGGTGCGTTCCTGCTCTCGTGTGCGCTGCACGGCTGCACCTGGCAAAGAGCGAGCGCAGCCCGAGCTGAGGGGCTGCGGGAGAGGCCGGAGAACACAGCCCAGCCCTGCGCTGCCCAGGCAGGGACAGACCCGGGATGCCCCAGGGCATGTAGCACGGGCACTGCGGGGTGTCTGCCCAGGCCCTCTTCTGTCCTGTCTATGGGCACGTCCCCAGGAGATGGGATGGGATGGGATGGGATGGGATGGGATGGGATGGGATGGGATGGGATGGGATGGGGCCAAGCTGTCTGTGTCCAAGTGGCCTGGCTCTGCCACTCACCCTTCTGCCGTGGCTGGAACTGCTTCACTTCTTCAGGCTGCTGTGCTGGGGCAGCTCCAGGGCCTTCTTTCTTTTCCTTGCCCCAGGCCACCCTGGGCACAGTTGTAGGTCTGTGCTCTACGTCACTACCTGGATTCATGGCTACTTGTAGGAGAAGGTGGCTCGGAAAAGGTCCAAGTCAGCAAGTCCTGCACTCTGCTCTTGGGGGCTCCAGCCACAAGGACAGGAGACTCCTGTCAAGGATGGTGCAAAGCAAATGCCACAGTCTGCCCTCGAGGGCAGCTGCAGAAGAGATGCCTCGGGAAGGCCAGGGGTCACCAAATGCTCTGCTCTGCCCACGACATCACCTGCAGGAGTAACGCCTCGGGAAAGCCTCGGAGTCAGCCAGGAACGAGTGGCTGTGCGAGGGCTCCTCACAGCACCACTCTGTCCTGTCCTGTCCCGTCGCGTGCACCGAGCACTGTGGTGTGGCCTTGTCACTACCAACACCTATGCCACTGCCTGTCACCAAGGGCCCTTGGAATCCCTGTCCCGTTCCATTCCACGGTGACCATGCTGCACCGTGTCACCAAGGGCCCTTGGAATCCCTGTCCCGTTCCATTCCACGGTGACCATGCTGCACCATGTCACCAAGGGCCCTTGGAATCCCTGTCCCGTTCCATTCCATGGTGACCATGCTGCACCGTGTCACCAAGGGCCCTTGCACTCACTGCCACCTGCCCTGGGGCCAGCCCCAGCCCCCCAGAGTGGCCCAGGTTGGAAGGAATGCCTTGCCCCAGGTGTGTCAGACAGCCCAACAGGATCTTTAGGAAGGGCTCAGCCCATCAGCAAACGCTGCCCTGCTCTGCGGGCTCAGAGCAGCAGGAGCCCCCGCAGCTGCCGACGCAGCCGCGGCGGGAAGGGCACGGGGCCTCCACAGAAGCTGGCACGGCCTCCTCGGGACACGTCCCACATGGTGGCCATCATAAGCACGGCCGTGGGACACAGACCAGGAACGTGTGGGCCAGGGCAGGAATGCTGCTCTGAGCCCTGGGGCCCGGGCAGCGCTGACAGCAGCAGGTGAGGCACAGTCCCCGCCCAAGCAGAGTTCCCCCGAGCCCTGGCAGCACCGGTGCCCGTCTCCAGAAACCTGTGCCCCAAAAGTGCTTCTCTGCCAGAGGGCAGCCAAAGCTGGTTTCTGTTGGAGCAGTGGTCCTGTAGAAAAGTTGTAGTCGGTCCAGTGGAAAACCCTAGCTGTGTCCTCTTGGAAACCTGTGGGAAGGCTGCCTCTCTGTCTAGAAATCCCAGGATATATCTAGGTGGGAATGTTTAGCTCTTCCCCCTGGATGGAGCATCTCACCATGGGCTGATTTCATTCTCAGTAACACAGTGGGTCCTTGATAAAAGCCAGGGACGTCATAAAACCAGAAAGCTGGCCGGACAGAACGCACATCCAAACAATATTATTAATGCAATGTTCTCCACTTATTTGAGAGAAGATGGCAGTTTTTATACACTTCTACATAGTTTACAATTTACAAAGACACTCTGATTGGCAAGCTAACATTGTTTATCTTTGTCTTAAAGTGGCCGAAACCTTACACTATAAACCTATACTACTTCACACCCAGACAGCCCAGTGCTCCCCATCACACCTTAATACAATTTCTAACTGCACCACAAACTCTTAATTTCTAACTGCGTCAGAGGCTGGAAGGCCTCACAGGGCCCAAATCTGAGGCCCAGACTGGAGTAGCTCAAATCTCATTCCAAACATAAATCATGACCTCAGAAATGCTCAGAAATGCTGCAATACTTGATCCCCTGTTAAACAGAAATGGCTCTGGAGGGAGTTATCTCTGAGCCATGTGGGAAACATTGATGGGCCCATTCACAGGAGATAAGGAAAACAGTCCAGAGGCAACTGCTACACAGATGGCAATAGAAAACATCTGGCCTCTCAATCTCAGACAGCAAACAAACTGTATGTTTACTGATAAATGAAATTGGATATTGAAAGATGAAAGAAACGATGGGGAAAAAACATAGATTCCATGAAAATGAAAATCTAAAAGTGAGGGTCATAGATTAGAGGGGAATCTTTGGTATCAGGCATATCAGGAAGTCTGTAGCACTTAAGTACCTTATCCAGTGTGGAAAGACAGAAGGGAAATTAGGATAAAAAGGAGGCTGTGTCCTCCAAAAATTGGAAAGACCTCAAGAGAATGCCCCATGGCCTCTCCCTTTATTTGAATAAAATAAAAGGACTCCTCTGTCTCTGTTTAGGACATCAACCTGTGGCAGCAGCTCTCTGGCCACAGAGAGAAACAACTTTCCCAGGCATTGTCCTGGGGGCAGGCTCTGAGAAGATCAGAGAAAAGAATGAGAAACAATTCTTATCTTCACTTGCTGCACCTGCTGTTGTGAACATTTGGAATGTGTTATGGAGATTTGTTTACCAAAGGGTGATTTTTAATTAGCCAATGTTGGTGGTGTTTGGATTAGTGGACCAATTAGGTCCAGGTGTATTATAACTGTATAAAAGCAATGGGTTTCTTAATAATGATATATAATATAATGAAGAGGTTGATCAGCCTTCTGTGAATCATGGGGTCAATGCTAATTATTACCCAGCTGGGGGCATGTGACAATGACATAAACCTCTGGTGTTTGTGGATTAATTTTCCTGACAAGTTCTTCCCAAACTGTTCCAGCGGGGATCACTCTTCCACAGAGCGCAGTCCTTCAAGGACAGCCTGCTCCAGCTCGGGTCCCCCCAGGATCACACGTCCGACCAGGAAACCTCCTCTGGGGTGGGGTCCTCTCTCCACAGGTCTGCAGGTCCCTGCCAGCAATCTGTTCCAGCACAGGCCTCCCACGGGCTCACAGCCTCCTCTCAGGCATCCTCCTGCTGGGGCATGTGCTCCTGCAGGGCTGCAGGGCAATCTCAGCATCCCCGTGCCCTCCCTGTGCTCAGGGCTCAGCTGCCTCCCCAGGGCTCCCCAGGGCTGCAGGGCAATCTCAGCATCCCCGTGCCTGGAGCACCTCTTGCCCCTCCTGCACAGACCTGGCTGTCTGCAGGGCTGCTCCTCTCACACATCCTCACTCCTTTCTGGACACAATTCCTTTGCTGCACTTGCTTTTCCCTTCTTCAGTGAGTTTACATATTCACAGCAATAACAGAGGCATCAGCACATCCCTGACGGGCCCGGCCCAGGCCAGTGGGCCTCTCCTGGAGCCGGCTGGCATTTGCTCTGTGGGCATGGGGGAGCTTCCAACAGCTTCTTACAGAAACCATTACTTCACCTACCAAAACCTGGCCATGCAAACCCAACAGACTTTCTTATCTATTTCCCACCTCCTCACTACACTAAGAATTTAATTCTAGTGACGATAATCATCAAGTGGTGACCAAGAGAGAAATTTAATATGTAAGTCTGCAGGCACTGAAGTTCACACTACAGACTAAATGAAAAAAATGCCTCAAACCTACTAATCACAGAGATTAACTGCTGGCACATTTGTACATGTGCATTTATTCAATAAAACTCATAATTTTTTGCAATCATTAGGCTGGATACTAATTTCACACCAAGACCCTCCTGCTTTTGGAGATATCCCAATTGAAAAGTATTGTAATAACCATTACATTTTTGGTAAAGACACATGCCTGATCCACAGCCCACTGGAGCCACAGGTGTCACTGAATTTTAATGTTAAGAAGGATTGGAACGGACTACATTCCTTATCATGATTTAAATTGACAGCTCACACTTACTGCTTATGTGACAGCTCTCAGGTATCCATCTGACACTACAGACTGTCTTTCCCAGGTTCAACACCTACACAAACAGAGAGATGGCCTCCCATCACATCTGCATAGGTAAGATTGGCAAAACAAGAGAAAAATTTCTCTTTCTGATATGAAATAAGAGGAAAGCTGTCAGTCCTAACCCAGAGCTCTGCAAAAGGCTCTGTGGGGAGAGCACCTGACGTTATTGAAGTTGTGTGTTCAGCTCCGAGCCCTGGAAAGATGGGATTGGCCTGGCTGCCTCAGGCTGTTTGGCGCTGGCTCTTGCACCGTTCTGGCCCTGCTGGTACAGCACTCACTGCTTGCCCAGCTTCCCTGCCATGTGTTGTACATGTTCCTGACCCATAAATCCTGTGAGACTATTGCTGATGGAATAGGGAGGAGTCAAGCTTTGAAAGAACCCTCTCCAGTTCCCCTTTGTTTGAACAGATGTACAACCTCGGCCATGCCTGGGAAGTGTTTCCTCACAGCCCGCAGTGCACCCTCCAATCCCTGGAAGTCTGAAGGAAGCACTAGGAATTCCAGCATCCATTAATGCAGACAAGGATTGAAATCCTTTCTTACCTGAAGAGGGTAGGAAAATATATTGATGCTGTGAAGAAAGTAACATTCCTTCCCAAAATGCTATGGGTTTGAGAATTAATGTTCAGTTTAGGAAGGTTTTGTCCCCATCACTGAAGTCCAGACATCATCACTAAACATTCTGAGGCCCTTTTCTCAGCTTCTCTGCTCCACCCTTCTTGCCAGCACTGGATGGCCGTGTCAGACTTCACTTGACACAAACTCCTCTGTGTGCTCCCCTCCTGCTGAAGGAAAGCTCGTGCCAAACTGTTCCTTCCCTGCTTTCCAGCCACAATGTCCACAGCCTCCTTCTGAAACATCCTCCCCTAAATGTCTGTCCCTTCAGAGGAGCACACACCCCTGGCTGTGCTTTGCACACTGGGTCTCTGTTTCTGTGGTGTTTGCATTTCAGTCTGTAAGGGGAGCACAGGGTGCAAGGAGAATGCCAGAGGCAAAAGATAACAGGAAGTCATCTGGTTGCAAACAAACAACTCTGAAAAGTTTATTCCTTTGCTTAAATCTATCTTATTAATAGAAGCATATTGTTTATAACAATGATTACAGAGAGTATTTCTAATAATCAATACAGAAACTATTTCTAACAATCAATACAGAGTATAACAATCAATACAGAGATGATAGCAATCAAAACAGAGTATTTTTAACAATCAGTACAGAGTATTTCTAACAATATAGGGTATCTCTAACAATCAATACAAAGAGTATCTCTTATAATCAATACAGAACCTATTTCTAACAACCAATATGGAGAATTTTTAACAGTCAATTCAAAGTATTTCTAACAATGTAGAGTATTTCTAACCATCAATAAAGACATTATAGCAATCAATACAGTATATTTAACAATCATTACACAGAAATAAGGACATTCTTAACCTAAGGAACTTAAAGAATTTCAGAACTTAAGAATTTGTCTTACAGGAATGAAGCAATTGAAGAGGTAATTCAACAAGTCTATCCACAAATGCTGGAAGATATCCTCCAGTTCTGCCCTTGGAGATGCAAATGGCCCTGAGCAGCACAAAGGGCTTTGTCAGGAAGGCCACTCCTTTCCAGGCTTTCCCCAGGAGCCCCGGGTCAGTCTTTTCTTCTCTGTTCTCCCCTCTGGCTCCATTCCTATGCTGCCTCCAGAGTGGCAGGGACAGCCAAGCAAACCACCGTGCATGTGTGCCATTGGATCTTTCCTCCAGTTCCCACAGAGGCCATGCCACACACTCCTGTCTGGCTTCCAGGTCTGCAATTTCCTCCTCCAAGTGCAGCTGGTGTTGCCAAAGGATCACCTCCTGCTCCTTCATCCTCTGGACAATTCCTTTATCATCCTCAGGAGAAATCCCATTCTTTCCAGAGGGCTGGTTGATGCTGACAATGGCCATCAGCACCAGGTACCTATGGAAGATTCCTTCAGCCATGGCTGATCCTTCCCTGAAAGAGAAAGAAAGGAGGACAGAGCCAAGATCCAGACTATATTGCCTCGGGAAGAGACAGGAAAGAGGCTCGCCCCTGGCAGGAAGGCTCTGGCCAGCCCTGCAGAAAGGCTGGAGGCCAGAGGTGCTCCTCAGGGCTCGCCTGCTGCTGCCAGTTCCAGTCCAGCTGCCCAAAGAGGCTCCATGAGCACGTGGTGAGGAAGAAGAGGAGGAAGGTGCAAGACAGGGACACAAACCAGAGCAGCTGGGTTTGAGGAGAGAGAAGCTCAGCATTGCAGATGGCAGAAGAAACCAAGCCCAGTCCCCCAAGCAGGAGGAGGAGAGGAAGGGCCCCCCAAGCTGGCTGCAGGCAGACAATGGAGATCTTGCCCAGATGTTCCCAAATGGGCTGGGGGGAGGGAATACATGGTCCTGCTTTCCAGCTGCTCCCACCACTTCTGACCCAGGCACTGTCATGAGACAAAGCCCAATGAAATCCTGCTCAGCATGGGCAACTGGGCCCTTGAAGGGCTTAGTGTCAGGTCAAGGCTTCCTTTCCCTCCCAAAGCCTTCCCTTAGCAGCCTTGGGCAGGGGATTCATCCTCCCTCCCTCCCTCCTCCTTCCCACAGACCTGCTCGAAATCACTCTGTGGGCACTTTCCATTCTCTGTGTCTGTCCTCAAGTGCATTGCCAACCTGGGTCAGTCCTGGCCCTGTACTGAGCTCCCAGGAGCTCACAGGCTGAGATGGCAATGCTCAGCCACACCAGGGCCCTGCCCCTGCCAGCAGCACCCCCACAAGCAGCAGCAGCAGCAGCAGCAGCAGCAGCAGCAGCAGCAGCAGCAGCAGCAGCAGCAGCTGCAGTCCCCTCTCAGCTGTTGGTGCCCCTGCACTGCAGCCCCTCCCGCTGGCACCAACGTTCCCTTGTGGCCTTGGAGACAGTCATGAATCCATCCATGGGGTCACAGAGCCATGGAATCCCAGAGTTCCAGGTTCCTGGAATCCTAGAGTCATTGAATCCTGAGAACAACACTCAGAGGAGGAGGAGGAGGCGGAGAAGGATGAAAAGGACGTGGAAGATGAGGAGGAGGAATAGGAGGAGGAAGAGAGAGAACGAGGACAAGGAGGATAATGAGGAGGATGATGAGGAGGAGGAGAACGAGGAGGAGAAGGAAAAGAAGGAGGAGGAGGAGGATGAGGAGGAGGACGAGGAGGAGGAGGATGAGGAAAAGGATGAAGATGAGGAGGACAAGGAGGACAAGGAGGAGGAGGATGAGGAGGAGAAGGAAGATGAACAGGAGGAGGAGGAGGACAAGGAGGAGAATAAAAAAAAGTAGGAGGAGGACAAGGATGAGGAGGACCAGGAGGAGAAGGACGAGGAGGATGAGGACGAGCAGGATGGGGAGGACGAGGAGGAGGCGGAGGAGGAAGATGAGGAGGAGGAGAAGGAGGAGAATGAGGATGAGGAGGAGGAAGATGAGGAGTAAGAGGAGGATAAGGATGAGGAGGATAAGGAGGAGGAGGATGAGGAGGAGGACGAGGATGAGGAAAAGGACAAGGATGAGGAGGACAAGGAGGACGAGGAGGATAAGGAGGACAAGGAGGAGGAGGACGAGGAAGACAAGGAGGAGGAGGAATAGGAGGAGGAAGAAGATGAGAATGAGGATGTGGAGGAGGATGATGAGGAGGAAGAGGATAAGGATGAGCAGAACAAGAAGGAGGAGGAGGAGGGGGAGGACTAGGATGACAAGGAGGACAAGGAGGATGAGGATGAGGAGGAGGAGGATGAGGAGTATGAGGACAAGTAAATGGAGGAGAAGGACGAGGAGGAGGAACAGGACAAAGAGGACGAGCAAGACCAGCAGGAGGAGGAAGATGAGAAGGATGAGGAGGAGGAGGCAGAGAAGGGCTTGTTAAAAGACCACTTAAAGAATGAGGAGATGGGAACCTGTCCCCATGGAGAACCCATCTCCAGATGTGCTCCATGCCCTTAACAATGGCCCCTGGGGAAATGGAAACCCCCTGGCTGTGCACGGCTGCTCCCAATGTGCAAATACAGCCCTGGGCAGTGAGACTGGGACTGCCTGGGAAATTGTTCTGGGTGTGATGGCCCTGGCAGGGCCAGCCCAAAGGCTGCAGGGCTGGACCTTCATCCACTGGAATTAGTCAGGATAAATCAGAAGCAAATGAGAGTTAATAATACAGGAACAGGAATCCAGATTCCTCCAGGACACTTTGGTTTGGTAACTGCTCACTGGAGCTTGGCCTTGCAAAGTGCTCATGCCATGGGAGGAGGAACTGATGCAGATTATCAAGGAGAAAATGAAGTAATTTGGTTAAAGAATACTGAACAAGATTGGATTATTCAAACCCATGACAGGGTAGCACAGTTATTGATATTGTCAGTGTTTAAAACAATTGGGGAAAAAAGGAGATCCACCTCAAATCACTGCTGTTGATGGAGATAAAGGGTTTGGATCCAGCAGTGCTAATAATGGAGCCAGAGTGTGGCTCCAGAGGCCAAAAGGCCTCCCGAGGCAGCTGATGAACAGCTCCTGGGAAGGACAGTGTTTGAATCCTGAAACCTGGGCAGGAGCAATGGGAATGTGTCCCTGCAGCCAAGTGCTCTGTGTGAGAACAAGTAGATATCACAGGAGATTGTTTTACACATCCTGCCAGACCAAATCTCCCTGTTTGCCCCAGTGAAAACTCATGACCTGGGCTCCATCTAGGATGGAGCCAGGGCCAGGCTCTTGTACTGCCCAAGGTGTATCCCTTGAAGGCCTTTTAATGAATACCTGCTTTATTCCTTTAACACTGCCTAGCTCTGTTCTAGGCAGCCTCTCAAGGCATCACCACCAAACCAAGGGAACATGGACCAGGTCTGGCTGGCTGGGCCTCCTGGGGACCACCTGGCCACCTTGGCATGTCGGGCTGCTTCTCACCTGCCCTGAAGCCCTGGGGCTCTGGGCTTTCCTTCCTATGGGAGAGAACTCTCCTTCTCCTCCATGGGCCATGGCCAAAACTGGGATTCCTCCTCCAAAACTCTGTACATCCAAGGATTGCTCCCAAGTGAAAGCTGCCAGGACAGACAGGTCTGGCTGCCCTTGGCCTCCTGGGAGCTGCCTCTCATCTGCTTTAGAAACGCTGGGGCTTGGTGCTTTCCCTCCAGTGGAAATAACTGTCCTTTATCTCAAGGTGACTGTTGTCAAAATTGAGATTCCTCCTCCCAAATTCCATCTATCCAAGGATTCCTCCATGACAAATGATGCCAGGAAGAACAGGTCTGTTTGGCTGAGCCTCCCAGGAGCCACCCCTTTCTTCTTCTGCCTTTGAAACACTCGGGCTCTGTGCTTTCCTTCCTATGGAAAAAACTGTCCTTCTCCAGGTGTCCATATCTGAAACTGGGATCCCACCTCTAAAACAAGGGTTGCTCCCAGCCAAAATCTGCCAGTACCATCAAGCCTGGCTGTCCTTGGCCTCTGGTGGCTGCCCCCACCACACTGGGGCTCGGTGCTTCCCTTCCCATGGAGATCACTGTGACACTGTGGGCACCTCATGGAACCAAGGGGATCATTGTGGCACCACTGGAGCCCATGGAACCAAGGGGCCATGGTGACACCACGGGGCTCCATGGGCCCAGAGACCATTATGACTCTGTGGGGCAGATGGAACCATGGAGACCATTCCGACCCTGCAGGGCCTGGGGTCACCATAGGGGCATTGTGACACCTCAGGGCCTCCTGGAAGCAAGGGACCATTGGGACACTGTGGGGCCACATGGAACCGAGGGAACATGGAACAGGTCTGGCTGGCTTGGCCTCCCAGGGGCCACCTGACAGGTCTGGCTGATGTTAGGATGTCAAGGGCTGCCTCTCATCAGCTCCTGGTGCAATGGGGCTCCTTTGTTTCCTTTGTATGGAAAAGAACCATCCGTCTTTTCAGATGCCCATTGCCAAAACTGACACTCTGCCTAAAATCTTTCCTATATTCAAGGGTATCTCTAAGAACAAAATCTGGAAGCTCTGGCTGGACATTGCCGCTTGTGGTCACTTCTCATTTGCCCCAAAAGCAGTGGGGCTCTGTTCCTTCATTCCTATAGAAAAGAACTGGTCTTCATGTCCAGGGACCATGGCCAAAACAAGAATTGGCTACCGAGCCCGGCCGGGCTCATGGAACCATCTGCAGCCCCGGGAGATATTGACTCTGCCAGTGCTGCCATCCTCCCTCCAGTGAGAGAAAAGGACACAGGGCAGGAACACAGAGGAGCAACATGAAGACACCGAGGTCAGTGAAGAGGAAGTTGAGTCCCAGATGGGAGGGATGAGGAGATGCCTTGATCTTGGGGCTGAAATCCTCTGCTAAAGCTATGGAGAAGGATATAATGGATACATCAGACTATCTTTTTCCCTATAATGCATTGAAAAGTATGGGGAGATGACTTGTTTCAGCAAAGGCCTCCATGCTAAAGTAAGCAAATGTTGAAGTAGCTGTGATCCCATGAGAAGTTTGAACAGAGGACAGCAGAGTGATGAGACCCTGTGTCCTCAGGGAGAGAAGATCTCTGTTCCCAGAGATGATGATTTCAGAAATAGATGAAGAGAACCTTTGCTCTTAAACAGCTCATGTTTATACTAATACCCCATAAGCTGACATGGCCCATAAACACAACTGTGGGAAAAGCTGTGAAAAAATGGGAGGGACTTCATGACTGCAGATTTTTCCAGTCAGCTGTTACTCACGGAAATGAAAAGCCATGAGATAACTGTTTTCTTGTGGAGAAGTCTTCATAACATTAACAAGAGGAACTTCTCTCCCTAAGTGAAGTGAAGAAAGACTATTTTAGAGGTGGTAAACTGACTGAAAATTTTGGGTTTTGTCTCTTTACATTGTCAGGTTGTATGGAGAGAGGAAGTGTTCTGAAAGTTTTGTTGTAATTCTTATTACTCTTTCTTTAGTTATTGTTAATACAATTTATTTATACCCTTTTAATATTTTTTGACTACTTTGCCTTTCTCCTAATCCTATGTCACAGCAGGAAATAGTAAGTATATTCTAGTGAGTGCACTGGTAATTAGCCACCACACTATTGAAGCATTGGCCGAGAAATCTCAAAATGATGACCCAAAATCACTACAGAAACTTAATGACAAGCTGCACGAGAGCAGAGAGAAATTGAGGCAGAGCCATGGTTTGTCAGGACTTGCTTGATCCTAATGAGCCCCATGGTGCATTTGGAGCTGAGCCCTGGAACCTCAGGGCCTGAGAGGAGATTGCAAAAACTTTTCCCAGAGTCAAAGTCAGAAGAAAACCCCAAAGTGGTTGGGGTCTAAAGCATTAATGGGAACCACAAAGGTTCATCTATACCACAGTCTCTTCATGGAGTCCTTGGAGGAGAGAACTGGAGGCCAGGATGGCACAAAAACCTCTCAGAGACTCAAAATGGCACAAAGAACTGTCAATGTGGAAAGGAAAATCCAAAGTACCTTACAAAAGCGAAGAATCTCAAAGTATTAATGAGCCCTACTGAGTGCCTGTACAAAGCTCTGAAGGGACTCATTAAAACAGATAACTGGGGCCATGATTGCACAAACCTCTCACAGAGTCTGTATAAAAAGGCAAACACCAAGTACCTTAATAAAACTGAAGTACCTTGAAGCAATAATGGGCCCCACTGAGTGTTGTTCCTGACAAAGCCTCTCCCGGGACTAATTACAGCAGATAATTGGAGGCCATGATTGCATAAACCTCTCAGAGACTCCAAGGCAAAAGCAAAAGCCAAAGTCCTTTGAAAAACCTGCAGTCCCTGGGAGCATGAAGGAGCCCCCAGGGCCATTCCTGACCAAGGCTCCCCAGGGACTCCTTCCAGCAGATCCTTGAGGCCACTGGGATGTGGGCATGGGGGGGATGCTGAGGGCAGGACCTGGGAGTGACAGTGCCCAGCCTGGCTGGGGCTGTGCCAGGAGGCCCCAGGGCCTCAGGACAAGGTGTCTCCTCACAGCCCTTGGTGGCACAGACCCTGCTGTGCCCCAGGGCACCAAGACTTGGCTTCTCTTTGTCCCCACCTGGCATCAGTGCCTCCAGTTCTCTGCTCTGCCTGGGGCCTGGGGACACTTTCTCAGTCGTGTCCCTCAGTGGGACACATTAAAAGTCCAAGAAACTTTGGAGTTGGATTCTGACTTGGAGTTCTGCAGAGGTTTCTGCAGCTCCCTCTCAGGGCCTGATGTTCAGGCCTGAGCACAAAGCCCCAGAGCGTCATTAAAGTCCTTGTGCTGTGTCTGTGCTGCTGAGCTGGGCCAGGCTCCTGGCACAGAGGGTGATCCTGGTAACCAAGCAGAGCTTCAAAAGCACATTTCTCTTGCTGAGCAGCTCTTCTGCCAGCCCAGCAGGGCTGGGGCACTGCCTGCAGACAGCCCGGGCACAGCACAGAGGCACAGAGAGCTTCAATCAGTCAGGGCTGGGAAGGGGCTGAGAAGTGCCTGGGGCAGAATCACTGCCAGCCCTTGGCACAGGAACCTCTGGCTGCAGGACAATGCAGCTGCAGCTCCTGGAGAGATCTCCTAAAGCTGGAACATCCCAATGCCCACAGACCCTGTGAGTGCATTCTCTGCTCATCTCCTGTGCAGAGCAGCCAGGGATGCCCAGGGCTGTCCTGCAGAGCAGGGTCCTGCAGCCCAGGGCGCTGTGCTGGGCCAGGGACTCTGCTGCCTGCCAGGGACAGCTCTCAGCCGGCCCTGGAGCTGCTCCCAGCGCTGGCCAGGAGCTGTGGGGGGAAGGAGCCACCCTGAGCAGGGCAGGTGCTGCTGCTGAGAGGGGCTGGCTGGGGCAGGGCTGCTCCCAGCTCCAGACCAGCCTGGGCACAGCTCCGGGGGACACTTCCCAAAGAAGGTAAGGCTGGGATTGCTGTAAAGGTCAGGAGCTTTCCTGAGAGTATTTTCTATTTCCTGCTTGGTGCAGGATGGGAATGTTGGGGTGGTTACATAAAGATTTTTGCTTTTTATACATTTTTCATATACTGTAGCTCTGTAAGTTACTATTTTATAATTATAAAATTATAATCCTTACTTAGCTCCATTAAACTCTTAATTAGCTTTATCAAACTACTATTATGTACTTATGTAACTGTAATCTTTGCTGACACTAGTATGTTTCCTACTTTTCTCTTAGATTTTAGTACAATAAATTGACTGTCTAAATATATTCCTGAAATACTGTATCGTCTTATTATCAGGAAGAGTGTATACAAGAAGAATATTTTGGTATTTGACCACAATGTGAAGAATCATAACTAAAACTGGGGCAAAGAAGTCCTCGGACTTACTGGAATGTGTTGATCCAGGGGTGTGGAATTGGGGCAACTGAATCTCCTACTGGACGTTCCTGTTAAATATCCTAATTAATTAACCTTAATGAACTTTTGAAATCAGGGGCTGGGTGTTCCTCATCCTCACTGGGACACCTGGAAACTTCCAATAAATGTCTGGTTTTTACTTTACTGTTCTAACACTGTTGCAAGGGTTCTTTTTTTGTCTTTTGATTATAGGCAGCAGGGGGTTGAGAGAAGCAGAACAGAAATTGTAATCCCAGAATCACAGAACATTCTGAGTTGAAAGGGACACACAGGATCATCAAAGGAATGTTAGAACATTTACAGAGACTCCAGAACTGTGACTTTGGGTGGTCAGTGTCTCTGCTGGGAGCCTCCCAAAGGGCCTTCAGCCACTCCTCAGCCCTGGGCAGCAGCAGCATCACCTCTGCAGGGCCCAGCAGGGCTCTCCTGAGCTGCCCTTGCCCAGCTGCACACAGAGCCTGCCCCAGCCAGGGCCCTGCACACAGGCAGGTTTCTGTAGGGCTGGGCCGAGGGCACACAGGGTGGGATGGGCTCTGTGAGCGCTGGCAGGGACAAGGCACCTCTCAGGAGGGGATGTCCAGGCCCAGGGAGATGCTCAGGGAAGCAGAGGGGGCTGAACAGAGCAGTGCTGGGGGAACAAGCCCATCCAGCCCCTCACCTTCCCTCAGCCACAGGGAATCCTTTGCCTCTCACATCTCTCAGTGGCAAACTCTGAGTGCAGCAGGAAAGCTGGGGATTTCTGACCTCAGAGAACCATAAATGGTGTGTAGGTAGGAACACAGTTCCTAAAACCATCTCCTTCCATCCTTTTGACCTGGGAGTGCAGATGGTACCAAGCCTTCCTGCAGTAGGAGTGATTCCCCTGACAAATCCTGAATATCCAGCCTTGTCCCTCTGCCAAATGGCCACAAACCCAGGGCAGCAGGGCAGGGATGGCTCCTCGAGAGCCCCCACACAGAGCCTTGATTGCTCCTGGCACACTCAGCCAGCACAACTGGAGCTCAGGCAGGGACCTGGGTGAAGGTTTTCCCAGAGCAGGAACAAGGGAGGGTGAGTCCCAGCAGGACAGGCTGCAGGGAATGGCCCAGGTTTGGCTCCAAGCAGCCTCTCCTGACTTGTCCCTGTCCTTTCTCCATGAACAGGTGCCCATGTGCAGCCACAGCAAATGTCCAACAGCAGCTCCATCAGCCACTTCCTCCTGCTGGCACTGGCAGACACGCGGCAGCTGCAGCTCCTGCACTTCTGCCTCTTCCTGGGCATCTTCCTGGCTGCCCTCCTGGGCAACGGCCTCATCATCAGCGCCGTAGCCTGCGGCCACCACCTGCACACGCCCATGTTCTTCTTCCTGCTCAACCTGGCCCTCAGTGACCTGGGCTCCATCTGCACCACTGTCCCCAAAGCCATGCACAATTCCCTCTGGGACACCAGGAACATCTCCTACACAGGATGTGCTGCACAAGTTTTTTTTTTTTTCTGTACTGCAACAGAATATTTCCTGCTGACCATCATGTGCTACGACTGCTACGTGTCCATCTGCAAACCCCTGCACTACGGGACCCTCCTGGGCAGCAGAGCTTGTGCCCACATGGCAGCAGCTGCCTGGGCCAGTGCCTTTCTCAATGCTCAGATGCACACTGCCAATACATTTTCCCTGCCCCTGTGCCATGGCAATGCCCTGGGCCAGTTCTTCTGTGATATCCCAGAGATCCTCAAGCTCTCCTGCTCCAAATTCCCACCTCAGGGAACTTGGGCTTCTTGTGGTTACTAGCAGTTTATCATTTTGTTGTTTTGTGTTCATTGTTTTCTCCTATGTACAGATCATCAGGGCTGTGTGAGGATCCCCTTTGAGCAGGGACAGCACAAAGCCTCTTCCACCTGCCTCCCTCACCTGGCTGTAGTCTCTCTCTTTGTCAGCACTGCAGAATTTGCTCACCTGAAGCCTGCCTCGATGTCCTCCCCATCCCTGGATCTGGCCCTGTCAGTTCTGCGCGATGAAATCCTGCTCAGCGTGGGCAATTGAGCCCTTGAAGGACTTAGTGTCAGGTCAAGGCTTGCTTTCCCTCCCAAAGCCTTCCCTTGGCAGCCTTGGGCAGAGGATTCATCCTCCCTCCCTCCTCCTTCCCACAGACCTGCTTGGAACCACTCTGGGCACGTTCCATTCTCTGTGTCTGTCCTCAAGTGCAGTGCCAACCTGGGTCAGTCCTGGCTCTGTCCTGAGATCCCAGGAGCTCCCAGGCTGAGATGTCAACGCTCAGCCAAACCAGGGTACTGCCCCTGCCAGCAGCACCCCCACAAGCAGCAGCAGCAGCAGCAGCAGCAGCAGCAGCAGCAGCAGCAGCAGCAGCAGCAGCAGCTGCAGCAGCAGCAGCTGCAGCAGCAGCAGCTGCAGCAGCAGCAGCAGCAGCATCAGCTGCAGTCGCCTCTCAGCTGTTGGTGCCCCTGCACTGCAGCCCCTCTTGCTGGCACCAACGTTCCCTTGTGGCCTTGGAGACAGTCATGAATCCATCCATGTGGTCACAGAGCCATGGAATCCCAGAGTTCCAGGTTCCTGGAATTCTAGAGTCATTGAATCCTGAGAACCACACTCAGAGGAGGAGGAGGAGGAGGAGGAGCGGTAGGAGGAGGAGGAGGAGGACGAGGATGAGGAGGATGAGGAGGACGAGGAGGACGTGGAGGACGAGGATGAGGAAGAGGACGAGGAGGATGAGGATGAGGAGGAGGAGGACGAGGATGAGGTGGACGAGGACGAGGAGGAAAAGGACGAGGAGGAGGATGAGGAGCCGGAGGACGAGGATGAGTAGGAGGAGGACGAGGATGAGGAGGAGGAGGACGAGGAGGAGGAGGACGACGAGGAGGAGGATGAGGAGGAGGAGGACAAGGAGGAGGAGGAGGAGGAGGATGAGGAGGAGGAGGAGGAGGAGGACGAGGAGGAGGAGGAGGAGGAGGAGGAGGAGGAGGAGGAGGAGGAGGAGGACGAAGACGAGGAGGAGGAGGACGAGGACGAGGAGGACAAGGACGAGGAGGAGGAGGACAAGGACGAGGAGGAGGAGGACGAGGAGGAGGAAGACGAGGAGGAGGAGGAGGAGGACAAAGAGGAGGAGGAGGACGAGGAGGAGGAGGACGAGGAGGAGGATGAGGAAGAGGAGGACGAGGAGGAGGAGGACGAGCAGGAGGAGGACGAGGAGGAAGAGGTGGAGGACGACGAGGAGGAGGAGGAGGAGGAAAAGGAGGAGGAGGAGGAGGACGAAGACCAGGAGGAGGAGGACGAGGAGGAGGAGGAGGAGGACGAGGACGAGGACGAAAACGAGGAGCAGAAGGAGGAGGAGGAGCAGGAGGAGGAGGAGGAGGACGAGGAGGAGGAGGACGAGGAGGAGGAGGAGGAGGACAAAGAGGAGGAGGAGGATTAGGAGGAGGACGAGGACGAGGAGCACGAGGATGAGGAGGAAGAGGACGAGGAGGAGGAAAAAGAGGACGAGGACGAGGAGGAGGACAAGGAGGAGGAGGACGAGGAGGAGGAGGACAAGGAGGAGGACGAGGAGGAGGAGGACGAGGAGGAGGAGGACGAGGAGGAGGACGAGGACGAGGAGGACGAGGAGGAGGACGAGGAGGAGGAGGACGAGGAGGAGGTGGAAGAGGAGGAGGAGGAGGACGAGGAGGAGGAGGAGGAGGAGGAGGAGGAGGAAAAGAAGACGAGGACGAGGGGGAGGACGAGGAGGAGGAGGACGAGGAGGACGAGGATGAGGAGGAGGAGGACCAGGAAGAGGAGGACGAGGAGGAGGATGAGGAGGATGAGGAGGACGAGGAGGACGAGGAGGAGAAGGATGAGGATGAGGACGAGGAGGACGAGGATGAGGAGGAGGAGGACGAGGAGGAGGAAAACGAAGACGAGGACGAGGAGGAGGAGGACGAGGAGGAGGATGAGGACGAGGAGGACGTGGAGGATGAGGATGAGGAAGAGGACGAGGAGAATGAGGATGAGGAGGAGGACGAGGAGGAGGAGGACGAGGAGGAGGATGAGGAGCAGGAGGACGAGGATGAGTAGGAGGAGGACGAGGATGAGGAGGAGGAGGACGAGGAGGAGGAGGATGAGGACGAGGAGGACGAGGAGGAGGACGAGGAGGAGGCGGACGAGGAGGAGGACGAGGACAAGGAGGACGAGGAGGAGGACGAGGAGGAGGAGGACGAGGAGGAGGAGGACGAGGAGGAGGAGGACGAGGAGGAGGACGAGGACGAGGAGGACGAGGAGGAGGACGAGGACGAGGAGGACGAGGACGAGGAGGAGGAGGACGAGGACGAGGAGGACAAGGAGGAGGAGGATGAGGAGGAGGAGGAAGAGGAAGAGGAGGAGGAGGACGAAGATGAGGAGGAGGAGGAGGACGTGGAGGAGGAGGACGAGGAGGAGGAGGATGAGGAGGAGGATGAGGAGGATGAGGAGGATGAGGAAGACGAGGAGGACGAGGAGGACGAGGATGACGAGGATGCGGAGGAGGAGGATGAGGAGGAGGAAAAGGAGGACGAGGACGAGGAGGAGGAGGATGAGGAGGAGGATGAGGACGAGGAGGAGGAGGAAGAGGAAGAGGAGGATGAGGAAGAGGAGGAGGAGGACGAAGACGAGGAGGAGGAGGAGGACGAGGAGGAGGAGGAGGAGGACAAAGAGGAGGAGGAGGACGAGGAGGAGGAGGACGAGGAGGAGGATGAGGAGCAGGAGGACGAGGATGAGTAGGAGGAGGAAGAGGACGAGGAGGAGGAGGACGAGGATGAGGAGGACGAGGAGGAGGAGGACGAGGAGGAGGAGGAGGACGAGGAGGAGGAGGAGGAGGAGGAGGAGGAGGAAAAGAAGACGAGGACGAGGGGGAGGACGAGGAGGAGGAGGACGAGGAGGACGAGGATGAGGAGGAGGAGGATGAGGAGGAGGAAAAGGACGACGAGGAGGTGGAGGAGGACGAGGAGGAGGAGGAAGAGGAGGAGGACGACGAGGAGGAGGAGGACGAGGAGGAGGAGGATGAGGAGGACGAGGAGGACGTGGAGGACGAGGATGAGGAAGAGGACGAGGAGGATGAGGATGAGGAGGAGGAGGACGAGGATGAGGTGGACGAGGACGAGGAGGAAAAGGACGAGGAGGAGGATGAGGAGCCGGAGGACGAGGATGAGTAGGAGGAGGACGAGGATGAGGAGGAGGAGGACGAGGAGGAGGAGGACGACGAGGAGGAGGATGAGGAGGAGGAGGACAAGGAGGAGGAGGAGGAGGAGGATGAGGAGGAGGAGGAGGAGGAGGACGACGAGGAGGAGGAGGAGGAGGAGGAGGAGGAGGAGGAGGAGGAGGAGGAGGAGGACGAAGACGAGGAGGAGGAGGACGAGGACGAGGAGGACAAGGACGAGGAGGAGGAGGACAAGGACGAGGAGGAGGTGGACGAGGAGGAGGAAGACGAGGAGGAGGAGGAGGAGGACAAAGAGGAGGAGGAGGACGAGGAGGAGGAGGACGAGGAGGAGGATGAGGAAGAGGAGGACGAGGAGGAGGAGGACGAGCAGGAGGAGGACGAGGAGGAAGAGGTGGAGGACGACGAGGAGGAGGAGGAGGAGGAAAAGGAGGAGGAGGAGGAGGACGAAGACCAGGAGGAGGAGGACGAGGAGGAGGAGGAGGAGGACGAGGACGAGGACGAAAACGAGGAGCAGAAGGAGGAGGAGGAGCAGGAGGAGGAGGAGGAGGACGAGGAGGAGGAGGACGAGGAGGAGGAGGAGGAGGACAAAGAGGAGGAGGAGGATTAGGAGGAGGACGAGGACGAGGAGCACGAGGATGAGGAGGAAGAGGACGAGGAGGAGGAAAAAGAGGACGAGGACGAGGAGGAGGACAAGGAGGAGGAGGACGAGGAGGAGGAGGACAAGGAGGAGGACGAGGAGGAGGAGGACGAGGAGGAGGAGGACGAGGAGGAGGACGAGGACGAGGAGGACGAGGAGGAGGACGAGGAGGAGGAGGACGAGGAGGAGGTGGAAGAGGAGGAGGAGGAGGACGAGGATGAGGAGGAGGAGGACCAGGAAGAGGAGGACGAGGAGGAGGATGAGGAGGATGAGGAGGACGAGGAGGACGAGGAGGAGAAGGATGAGGATGAGGACGAGGAGGACGAGGATGAGGAGGAGGAGGACGAGGAGGAGGAAAACGAAGACGAGGACGAGGAGGAGGAGGACGAGGAGGAGGATGAGGACGAGGAGGACGTGGAGGATGAGGATGAGGAAGAGGACGAGGAGAATGAGGATGAGGAGGAGGACGAGGAGGAGGAGGACGAGGAGGAGGATGAGGAGCAGGAGGACGAGGATGAGTAGGAGGAGGACGAGGATGAGGAGGAGGAGGACGAGGAGGAGGAGGATGAGGACGAGGAGGACGAGGAGGAGGACGAGGAGGAGGCGGACGAGGAGGAGGACGAGGACAAGGAGGACGAGGAGGAGGACGAGGAGGAGGAGGAGGAGGACGAGGAGGAGGAGGACGAGGAGGAGGAGGACGAGAAGGAGGACGAGGACGAGGAGGACGAGGAGGAGGACGAGGACGAGGAGGACGAGGACGAGGAGGAGGAGGACGAGGACGAGGAGGACGAGGAGGAGGAGGATGAGGAGGAGGAGGAAGAGGAAGAGGAGGAGGAGGACGAAGATGAGGAGGAGGAGGAGGACGTGGAGGAGGAGGACGAGGAGGAGGAGGATGAGGAGGAGGATGAGGAGGATGAGGAGGATGAGGAAGACGAGGAGGACGAGGAGGACGAGGAGGAGAAGGACGAGGATGAGGACGAGGATGACGAGGATGCGGAGGAGGAGGACGAGGAGGAGGAAAAGGAGGACGAGGACGAGGAGGAGGAGGATGAGGAGGAGGATGAGGACGAGGAGGAGGAGGAAGAGGAAGAGGAGGATGAGGAAGAGGAGGAGGAGGACGAAGACGAGGAGGAGGAGGAGGACGAGGAGGAGGAGGAGGAGGACAAAGAGGAGGAGGAGGACGAGGAGGAGGACAAGGAGGAGGAGGACGAGGAGGAGGAGGACGAGGAGGAGGATGAGGAGCAGGAGGACGAGGATGAGTAGGAGGAGGAAGAGGACGAGGAGGAGGAGGACGAGGATGAGGAGGACGAGGAGGAGGAGGACGAGGAGGAGGAGGAGGACGAGGAGGAGGAGGAGGAGGAGGAGGAGGAGGAAAAGAAGACGAGGACGAGGGGGAGGACGAGGAGGAGGAGGACGAGGAGGACGAGGATGAGGAGGAGGAGGATGAGGAGGAGGAAAAGGACGACGAGGAGGTGGAGGAGGACGAGGAGGAGGAGGAAGAGGAGGAGGACGACGAGGAGGAGGAGGACGAGGAGGAGGAGGATGAGGAGGTGGAGGACAAGGAGGAGGAAAAGGAGGACGAGGACGAGGAGGAGGACGATGAGGAGGACGAGGAGGAGGACGAGGAGGAGGAGGACGAGGAGGAGGATGAGGACGAGGAGGAGGAGGAAGAGGAGGAGGAGGACAAGGAGGAGGAGGAGGAGGAGGAGGAGGAGGAGGAGGAGGAGGATGAGGAGGAGGAGGACAAGGAGGAGGAAAAGGAGGATGAGGACGAGGAGGAGGACGAGGAGGAGGAGGACGAGGAGGAGGAGGACAAGGAGGAGGACGAGGAGGAGGAGGACAAGGAGGAGGACGAGGAGGAGGAGTACGAGGAGGAGGATGAGGAGGAGGAGGAGGAGGAGGACGAGGATGAGGAGGACGAGGAGGAGGAGGACGAGGAGGAGGAGGACGAGGAGGAGGAGGAGGACGAGGAGGAGGAGGAGGACGAGGAAGAGGGGGAGGAGGACGAAGACGAGGAGGAGGAGGAGGAGGAGGACGAGGACGAGGAGGAGGAGGAGGAGGACAAAGAGGAGGAGGAGGACGAGGAGGAGGAAGAGGAGGAGGAGGACGAGGAAGAGCAGGAGGAGGAGGAGGACGAGGACAAGGAGGACGAGGAGGAGGACGAGGACTAGGAGGACGAGGACGAGGAGGAGGAGGAAGAGGAGGAGGAGGACGAGGAGGAGGACGAGGAGGAGGAGGACGAGGAGGAGGAGCACGAGGAGGAGGACGAGGATGAGGAGGAGGTGGACGAGGAGGAGGAGGAGGAGGAGGAGGAGGAGGAGGAGGAGGAGGAAAAGAAGACAAGGACGTGGGGGAGGACGAGGAGGAGGAGGACAAGGAGGACGAGGATGAGGAGGAGGAGGATGAGGAGGAGGAAAAGGAGGACGAGGAGGAGGAGGAGGACGAGGAGGAGGAGGAAGAGGAGGAGGACGACGAGGAGGAGGAGGACGAGGAGGAGGAGGATGAGGAGGTGGAGGACAAGGAGGAGGAAAAGGAGGACGAGGACGAGGAGGAGGACGACGAGGAGGAGGACGAGGAGGAGGAGGACGATGAGGAGGACGAGGAGGAGGACGAGGAGGAGGAGGACGAGGAGGAGGATGAGGACGAGGAGGAGGAGGAAGAGGAGGAGGAGGACGAGGAGGAGGAGCACGAGGAGGAGGAGGAGGACGAGGAGGAGGAAAAGGAGGACGAGGACGAGGAGGAGGAGGACGAGGAGGAGGAGGACAAGGACGAGGACGAGGAGGAGGACGAGGAGGAGAAGGACGAGGAGGACGAGGATGAGGAGGAGGAGGATGAGGAGGAGGAGGACGAGGAGGAGGAGGACAAGGAGGAGGACGAGGAGGAGGACGAGGAGGAGGAAAACGATGAGGAGGACGAGGACGAGGAGGATGAGGATGAGGAGGAGGAGGACAAGGAGGAGGACGAGGAGGAGGAGTACGAGGAGGAGGATGAGGAGGAGGAGGAGGAGGAGGACGAGGATGAGGAGGACGAGGAGGAGGAGGACGAGGAGGAGGAGGACGAGGAGGAGGAGGAGGACGAGGAGGAGGAGGAGGACGAGGAAGAGGGGGAGGAGGACGAAGACGAGGAGGAGGAGGAGGAGGAGGACGAGGACGAGGAGGAGGAGGAGGAGGACAAAGAGGAGGAGGAGGACGAGGAGGAGGAAGAGGAGGAGGAGGACGAGGAAGAGCAGGAGGAGGAGGAGGACGAGGACAAGGAGGACGAGGAGGAGGACGAGGACTAGGAGGACGAGGACGAGGAGGAGGAGGAAGAGGAGGAGGAGGACGAGGAGGAGGACGAGGAGGAGGAGGACGAGGAGGAGGAGCACGAGGAGGAGGACGAGGATGAGGAGGAGGTGGACGAGGAGGAGGAGGAGGAGGAGGAGGAGGAGGAGGAGGAGGAGGAAAAGAAGACAAGGACGTGGGGGAGGACGAGGAGGAGGAGGACAAGGAGGACGAGGATGAGGAGGAGGAGGATGAGGAGGAGGAAAAGGAGGACGAGGAGGAGGAGGAGGACGAGGAGGAGGAGGAAGAGGAGGAGGACGACGAGGAGGAGGAGGACGAGGAGGAGGAGGATGAGGAGGTGGAGGACAAGGAGGAGGAAAAGGAGGACGAGGACGAGGAGGAGGACGACGAGGAGGAGGACGAGGAGGAGGAGGACGATGAGGAGGACGAGGAGGAGGACGAGGAGGAGGAGGACGAGGAGGAGGATGAGGACGAGGAGGAGGAGGAAGAGGAGGAGGAGGACGAGGAGGAGGAGCACGAGGAGGAGGAGGAGGACGAGGAGGAGGAAAAGGAGGACGAGGACGAGGAGGAGGAGGACGAGGAGGAGGAGGACAAGGACGAGGACGAGGAGGAGGACGAGGAGGAGAAGGACGAGGAGGACGAGGATGAGGAGGAGGAGGATGAGGAGGAGGAGGACGAGGAGGAGGAGGACAAGGAGGAGGACGAGGAGGAGGACGAGGAGGAGGAAAACGATGAGGAGGACGAGGACGAGGAGGATGAGGATGAGGAGGAGGAGGACGAGGAGGAGGAAAAGGAGGACGAGGACGAGGAGGAGGACGAGGAGGAGGAGGACGAGGAGGAGGACGAGGAGGAGGAGGACGAGGAGGAGGTGGACGAGGAGGAGGAGGAGGAGGACAAAGAGGAGGAGGAAATGGAGGACGAGGACGAGGAGGAGGAGGACGAGGAGGAGGATGAGGATGAGGAGGACGAGGATGAGGAGGAGGAGGACGAGGACGAGGAGGAGGAGGAGGAGGAGGATGAGGAGGAGGAGGACGAGGACGAGGACGAGGACGAGGACGAGGAGGACGAGGACGAGGAGGAGGAGGACGAGGAGGAGGAGGACTAGAAGGATGAGGAGGACAATGAGGAGGAGGATGAGGAGAATAAGGATGTGGAGGACAAGGAGGAGGAGGACGAGGAAGACGAGGAGGAGGACAGGAATAGGAGGATAAAGAGGATGAAAATGAGGATGTGGAGGAGGACAAGGGGGAGGAGGAGGAGGAGGAGGAGGAGGAGGAGGAGGAGGAGGAGGATGACTAAGACGAGGACGAGGACGAGGAGCAGGATGAGGAGGAGAAGGAGGATGAGGAGGACGAGGAGGATTACGAGGAGGAGGACTACGACGACGATGATGACGAAGAGGAGGTGGAATATGAGGAGGAGGAATAGGAGGAGGAAGAGAGAGAACGAGGACAAGGAGGATGATGAGGAGGAGGAGAACGAGGAGGAAGAGGAGAATGAGGATTAGGAGGAGAAGGAGGAGGAGGACAATGACAAAGAGGATGATGATGGGGAGGAGAAAGAGGAGGAGCAGGAGGAGGAAGAGGAGGAGGAGGAAGACGAAAAGGACTAGGGCAAGCACAAGGAAATTGAGGAGGAGGAGGAGGACAAGGAAGAGGAGGAAGCAGAGAAGCATGAAGAGGAGGAATAGGAGGAGGAAGAGAGAGGACAAGGACAAGGAGGATGATGAGGATGATGACGAGGAGGAGAAGGATGAGGATGAGGATAAGGATGAAGATGCAGAGGACAAGGACGACGACGAGGAGGAGGAGGAGAAGGAGGAGAATAAAGAGGAAGAGGACAAGGATGAGGAGGACCAGGAGGAGAAGGACGAGGAGGATGAGGATGAGCAGGATGGGGAGGACGAGGAGGAGGAAGAGGGGGAAGATGAGGAGGTGGAGAAGGAGCAGAATGAGGATGAGGAAGACAATGAGGAGAATGAGGAGGATAAGGATGCGGAGGATAAGGAGGAGGAGGATGAGGAAAAGGATGAAGATGCAGAGGACAAGGAGGACTTCCTCGTCCTTGTCCTCCTCATCCTCCTCCTCGTCCTCCTCCTCCTCCTCTTCCTAATCGTCCTCGTCCTCCTCCTCGTCCTCCTCCTCCTCCTCGTCCTCCTCCTCGTCCTCCTCCTCCTCGACCTCCTCGTCCTCCTTGTCCTCTGCATCTTCATCCTTTTCCTGATATTCATCCTTCTTCTCCTCGTTCTCGTCCTCATCCTTCTACTCCTCCTCCTCCTCGTTGTCCTCCTCCTCCTCATCCTCATCATTCTCCTTGTCCTTGTTCTCTCTCTTCCTCTTCCTATTCCTCCTCCTCATCTTCCACCTCTTCTTCGTCGTCGTCGTCATCGTCCTCCTCGTCCTCCTCCTCCTCCTCCTTCTCATCATACTCCTCGTCCTCCTCCTCCTCATCCCCCTGGTCCTCCTCATCCTCCTCCTCGTCCTCGTCGTCGTCCTCCTCCTCCTCATCGTCCTCCTCATTGTCCTCCTCCACATCCTCATTCTCATCCTATCTATCCTCATATTCATCCTCCTCCTCCTCATCTTTGTCGTCCTCCTCCTTTTTGTCCTCCTCCACATCCTCATTCTCATCCTCTTTATCCTCATATTCCTCCTCCTCCTCCTCGTCTTCTTCGTCCTCCTCCTCCTTGTCCTCCTTGTCCTCCTCGTCCTCCTTGTCCTGCTCATCCTCGTCCTTTTCCTCATCCTTGTCCTCCTCCTCCTCCTCCTCCTCCTTATCCTCCGCATCCTTATCCTCCTCATCCTCCTCATTGTCCTCCTCATCCTCATTCTCCTCCTTCTCCTCCTCCTCATCTTCCTCCTCTTCCTCCTTCTCATCCTTCCCATCCTGTTCATCCTCATCCTCCTCGTCCTTCTCCTCCTGGTCATCCTCATCCTTGTCCTCCTCCACTTTATTCTCCTCCTAGTCCTCCTCCTCCTCCTGTTCAAATTCCTTCTCCACCTCCTCCTCCTCCTCCTCCTCCTCGTCCTCCTTGTCCTCTGCATCTTCATCCTTTTCCAAATCCTCATCCTTCTCCTCCTCGTCCTCATCCTTCTTCTCCTCCTACTCCTCCTCCTTCTCGCTGTCCTCCTCCTCCTCATCCTCATCATCCTCCTTGTCCTCGTCCTCTCTCTTCCTCCTCTTCATGCTTCTCTGCGTCCTCTTCTGCCTTGTCCTCCTCCTCCTCATCTTCCTTGTGCTTGCCCTAGTCCTTGTCGTCCTCCTCCTCCTCCTCTTCCTCCACCTCCTCCTCCCCTTTCTCCTCCCCCTCCTCATCCTCCTTGTCATTGTCCTCCTCCTCATCCTCCTCATCATCGTCATTCTTCTCTTCCTCCTCCTCCTCCTCCACGTCCTCCTCCGCGTCCTCCTCCTCGTCCTCCTCCTCATCCTCCTTGTCATCTGCATCTTCATCCTTTTCCTCAGGCTCATTTATCTCCTCCTCGTCCTACACAACCTTGTCATCGTCCTCCTCCTCCTCCTCGTCCTAGTCCTCCTCCTCGTCCTCCTCCTGGCCCTCCTCCTCGTCCTCATCGTCCTCCTCGTCGTCCTCGTAGTCCTACTCGTCCTCCTCGTCCTCCTCCTCGTCCTTTTCCTCCTCCTCCTCGTCCTCGTCATCCTCCTCCTCGTCCTCATCCTCCTCCTCCTCCTCCTCCTAGTAAACTTCATCCACGTCCTCGTCCTCCCCCTCCTCGTCCTCCCCCTCCTCCTCCCCCTCCTCGTCCTCGTCCTCATCCTCGTCCTCCTCCTCTTCATCCTCATCCTCCTCCTCCTCATCCTCCTTGTCCTCGTCCTCCTCCTCCTCCTCGTCCTTCTCCTCCTCCTCCACCTCGTCCTTATCGTTCTTCCTCGTCTTCCTCCTCCTCCTCATCCTCCTCGTCCTCGTCCTCGTCCTCCTCCTCTTCCTCCTCCTCCTCCTTCTCCTCCTCCTCCTCCTCCTCCTCCTCCTCCTCCTCCTTCTCCTCCTCCTCGTGCTCCTCCTCCTCCTCCTCCTCCTCCTCCTCTTCCTTCTCCTCCTCCTCCTCCTCGTCCTCCTCCTTGTCCTCCTCTTCCTCGTCCTCCTCCTTCTCTTTGTCCTCCTCCTCCTCCTCCTCGTCCTCCTCCTCCCCGTCCTCCACCTCCTCGTCCTCCTCCTTGTCCTCCTCCTCCTCCTCCTCCTCATCCTCTTCGTCCTCCTCGTCCTCCTCCTGCTCTTCCTCGTCCTCGTCCTCCTCGTCCACGTCCTCCTCCTCCTCATCCTCCTCGTCCCCTTCCTCGTCCTCGTCCTCCTCATCCTCCTCCTCCACGTCCTCCTTCTCTTCCTCCTCCTCCTCCTCATCCTCCTCCTCCTCGTCCTCCTCTTCGTCCTCATCCTCCTCCTACTCCTCCTGCTCCTCCTCGTCCTTGTCCTCGTCCTCCTGCTCCTCCTCCTTCTCCTCATCCTCGTCCTCCTCGTCCTCGACCTCCTTCTCGTCCTCCTCCTCCTCCTCCTGCTCCTTGTCCTCGTCCTCATCCTCGTCCTCCTCCTCCTCATCCTCCTCCTTGTCCTCCTCGTCCTCCTCATCCTCATCCTCGTCCTCCTCCTTCTCGTCGTCCTCCTCCACCTCCTCCTCCTCGTCCTCCTGCTCCTCGTCCTCCTCCTCGTCCTCGTCCTCCTTTTCATCCTCCTCGTCCTCCTCCGCATCATCCTCGTCCTCGTCCTCCTCCTCGTCCTCCTCGTCCTCCTCCTCCTCGTCCTTGTCCTCCTCCTCCTCATCCTCCAGGTCCTCTTCCTTGTCCTCGTCCTCCTCGTCATCCTCCTCCACGTCCTCCTTCTCTTCCTCCTCCTCCTCCTCATCCTCCTCCTCCTCGTCCTCCTCTTCGTCCTCATCCTCCTCCTCGTCCTCATCCTCCTCCTCGTCCTCATCCTCCTCCTCGTCCTTGTCCTCGTCCTCGTCTTCCTCCTCCTCCTCCTCCTCCTCCTCCTCCTCCTCCTCGTCCTCCTCCTCGTCCTCGTCCTCCTCCTCCTCGTCCTCCTCCTCTTCCTGCTCCTCCTCGTCCTCCTCCTCTTCCTGCTCTTCCTCGTCCTCCTCCTCCTCGTCCTACTCCTTGTCCTCCTCCTCCTCCTTGTCCTCCTCCTCCTCCTTCTTCTCCTCGTCCTCCTCCTCCTCGTCCTCCTCCTCGTCCTCCTCCTCGTCCTCCTCCTCCTCCTCGTCCTCCTCCTCCTCCTCGTCCTCCTCCTCCTCGTCCTCCTCGTCCTCCTACTCCTCGTCCTCCTCGTCCTCGTACTCCTCCTTCTCCTCCTCCTCGTCCTCCTCCTCCTCATCCTCCTCCTCGTCCTCCTCGTCCTCCTTGTCCTCCTCCTCCTCCTCGTCCTCCTCCTCCTCCTCGTCCTCCTCCTCCTCGTCCTCCTCGTCCTCCTCCTCGTCCTCCTCCTCCTCCTCCTCGTCCTCCTCGTCCTCGTCCTCCTCCTTCTCCTCCTCCTCGTCCTCGTCCTCTTCCTCCTCCTCCTCGTCCTCGTCCTCCTCCTCCTCCTCCTCCTCCTCCTCCTCCTCGTCCTCCTCCTCCTCCTCCTCCTCCTCCTCCTCGTCCTCCTCCTCCTCCTCCTCCTCCTCCTCATCCTCGTCCTCCTCCTCCTCATCCTCATCCTCGTCGTCCTCTTCCTCATCCTCGTCCTCCACGTCCTCCTCGTCCTCCTCCTCCTCGTCCTCCTCGTCCTCCTCCTCCTCGTCCTCCTCATTGTCCTCCTCCTCCTCGTCCTCCTCCTCCTTGTCCTCCTCCTCGTCCTCGTCCTCCTTTTCCTCCTCCTTGTCCTCCTCCTCCTCATCCTCCTCCTCCTCGTCCTCCTCCTCCTCCTCCTCCTCCTCCTCGTCCTCCTCCTCCTCATCCTCCTCCTCGTCCTCTTCATTGTCCTCCTCCTCCTCGTCCTCCTCCTCCTCGTCGTCCTCCTCGTCCTCGTCTTCCTTTTCCTCCTCCTCCTCCTCGTCCTCCTCCTCCTCCTCGTCCACCTCCTCCTCGTCCTCCTCGTCCTCGTCCTCCTCCTCGTGCTCCTCCTCCTCGTCCTCCTCCTCCTCGTCCTCCTCCTCGTCCTCGTCCTCCTCCTCGTCCTCCTCGTCCTCGTCCTCCTCCTCCTCCTGCTCTTCCTCGTCCTCCTCCTCCTCTTCCTCCTCCTCGTCCTCCTCCTCCTCTTTGTCCTCCTCCTCCTCCTCCTCGTCCTCCTCCTCCTCCTCCTCCTCCTCCTCGTCTTCGTCCTCCTCCCCCTCTTCCTCGTCCTCCTCCTCCTCCTCGTCCTCCTCCTCCTCGTCCTGCTCCTCCTCCTCCTCCTCCTCCTCGTCCTCCTCCTCCTCGTCCTCGTCCACATCCTCCTCCTCCTCCTCCTCCTCCTCCTCCTCCTCCTCCTCCTCCTTCTCCTCGTCCTCCTCCTCCTCCTCCTCTTCGTCCTCCTCCTCCTCTTCCTCGTCCTCCTCCTCGTCCTCCTCCTCCTCCTCCTCCTCCTCCTCCTCCTCGTCCTCGTCCTCCTCCTCGTGCTCCTCCTCCTCGTCCTCCTCCTCCTCGTCCTCCTCCTCGTCCTCCTCCTTCTCTTCCTCCTCCTCCTCGTCCTCTTCCTCATCCTCGTCCTCCACGTCCTCCTCGTCCTCATCCTCCTCCTCGTCCTCCTCATCCTCGTCCTCCTCGTCCTCCTCCTCCTCGTCCTCCTCCTCGTCCTCCTCATTGTCCTCCTCCTCCTCGTCCTCCTCCTCCTCGTCCTCCTCCTCGTCCTCGTCCTCCTTTTCCTCCTCCTTGTCCTCCTCCTCCTCATCCTCCTCCTCCTCGTCCTCCTCCTCCTCGTCCTCCTCCTCCTCTTCCGCCTCCTCCTCCTCCTCCTCATCCTCCTCCTCCTCCTCCTCCTTGTCCTCCTCCTCCTCATCCTCCTCCTCGTCGTCCTCCTCCTCCTCGTCCTCCTCCTCCTCATCCTCGTCCTCCTCCTACTCATCCTCGTCCTCCGGCTCCTCATCCTCCTCCTCGTCCTTTTCCTCCTCGTCCTCGTCCACCTCATCCTCGTCCTCCTCCTCCTCATCCTCATCCTCCTCGTCCTCTTCCTCATCCTCGTCCTCCACGTCCTCCTCGTCCTCCTCATCCTCCTCATCCTCGTCCTCCTCCTCCTCCTCCTACCGCTCCTCCTCCTCCTCCTCCTCCTCTGAGTGTGGTTCTCAGGATTCAATGACTCTAGAATTCCAGGAACCTGGAACTCTGGGATTCCATGGCTCTGTGACCACATGGATGGATTCATGACTGTCTCCAAGGCCACAAGGGAACGTTGGTGCCAGCAAGAGGGGCTGCAGTGCAGGGGCACCAACAGCTGAGAGGCGACTGCAGCTGATGCTGCTGCTGCTGCTGCTGCAGCTGCTGCTGCTGCTGCTGCTGCTGCTGCTGCTGCTGCTGCTGCTTGTGGGGGTGCTGCTGACAGGGGCAGGGCCCTGGTGTGGCTGAGCGTTCCCATCTCAGCCTGCGAGCTCCTGGGAGCTCAGGACAGAGCCAGGACTGACCCAGGTTGGCACTGCACTTGAGGACGGACACAGAGAATGGAAAGTGCCCATGGAGTGGTTCCGAGCAGGTCTGTGGGGAGGAGGAGGGAGGGAGGATGAATCCCCTGCCCAAGGCTGCCAAGGGAAGGCTTTGGGAGGGAAAGCAAGCCTTGACCTGACACTAAGTCCTTCAAGGGCTCAGTTGCCCACGCTGAGCAGGATTTCATCGCGCAGAACTGACAGGGCCAGATCCAGGGATGGGGAGGACATCGAGGTGGGCTTCAGGTGAGCAAATTCTGCAGTGCTGACAAAGAGAGAGACTACAGCCAGGTGAGGGAGGCAGGTGGGAAAGGCTTTGTGCCGTCCCTGCTCAGAAGGGATCCTCAGCACAGCCCTGAAGATCTGCACATAGGAGAAAACAATGAACACAAAACAACAAAATGATAAACTGCTAGTAACCACAAGAAGCCCAAGTTCCCTGAGGTGGGAATTGGAGCAGGAGAGCTTGACGATCTGTGGGATATCACAGAAGAATTGGCCCAGGGCATTGCCATGGCACAGGGGCAGGGAAAATGTATTGACTGTGTGCAGCAGAGCATTGAGAAAGGCACTGGCCCAGGCAGCTGCTGCCATGTGGGCACAAGCTCTGCTGCCCAGGAGGGTCCCGTAGTGCAGGGGTTTGCAGATGGACACATAGCGGTCGTAGCACATGATGGTCAGCAGGAAATACTCTGCTGAAATGAAGAACATGAAGAAAAAGAGCTGTGCAGCACATCCTGAGTAGGAGATGTTCCTGATGTCCCAGAGGGAATTGTGCATGGCTTTGGGGACAGTGGTGCAGATGGAGCCCAGGTCGCTGAGGGCCAGGTTGAGCAGGAAGAAGAACATGGGCGTGTGCAGGTGGTGGCCACAGGCTACGGCGCTGATGATGAGGCCGTTGCCCAGGAGGGCAGCCAGGGAGATGCCCAGGAAGAGGCAGAAGTGCAGGAGCTGCAGCTGCCGCGTGTCTGCCAGTGCCAGCAGGAGGAAGTGGCTGATGGAGCTGCTGTTGGACATTTGCTGTGGCTGCACATGGGCACCTGTTCATGGAGAAAGGACAGTGAAGAGTTAGAGGAGATGCCTGTAATTAAAGCTAACGCCATTTTCCATACACCCTCCTCTGTAACACAGATGTGTACACTTCTGTATTTGAGAGTTTTGTGGTTTTCTTTTTATGCTGCCTCCATGTTTCTCCTGGTATTCCTGGATATCAGAAACCCTCAGCATATCTCCATCCCATTGATGACTACAGTGAGTTTTCTGAGGAAAGATGATGAGTGGAGACTGAGAGGAGATGATTATTCATTCTGTTTGGAGCTTCTCTTGGCTTTCATTTTTCTCACATGAAGGATGGTCACACTCCCATGTTTCTCTTACAAACCCTCAGGTACAGGTAAGAGCAGATGGATCCACCGCAGCCCAGTTCCACATTTGTAGCCAAGGACTCACTTTGCTCATTTCACCAACCCAGCAGCATTTTCAGTGTCACAACACCTCTACCTTTCCCCATAAATCTCATAAATCAGAGATGCTCTAGGACAGCTTTGCACTCTGCATTGAAGCTCCCAGCTTGGACTGAAATCTCAGGGACACTTCCAAGTGTCCCTCTGATGGCACTGGATGAAGGGAGGTGCAGCTCCTTCCCTGGCTGCACTGCCAGCATTGCCCAGAGTCGGGCACTGGGGACAGCTGTGTCACCCTGAGCCAGCTGTGCCCCTGCCAGAGCCCCCAGTGCCGGGCAGCTGCTCCCAGCCCTGTGCTCTGCAGAGGGAACTGGGCCCGGGGCTGCAGAGCTGCCCCACGGCTCTGCTGCAGCTCTGCCTGCACAGGAGGGGCTGCACGCCTTGGAGCCCCGGCCCTGAGGGCAGAGGCTTGGCTGGGGCACAGGAGGGAGAGGGCTTGTTCAGAGGGAGGGGCTGCACTGGAGGGGATCCTCTGGACATCTCTAAACTCTCCCTGCCTCAGCATTTCTGGGTTTTCTTTTCTCTCCTTCCCTGATCTTCTCTCTGCTTCCTGGAGATTTTCCTCCTGCAGGTGTTTCCCTGTGCCTCATCTCTCCCTGCCAGCATTCCCACACCCCAAATATCTGTGCACTCTCCTTGGCCTGACAGAACCCTGCCTGTTTGCAGGGCACTGGCTGGGGGCAGGCTCTGTTTGCAGCTTGGAGAAAGGACAGCTCAGACTGAGCCTGATGGCTCCAGCAAAGGTGCTGCTGGTGCTGTCCATGTGCAGAGTGGCTGAAAGCACATTAGGGATCTCCTGTGAACCTACTGATCACTAAAAGTTACAGTTCAGACGTCTCATGCACTTGTCAATATTCATAATCAACCTTTAATATTTATCCTTCTTTCCCTGCCACTCTTCAATAGTACACAGCTGACTACAAATTCTTAGGAAATTTCCACATTTTTATCAAAATCCTTGTCTTGGAAATATTCTATGACTAATCAGAAGCCCTCAGTATGTCAGAGCTTCATGAGCATTTCACCTCCCCTGCACCAGAAATACTCAGTACTCACAGGATCTGTGGGCATTGGGATGTTCCAGCTTTAGGAGATCTCTCCAGGAGCTGCAGCTGCATTGTCCTGCAGCCAGAGGTTCCTGTGCCAAGGGCTGGCAGTGATTCTGCCCCAGACACTTCTCAGCCCCTTCCCAGCCCTGACTGATTGAAGCTCTCTGTGCCTCTGTGCTGTGCCCAGGCTGGCTGCAGGCAGTGCCCCAGCCCTGCTGGGCTGGGAGAAGAGCTGCTCAGCAAGAGAAATGTGCTTTTGAAGCTCTGCTTGGTTACCAGCATCACCCTCTGTGCCAGGAGCCCAGCCCAGCTCAGCTGCAGAGACACAGCACAAGGACTTTAATGACCCTCTCAGGGGCTGCTGTTGTTTTCATTAGTCTCATTCCCAGAGAGTGTGCTCAAAAAACTTCTCAAGAACTCAAAGTGTGATTGAAACACTGAAGTTTCTTGAAGTTTTAATGGGTCCCACTGAGGGACACGACTGAGAAAGTGTCCCCAAGTAGAGCATAATGCTGGAGCAGAGATAACAGCAAGGGACAAGCAAGGGGAAGGTGGCTCTGGTGCTGAGCAAACCTGGATGTGTTTCAGGAATGCAAAGGGCCCAGGCCTGAGCCCCAGCCCCTGGCAAGGCAGATCCTGTCCCTCCCTCATTGCTCAGGGCTCTTCCCGGGATGGGCACTGGCATGTGGGGATGTGAAGTGCCAAGGGCAGGACCATGGGGCGGCCCCTGCCAGGCTGCTGAGCAGGGACAAGGAGGCACTGAGGCCCCAAGGCTGCAAGGGTCACTTGTCCCCTCGTGGCCTCAGGCCCAGGGCCAGCAGCCATGGCCAAAGGGCTGCACAGGTTGGCTCTGTCAGGGCCTTGCAGCTGCTGCACATCCCTGAGCCCTCTGCAGCCCAGGCTGTCCCACGGTGTCCCTGCCCTGCGCCTCTGTCCCTGCAGGCTGTCGTCACCCCCGGCTGCCCCACCTCGCTGGCCCTTCCTTTGCTGGCAGCTCTGCCTCCTGCTGCCCCTGCCTGGCCACACAAAGCCTTGGGCTGCTCCAGGCTCCTGCTGGGGACGTGTTGCACCACAGCCCTGCCCTGGGAGGGAAATTCCTTTCTCCTCCTGTTTCCAGTCTGGACTTCCCCAGCTGCATTTGTGGCATAATTTCTCTCCCTGCCTGATTCCCACTATGGAGAAAAGCTCCACCATTTCGGAATCCACCTTTCAAGCCCTGCCAGGCCACTCCTGATCTGTCCTCAGTCTCTTCACAACTGAGCCCAGGCACATCAGCCTCCATACATGGGTTATGTTCCTGAGGCCTGCAAAACCCAGCTCGGGAGATCTCTGGGTCCTGTCCAAGGTGTTTGCAAAGGAAAACATTCTGCTCATATCACCAGAGGCCAAGGCCAGGCAGAACTGTCCTTCCTGGCAGCTTTTGTCTGGGAGCAATGCAAGGATAGATGGAATTTTGGTGGCCACATTCCAGTTCCTGCCATGGCTCCTGGACAAGAGGGTCAGTTCTTTTCTGCAGGAAGAAAGGAACAGAGCCCCAGTGCTTCTGAGGCAACTGAGATGCGACCATCAGAGGCCAAGGCCAGCCAGAGCTGGCAGGTTTTTTTCTGGCAGATACCCTTGCATACAGGAAATTTTTTAGGGGAAGTACCAATTTTGTCCATGGGTGTCTGAAAAAAGGGACAGTTCTTTTCCATAGCAAGGAAAGCACGGAGCCCCAGTGGTTCATGGGCAGATGAGAAGCAGCCCTTGATATTCCAAGATCAGCCAGACCTGTCAAGTGGTCCCTGGGAGGCCAAGCCTGCCAGACCTGTTCCCTGTTCCCCTCATTCCATGGAGCCTGGTCCCTTGTTTCCAGAAGGCCCTGAGGTGTCACAATACCCCTTGGTGACACCAGGCCCTGAAGGGTCAGAATGGTCTCCACGGTTCCACAAGGCCCCACAGAGTCATGGTGGTCTCTGGGTTCCATGGAGCCCCACGGTGTCACCGTGGCCCCAAAGTGTCACAATGGACTCCATGGTTCCTCCAGGTCCTCACTGTGCCACCATGGTCTCCACAGGAAGGGAACAACCCAGCCCCAGTGCTGCAGGGGCAGATGAGCCACAGCCACCAGAGGCCAAGGGCAGCCAGATCAGATGGTGCTGGCAGATTTTGTCCTTGGATATAGGGAATTTTAGAGGTGGAATGCCAGTTTCAGACCTGGCTGCCTGGAGGTGAAGGACGGTTCTTTTCCATAGGAAGGCAAGGACGGAACACCGGTGTTTCAGGGGCAGATGAAAGGTGACCATCAGAGGCCAAGGGCAGCCAGACCTCTCTGTTCTGGTATTTTTTTTGTCTGAAAGAAACCCTTGGATATAGGAAATTTGGGAGGTGGAACCCCAATTTTGGCCATTTCTGCATTGTTAAGAAGGATGGTTCTTTTCCATAGGAAGGAAAGCCCAGAGCCCCCGTGTTGCAGGGGCAGAAGCAGAGAGAGAAGGCTCCTGGGAGGCCGGGCCATTCAGACCTGTTTGTCCTGGCAGCTTTTGTCACTGAGAAATCCTTGGACCTAGGGAATTCTGGAGGAGGATTCCAAACTTTGGCCATGGGCATCTGGTCAAGATGGATGGTTTTTCCCATAGGAAAGAGAAGCGTGGAGCCCAGGTGTTTTGGAAGAAGATGAGAGGTGGTCACCATAGGCCAAGAGAGCCAGACTTGTCTCTCCTGGACCTTTCATCTGGGGGAAATCCTTGGATATTCAGAATTTTGAAGGTGGTATCTCAGTTCTGGCCATGGGCACCTGGGCAGGAAGAAGAGTTCTTTTCATCAGAAAGGAAAGCACAAAGCCCCAGTGTTTCAAAGGCAGATAAGAATCAGCTCTTTGGAAACCAAGGCCAGCCAGACTTGTCTCTCCTGGAAGCTTTCACCTCGGAGAAATCCATGGATATAGGGAATCCTGGAGGCGGATTCCCAACTTTGGCCATGGGTGCCTGGATGTGAAAGGTGCTTTTTTCCCATAAGAAAGAAAAGCACAGGGTCCCAGTGTTTCGCAGGCAGATGAGAGGTGGCCCCCAGGTGGCCCAGCCAGCCAGGCCTTGATGCCTTGAGAGGCCACCTAGAGCAGAGGCTGGACAGTGTTACAGGAGTAAAGTGGGGATTTATTAAAAAGGCCTTCAAAGGATTCACCTGGGCAGTACAAGGGCCTGGCTGAGGGTACACCCAGGATGGACGCCAGGTCACGCGTTTTCACACTTTTAAAAGTTCTGGTTCATTTCCATATTGGGGTTAATTGTCAATTACACCTTCAGGTTATGCAGCCCCACCCTCCCAGTCTGCTCTCCTCAATTCGCTGGTGTTTTCACTTTTTGGGCCTGAAGCTGCAGCGGTGTCCTTGGATCTCGGGCAGGAAAAGGATTGTTTTGTCTGACTACACTGTAAGAGAACTTGCTGACACTCTGCATGAAGTTCAGAGTTACAGACTGATACAGCACAGAATTGGGAAAATATGGAAGCTAAAACTTAAGGCATCAGCCTGTCCCATGTTCCCTTGGTTCCATGGGGACACACTGTCACAATGGCTCCTCGTGACACTCTGGGCTCCACAGTGTCACCCTGGGCCCTTGGATCCATGGGAGCTTCCCAATGGTCTGCTCTGATTCCACGAGGTCCCCACAGTGTCACAGCTGACCCATGGCTCCATGAGGTTCCCCAGTGTCACCACGGTGTCCTTGGACCTGCCTTGTCACAACTGACCCATGGCTCCATGAGGTTCCCCAGTGTCACCAGGGTGTTCTTGAACCTGCCTTGTCACAACTGACCCATGGCTCCATGAGGTTCCCCAGTGTCACCAGGGTGTCTCTGGACCTGCCTTGTCCCAACTGACCCATGGCTCCATGATGCTCCATGAGGTTCCCCAGTGTCACCATGGTCGCTGTCAGAGGCTGGATGAGATCAATGTCCCCAGACACCTTGGGCTGAGCTGTCAATCAGTCACACAGATGGGACAGCGCTCACCCAGCTCTGAACACCTGAGATATCAGAAGTCCCAGCTGGGGGGAGGCCCACGAAGGCCCAGGGGCTTAAAACCAAGGAGCACAAGGTCAGCCCCTGGTATGGACTCTGCCTTCTCCTGGGGTTTGTGTCATGCCCACACTGGAGCCCCAGGAGCTGGGAGCCACATGTGTGTCTTTCTGTGGAGCTTCTGTCTTCCTGTCTCTCTCTCTTTCCTCTCCTTCTAATGCTCTTTATATGGAACATTTGTGGGTACCTGAACAACTTCAGTGTTTAGGGCTTTCCAGGCTAAATGGGCTGAGTGAATGAAGTTACTGCTATGACAAGTGATTTAAGTTGGATTGGATTTGTATTGAACACTTTTCCAAAGTTCCTTGTTCTTTTGTCCTTTGCCAGTAAAATGTTGGGGGTCCGAATGGGCGCTGAGGGGCACTTGGGGGTCCCGGAGGGTCTGGGGGACACTGATGGGACAGATGGGGGCGGTACCGGGGTTCTGTGGAGCGCGGGGCATGACGGGCGTTGTAGTCCCGGCTTTAATGGGGCTCTATGGGGCCGCAGAGCATGACGGGAGTTGTAAGTAAAAAAAAGATGGCGCAGACCCCAGGCCCCGCCCCCAAAGCCATGATCCCTGGCGCTGATTGGTTGGGGCTGTGATGGGCGGGAGCCTCGGCAAATGGGAGGCGGTGGGGGCGGGAACAGCCCATTCAACCCCTTCAGTCCCTCCCAGCACAGCCCAGTTCATCCCCAGTACAGCCCCAGTGCCCCTCCAGTCCCTCCCAGCACAGCTCAGTCCCTCCCAATACACCTGAGTTCATTCCAGGCCCTCCCAGTCTCCCCAGTGTCATCCATATCCTGCTCCAGTGTCCCCCAGTCTTCCCCACAGCGTTCCCGCCCATTGCGGGGCAGCGGCGCAGACGGAATGTCCTGCGGCCCAAACCTCCTGCTCCTGCCACACAGCGCCAGCCTTCTCCCCTCCTCCTCCTCTCCCAGCACGGCACAAATTCCAGCTCGGAGGAGGCTTCCCCAGAGAGGGCTCCGGCTCCTGTCTCAGCCCGAGTGTCCCTGCAGAGGAACAGGGCATCCTTCAGGCACTTCCACAAGCTCAGGGTTCCCATTTCATGGCGAATCTGGGATGCCGGGAGCGAACGCCGGGGCATGGCCGGCCCGGGGCGCTCGGGCGGCGCTCGGGGCCGCTCCTGGCCCGGGCCGAGCGCTGACAGCCGCGTCCCGCCCGCAGGGAAGGCGCAGGAGGCCCGGCAGGAGCGGCCCCGGCGGGTTCGCTGCTGGGCAGCGGCGGCTGCGGCGGCGGCTGCGCGGCCACGCGGCTCTCGGACGGCGCCCGGGGAGCAGCGGGGCCGGCGGCGGGCACGGAGGAGGGGAAGGAGGAGGAGGAGGAGGAGAGAAGGAGAAGGAGGAGAAGGATGGGGCTGTGCGGGGCAGGCGGCGAGCTCAGCCCGCTGCTGCCCTCGGCTCGCAGGTGGCCATCAAAAGGGTGCCAGGGAACCGCGTCCGGCGCCGGGGCGAGCTGGTGATGAGCCGGGCCAGCGGCAGAAGCCGGGCCGTGCCGGGCGGGGCTGAGCCGGGGCCCGGCAGGGTGGGAGCTGCCAGGACGCCTGGAGGGAGAGCGGGCGTGGGGCCAGCGCAGGGCGCAGAGCATCCCGGGCTGGCCGAGGGGTTCCCGACCCCCGGCACGGCATCAGCCCCACTGACGGCATCGTGCTCCTCCCGCAGCCCCACGGCACCAGCGCAGCCCTGGAGATCGTGCTGCTGGACAAGGTCTCCTCTGGCTCTGCTGGTGTCACTCAGCTCCTGGAGTGGCTTCAGCTCCCTGACAGCTTTGTGCTGGTGCTGGAGCATCCGGAGCGGTGCCAGGACCTGTCGGGTTTCCTGGCGGAGCGGGGGTTCCTGCCGGAGGAGGAGGCACGGGGGCTGCTCCGCCAGGTGCTGGAGGCTGCAGCATCCCCCTGATGAACTGTGTCTGTGTTCCACAGGAACCCTGTCCTACAGCCCACCAGAGTGGATCCACCAGCAATGCTACCACGGCGAGGCAGCGACGATCTGGTCCCTGGGCCTCCTGCTGCACCACCTGGTCATGGGGAAGCTCCCATTCAGGAGGGGCCAGGAGATATCTGGGGTCAGATCTTGTTCCCACCATGGCTCTCTCAAGGTGGATCCTCATCTCTGGCCTCGGGAGCAATACCAGTGCTGGGAGACAGCAGCAGCTCATGGGCATTCTGCTCTGGCAGCTGCTGAGGAGGTGGCACATGTCCTGCTCTCCTGCTCTCCTCCAAACAGAAAATCCATGGGGAAGTTTAGGCCCACCTCTAAGCACACCCAGCATGGCCTGGGCACGGGAAAAGGGGGCAACTTCTCCAAATGACTGGTGATTTCTGGTTTCTCTCCCCAGAGTGCCAGGATGTCATTAAGAGGTGTTTGTCCATGCAGCCCTTGGACAGGCCATCCTTAGAAGAGATTTTCCATGATCCATGTTCCTCTGCCCTAGAAGATGGGAGAGATCCACATGCACAGTTGGATCCAGGGGCCTGGCAGGTAACAGCTCCACACATCTCTTGGCACTAAGTAGCAAAGCCAACCAGACAGGTTTTGTCCTGCCTGTAGCTCTGAGCAGGGGTCAGCAGGAGGGAACACAGCTCATGGGCTGGAGCTGAGCTGGAGACCTGGTGTGGCAAGCACTGGTGGCCAACATCCCCCTGGTTTTGCCTGCCATGGTTCATGGATGGCTGGGGCCCTGGGCAGAGCCCTGACAGCCTGGTCTGGCCCAGGGAAGAAGGAGCCCCTGGAGAAGCTGTCCCAGGTGGGGCTGCTGCTGCTGGGGACAGTGAGGACATCAAGGATGACAACCTCTTGCTCCACCTGACCACCGGCAGGCTGAAGATGGTGGACTTTGATTCTGACACCTCCTCCAAAGCCAGGCTCCACAGGGAGTTTGTAGATGAGTCCACACACTGGGGGATGCTCCCAGATTTGGGCATTGCACAGCCTGGCTGGGAACCAAAGGTTCCCCCTTTGCTGGGGCGGATGCAGCTGATCCTTCAGTCGGCTGCCAGGCTGCTTTTGGAAGGGCTGGGGACATGGGCTGGGGTGGATATGAAATGGGAGTGGGCTCCTGGCCCTGCCAACAGCCCCCAGCACCCACCGTGCCTCGGGCTGGGGCTGGGCTGGGGCACCCAGCCCCACACAAACAAACCCCCATGGTGGGAGCAGAGGTGGGACTCCAGACCCTGTTCAGGGGCTGCTTTGCTTTGCAGGCAAGGAAGGGCTTGGGCTGCTCCACTGCCCTTGTTTGCTTTGGGATCACCATGAGGGCAGTGCAGGGGAAGGGAGAAAGCCTGGGATTCCCTCCCCCATGGTGGGTTTTTCCCTGGCATGCAGGGGTTGGGCCTTCCTTAGGGCCCTGACAGAGATAAGATTTTTGACCTTTTTTCTTGTTCCCCTTTTTCTCTGTAACCTATTTTCCATAATTTGATGTTTGTCTTTCTAGAGGAAGCGTTTCAGGTGGAGTCCAGTCTGGATCAGGACATGCTTGGGAGCAGCTGCAGCGTGGATGGGCCGTGCCCTTGGAGAAGGCTGAGGGCATCGTTTGGGAGCAGCTTTTCTTCCAGCGGGGGATGGCGTGAGGTGGGTCCTGTCTGCTGGGGATGGTGGGATCAGAGCTCTGGGGAGATGGCAGCGAGCACAGGAGCGTCCTGCTCTGGGCAGCTGCTGAGGGCTGGAGGTGCCGTGGCCGGCTGCAGGCTGGGCACATGTCCTGCCCTCCTGCTCTGCTCCCAAAGGCAGCAGTGATGGGCAGCTCTGGGCACAGCTCTGGCACGGCCAGCATGGCCTGGGCACCGCGGGTGGCTGGGACAAGGGGACAGGAGCCTTCAGCTGATGGGGCTTTCTGGTTTCTCTCCTTGCAGCTGGGCTCTGCGGGTGCTGAGGCTGCTCTGGGCTCTGCCAGGGCCCTGCTGGAGCTCAGCACCGGGCCGCAATCAGCCAAAGGAGAAATGGGGTGCCCTGCAGCACAGACTGGCTTGAGCATTTCAGCAATACAGCTCAAGAAAACATGCAGCCACCCAAAAAATAAACTTGTTCAATAACTTCTGAAATTAAATCAATCTGGGATGACCCCAAATGACTTTTTGCAGCTTGCTCAAGCAGTAGCTCAGCCCTTCTCTGAACTGTTCTCTCTTCTCCCTGCCTTTTACATCCCAACTGCTTCCTCTTTTCCCCCTGTGAGTTCCCAGCCTATTCCAGTCTCCATCACACTGTTCCCTTCCTTGGTGCCCCTCGCCATGAGGAAGGCCAAGCCCCAGGCTTAGGGACTCATCCTGTCACTGGCTGAGGAGCAGCAATGTCTTAGAGGTCTGGTGGGATTTTAGTGTCATTCAGAGCTGCTCTCCAGCCCCCAGCTCTCCTCACTGCTGAGTTCCCGCTCCTTTTTCCTTGTCCTTGCAGCAGGATGAGCTCTGTGAATCCCCTGGAGCCTCCCCACTCTTTCCAGCCCACGCACCCACCTCAGTTAGGCTGAAGCAGCAGCTTCTCTGTCTCCTCTGGCACACCAGTGCAGTCTCCTGTGCGGGGAGCCCCAGCCCCAGAGCACAGCACTCAGCAGTGCAGTTGGGGCTGGAGCAGCTGCCCTGCAGCCCTGCCTTGGCTCTTTGTGGCAGGGAATGCTCCCTGTTTGCAGCTGTCCCTGCAGGATGGCCCCAGGGCAGAGCCCAGCCGGGCTCCCACTGCAGCCCCTGAAGCTTGGGGCAGACAGTGGTTCCAGAGCTGAGGTTCACGGGGAGCCCCTGGAGCTGTGCCTCGCACTCTGTTGCCGTGTCACCGTGCAGGCTGGCTTGTACGGGGTGAATGTACCAGCCCTGGTTTGACTGACAGGGGCCGGGCCCATCTCATCTCTCCAAAGGCTGCAGGCATTGCCCAGGCCAGAATCTGAAGGGGCACAGAGATCAGAGCAGTGAAATCCAGACTGGGTTTTCAAAGGCCCTTCAGAAGGAAGGGCTTGAGAATAAATGTGCTCTGTTTGCCACATAAACATCGGGGTGAGTGGTCTCTTTGGCTCCAACCCACTTTCCTACCCGAGCCAACGTTACCCACTCCCTCACACGTCCCCCCCGTGCCTTCCCACTGCCTTGTCCTGTCAGGGCTCCCGCAGCCCCTCATCCCTTTGTGGCCCCGTCTCCTCAGGTTCTCCCCAGCCCGGCCAGCCTGCCCGGCAGCAGCGCCGCAGCCCCACAGGAGCTCCAGAGGAGCCCCACCAAGAGGCACCTGGGAGCCCTCAGCAATCCAGCCAGGAACACGCGGGCAGGAGGACACGGATGGCGCTTCCTGCCTGGGACAGGGCTTGTGGCCATCTCCAGGCACCGCTCTCACAGAGATCCCTACAGCTCCAGCCCCTGCCCGTCTGCTCTGTGGGCAGCGCAGAGGCTTCAGCAGAACCACCAAAGGCCAAGGGGCTTCTGGCCATTTTCCCTGCAACCCTGCATGCCTGGGCAGCTTGCTGAGCCCAGGAACCCTTTTCTCCCTCTTCCCCTCAGCCCTGCAGAGCCTGGGCAGCAAAAGAAAGATCCTGGGAGTCTGTCTATAGCAACACATCCTATATTTCTACGCTAAAGAAAAACAAAAAATATAGAAAAGAACAATCTTAAAGAAACAAAACAGTCCTGCTGGCTTGGGTGGCCCTGCAGACAGAGCCTCTGGAATCAGCTCTGTGCAGAGCTCCAGCAGCGCAGCCAGCCGAGCCCCGACAGACGAGGCCGTCTCCTCCATGCCCTGCAGAGCCGATCACGCAGGTTGTCAAAGGTGGAATATGGAGCTCTCTCTGCTTCCTGGAGAATGTACGATGTTTGAACTGCCAGGCTTGCGACGGCAACACTGATGTCATTTTCCATGCCTTCAAGGGCTGAAAGAGAGAGGAACAGAGCCATGGTCAGTTCCCACATCTGAGGGGACACGAGGGAACTCTGTGCCAGGGCCATCCCAGCCGGCTCTGGCCATGGCCAGCAGGGAGCAGGGACCAGCTGGATCAGCCCGAAGCTGCTGGCCACGAATCCCCCAGGTGCCCTGAAAGCTCTGTGTGCTCTGCCCATGCCGGCCCTGGTCCGCACAGGGAGCAGAGCCCTCCGCAGCCGGAGCAGGGCTCGCAGCTCCCCCGGCAGCCCCCGCTGGCAGCCCGCTGCCCTCACTCACCCTCAGAGAGGAGCTGGAGCTCTTCCTTCCTCCCCCTCAGGTGCCGCCCGGCCGTCCCTGGGAACACAGAGCCTGTCAGGCCCAGGGCACAGCTCCCTGCCAGCGGCGCCGCCAGCCCTGTGCCCACACGCCCTCCTGGCCCGGCTCGTGGCTCACCCATGAACCTGACGGCCGCCTCTCGCAGGGGCTCCTGTGGGCTCTGCAGGTAGGGCAGGGCCTGGCGCAGGTGCTCGGCCACGCTGCTGCTGTCCTCTGCCAGCTGGAGAGAGCGGCAGGAGGGAAGGGTTGGCCCCGCAGCCCCCCGGGCCGGGGCTCCATGGGCACCCGGCTGGGGCCGCAGGAGCCTGGAGCAGAGCCCGCGCAGCCTCGGGCTGCAGCAGCGGGCAGGGGCACAGCTGCCAGCCCGCACACCGAGCACCGCGCTCAGGGGCTGCTCCAGGCTGGGGCTGCGGCTTCCCGGCCCTCCTTACCAGGCACTCGGTGAACTGGCACAGCTTCTGGTTCTGCACCAGCTCTCCAAGATCCCTCCTCCTGAGGAACTCGGTCGCACAAAGCAGTGTTTCCTGAGAAGCCTGGAGAGCAGCAGAGACGCGGAGATGACCCCACAGCCCAGGGCGCAGGACCCCGTCCCTGTGCCAAGGCCAGCAGGAGCTGCAGCCTGCGAGGCGCCAGGGCAGGGCCAGCCCAGCCCCTGCCAGGGGCCAGCGGCAGCTGCCGAGTCCTCACCTCTGCCACTCGCTGGTTCTCATCGTGGCAGTGGAAGAAGAGTGGTACCAGGCTCTGGTGCACATGTGCCTTGAGGACCTTTTTTTCCTCTTCCGGAAAAAAATCCAGCATCTCTCGGAAGATAAACAGGGAGCACAACTGCACCTCGCTGTCCTCCTGTATGAAAGGAGGGAAGAAAGACCTCAGCGTCAGCTGTTTCAGGCCCACCTGGGCACAGCCCGTGAGTGCACAGGGCACAAAGTGTGCGGGCAGCACCCGCTGGCCGTGGCTGGAGGCGCAGAGCCTTACGTTGTCAAAAAGTGGCAGGAGCGCCTCAGCCAGCTGCAGGGCGAGGGCGCTGGTTACTGGGGCACCATTACAGAAAAATAACGCTCTGAGGAGAACTGTGGTCATCCTGAGCATGGTGCTGTCATCTTCGTGCAGGAGCTCCACGAGCCTTTCATGCAGGCTCCACATCCTTATGGCCATCTACTTGTGGAACACAAGTGTGTGAAACACATCCTGCTGCCACAGGGCCCAGGGGCCCAAGGCCTGTGCCAAAGCCCTGGGGCAGCTGCAGCAGGAGGCAGGAGAGCTGGCAGCAGCTGCCCCAGTGCCCCAAGGCCAGCCAAGCCCCAGGGACTGCCTTCCCCAGCCCCACGCTGGCAGCACGGCTTCAGCCCCTGCGCTCTTCTCACCGAGACACTGGTGGTGCCGAGCGCCACGAGGCCTCGGAGTGCCAAGCGACGCCTCCCCCTGCACTCGCCCTGCAGGTGCTTTGACAGGAACTGCAGGACGCTGTCACGGCACTCACTCAAGTTCAGGTGCTCCAGGATCTGAAAGGCACAGGCCGGTGACGGGGGAGCAGCCGGCGGGAGCCTAGAACCGCCCAGGGCCGGGCCCAGGCAGCAGCACAGGGCGCGGGCTCCGTCCCAGGCACTGCGGCCAAGAGAGGGCAGAGAGCCGGGAGGCAGCTCAGCGAGGCAGCGCCGGCCTTCAGGCTCACCTCCACAAGGAACGACAGGGTGGCCAAATCCCGGCACGGCGTGTCCTTGCTGAGCAGCCCGAGCAGGTGGAATGCAATCCTGGAACACGCGGCTTCGGATGCACGGTGCATTTCTCTGACAGGAGGAAACACGAGTCAAAGCCCTCAGCCAGCGGGGGCAAACCTCTCCCAGGACTGCCTCACATAGGTCTGGCCTTTCTCCACCACCCTGCAAGGGGCAGCTGAGCCCTCTGGGAGGTTGCTGCTCTTGGGCACGCTCCTCTCTCAGCCTTTTGCAGCCTCCTTGGCCGTCCCTTGGTGACAAGGCCTTCTGGCCCACGGCCACGGGGACTGTGTGGGGCACCTCGGGCACAGGGCACACATGCCGGGGACAGCTGGGGAGCAGGGGGTCTCACCTGGCCAGCACGCCCACAGCACAGTGGTGGGTGTCAGCACAGAGCAGTGTGTCCCAGCCACGCTTGTCTTCCATGGCCACCACCACATCCTCATAGTGAAGTTGGCAGAGCAGGGCCTTGAGGGTCTGCTCTGCAAAGCTGTGCACAGAGCAAAGCTGAGGTTACACTGGGAGCACTGGCCCTGCCCTGGGCACATGGCAGGGACAGGAGGACTGGCATGGAGCACCTGCTGGGGCTGGTGGCAAGGCCGTGTTGCTGCTGGCATCCCTTCCAGAAGGTATCGACCTCCTCTGGCACATCCAGAGTGCTGAAGAGCACTTGGAAGAGCAGATGCACAAAGAGGCCGGGGAAATGCACGGTGACTACATGTGGCACACAGGGCAGCTGGAGGATCTTCCACATCACCACGGTTGCCTGCAAAGGACAGAGCAGCCTGAGACAGCGCTCAGTGCCGAGGTGTCCGTGTGGCAGGGCCCGAGCACGGGAGGGAGAGGCCCGGAGAGACGCAGGGGGAGCACCGGGCCTGGTGGCCCTGGAGCTGCCCCGAGGCCAGGTTTCAGCCCAGCGCCTGAGGCAGGGAAACGCCGAGGGGGAGGGAGGATGGAGAGCTGCTGGAGAGGTGGCCTTGGGGCCAGCAAAGGCAGAAACTCACAGCCAGGGCAAGGACAGCCGCGTGGTCCCCATCAGAGGTGCACGTGCTGTGCTCTGGCCAGCTCCCCAGCACATCGAGGAGCACGAGCATGGCCGGCTCTGCAGTCCTCAGCGAGCACATGATGTTCTTCCACATGGCCAGAGCAGCTCTGTGGGGTCAGAGCTCTGTCTCAGAGGAGTCTGGGACACAGCAGCGTGGCCTGGGCGGCAGCGGGGAGCTGAGCTGCTCTGCCAGCCCTGCCTCTGCCCACTGCCCCTCACTGGCAGCACGCAGGCAGCCCAGCCCTGTGGGCACTGGCCCCTGAGGGGCAGGGGGGAAGCATGGCAGCCCTGGCAGGGGCCAGGGCTGGCAAAGGGAGCAGCCAGAGGGCCCTGGAATTCTCTGTGTCAGACACCTGGGACAGGCTGCACAGGGGGAAGGGCTGCTGAGCCCTGAGCCCTCTGGGCAGGTGGGCCCCGTACCTGTCACACAATGGGGCCACACGCAGGAGAGCCATCACCACGTCAGAGGGCTGTGCCTCTGTCAGATCCAGAAGGGGCCTGTACAGATTGTATTCAGGAAACTCATTGGCCATGAGCCACTGGTGGATGTACCTCACCATGGCGGGCACCTGAAGAAGGAAAGGGAGACTTGGAAAGCTGCCGGAGGAAGGAATGTGCCCAGCTGCCCCAGAGAAGTGCTTCCCTTGCCTCCACACTGCCATGGCCTCAAAGGCTCCCAGGGAGCAGCAGGTGTGGCTTGGGAGGCCAAGTAATTGCTGGGAGAAGAATAGCCAGGCCACAGGCTGCTTACTTGCTTTGGGCTGGAAGGACCCTCCTCCACAAGCATATCCAGCAGGGCAGCGCTGGTCTTGGTTTTGAAGATGGGAGAGTACGCTCTGAGCACGGTGCCCATGGCGCTGCTCTCTTCCTCCCGAATCCTCTTCATGAATTTGCAAACCATCTGCAGCAGAAGGGCAAGAAGCCCGGGATGCTGCATGGAGTGCTCCGAGCACAGTGCTGGGCTGAGCAGTGCCAGCAGGCCCAGCCCAGGTGGGGATGGCTGCAGGTACCTGCGCTGTTCTGCGGAAGCGGCCACGGGTGCGTTCCTGCTCTCGTGTGCGCTGCACGGCTGCACCTGGCAAAGAGCGAGCGCAGCCCGAGCTGAGGGGCTGCGGGAGAAGCCGGAGAACACAGCCCAGCCCTGCGCTGCCCAGGCAGGGACAGCCCCGCGACGGCCCAGGGCACGGAGCACGGCTGTGGGGTGTCTGCCCGGCCCCTATTCCATCCTGTCCATGGGCATGGCCCCAGGGGATGGCATGGCATGGCATGGCATGGCATGGCATGGCATGGCATGGCATGGCATGGCATGGCATGGCATGGCATGGCATGGCATGGCATGGGGCCAAGCTGGCTGCAGGCACCAGCCCTGTGGCCCAGCTCTGCCACTCACCCTTCTGCCATGGCTGGAACTGCTCCACCTCTTTAGGCTGCTCTGCTGGGGCAGATCCAGGGCCTTCTTTCTTCTCCTTCCCCCAGGCCAGCTTGGGCACGCTCGCAGGTCTGTGCTCTGCGACACTGCCTGGATTCATGGCTGCTTGCAGAAGGTGAAAAGGAAAAGGTCCAAGTCAGCAAGTGCTGCAGTCGTGCCTTGAGGGCACCTGCAAGAGTGAAGTCTTGGCAAGGCTACAGGACAGCAAGTCCTGCACTCTGGTCCTGGGGGCTCCAGCCACAAGGACAGGAGACTCCTGTCAAGGACAGTGCAAAGCAAATGCCACGGTCTGCCCTCGAGGGCAGCTGCAGAAGAGATGCCTTGGGAAGGCCAGGTCACCAAGTGCTCTGGTCTGGCCACGAGCTCACCTGCAGGAGTAATACCTCGGGAAAGCTCCGGGTCAGCAAGGAACAAGTAGCTGCGCGAGGGCTCCTCACAGCACCGCTCTCTCGCGTCCTCTCTCGTCGTGTGCACCGAGCACTGTGGAGTGTAACTGTAACTTGTAACTGCCAACACCTCTGCCAGAGCGTGTCACCAAGGGCCCTTGGAATCCCTGTCCCGTTCCATTCCACGGTGACCATGCTGCACCGTGTCACCAAGGGCCCTTGGATCCCCTGTCCCGTTCCATTCCACGGTGACCATGCTGCACCGTGTCACCAAGGGCCCTTGCACGCACTGCCACCTGCCCTGGGGCCACCCCCAGCACCCCAGAGTGGCCCAGGGTGGAAGGAATGCCTTGCCCCAGGTGTGTCAGACAGCCCAACAGGATCTTTAGGAAGGGCTCAGCCCATCAGCAAACGCTGCCCTGCTCTGCGGGCTCAGAGCAGCAGGAGCCCCCGCAGCTGCCGACGCAGCCGCGGCGGGAAGGGCACGGGGCCTCCACAGAAGCTGGCACGGCCTCCTCGGGACACGTCCCACATGGTGGCCATCCTGAGCACAGCCGTGGGACACAGACCGGGAACGTGTGGACCAGGGCAGAAATGCTGCTCTGAGCCCTGGGGCCCGGGCAGCGCTGACAGCAGCAGGTGAGGCACAGTCCCCACCCAAGCAGAGTTCCCCGAGCCCTGGCAGCACCGGTGCCCGTCTCCAGAAACCTGTGCCCCAAAAGAGCTTCTCTGCCAGAGGGCAGCCAAAGCTGGTGTGCACTGGGGGCTGTGCTCCGTCCTACAGGGGCTGTTGGTAGCAGCACCTGGAGCAACTGGTGGCAACACTTGGTGAGTGTCAGATGTTGTTGCTCCTTCCCAGAATGATTTTTTCATGGAAGGGATTAGCAGCAGCACAGAAACACCAACAGCTACTGAACTTCACAGGACAAAGAGACTCCACCGAAACACTGCCATGTTTCCATGTGCTTTTGCGTCTTTCTTGCACTCTGAAAGAAGAAGAATTGGCCCAAGCCCTGCTATTCAAATCTCCAGCTGCTGTGTGTCTTCCTGTGGCAGCTCACTGCAAACAAAACTGGCTGCCTGCTCAGCTGGGCAATGGACGGCCACAAACAGGGAGGGCCCTGGTGAACATCTCTTTGGTCTCGTGGGGCAGCGAGGGCACAGGAGACAAAGACTGCTCCTCCCGAGTTCATGGGGCAACAGAGAGATTTTATTTCCCAAGCCCCCCCTTACACAGGGCATTTGAAAGACCAGGCCTGGAAGCTCTCATTGGTTTGAGCTCCACGCCCCTTCAGGTTCTGGCCCGTGAGGTGCCTGCAGTTTTGGGAGATATTTGATTGGTCAAGACCCCTGTCAATCATGGTAACACCTCACCCTTCTTTTCTTTATAAAATTCTGTGTATTGTTCTCTGTCACCCATCTGCAAGGGCCCTTTGCCAACATGGGGACAGAGGACAGCGTGCATCTAATTTACACTGGAGCTGCAGCATTCCCCTCCAGGAACTGTTAGGGGAGAACTCAGGCCACAGGCATAATGCTTCTTGGTTACAAATTGAACTTATCTCTAAAAGCAGAAAGCTATTTAACCCTGAGCCCATTTAACACTTGGAGAAAAACCCAGTTTTATAAAACAACCTTTAAGCACTTGATCCCTTGGGGAAAAACCAAACTCCCAGAAAACAGTCTGTAAACAGAAAAACTGTTTGTAAACATGAGAAATAATTTGTAAACAAATCAAATCCATCTATGAACTGTCCATGAGGCAGGTGATCATTTGTAATGCTGTCTGTGGTTTCCAGTGTCCATATTTTAGGCAGCTGTATTGCTCTGTTGTAGGATTTATTGTAAAACATGAGAACAGACTCAGAGGCGAGGAGGGTGTACCCTCAATCCAACCCCTTTACCCTTTTTTCTTTGTCTAAGAAATAATAATAGGATTAGAACATGGATTTTGAATACTATTAACTTATGCAAAGTTTCATCCAGGTTTACTGATAATATTTTTCTTTACCAGCCAGGTTCAGGGCAAAGAACTTGATTGGGAGATGTTTTGATCAGGGCAAGGAACTTGGTTGGGAGACATTTTCTGTATTTATATTTTATCTAGTGCAAACCATATACTTTTTTCCCTTTGTTAGAAGTTAGAAATTTTTTATTGACTTTAATAAAATCTGACTTTTAACTTTTAAAATGATGACAAGTGGCAGAATTTCAGTGAAAAAACATTGCAACTGCAATTTGCTTATGACAAATCAATGTTCTGTCTGTACCTCAGTGGATATTCTTTGAATCATACCAGTTTATCTTGAAGCAATGCAAGAATAATTACACAAATATTAAGAAAAGACATGTTAATGCACATACTAGGACTTCTTTAAGACAATGATTTACTAAAATATGAATATCAATCTAATATCGATATCCAAATGAGATGGACAAAAACTCTCTAAGAGTTTAAAGTTAGAAAGTGTATGTTTATTGAGTCAGCCAGGCAGTAAGTGGGATAATTCCCTAATGCACACTGCAAAAATCACAGGTATTACAAAGCTTTTTTATTTGCAGAAGTCTTGAATACACAAAATATGAATGCATATTCATATCCCTGTCACTTCCTCTGCTCCGCTTCATGTGCTAATTGGCAAAAAGGCAATTAAGCATGTGTGGTTCTGTTCCCTGAAATGAGTCGGGGGTCCATTTCGGGGAGGGGTCTCCAAAATGAAGAAGCAATATAAGCCTTCCTCGTTCTGACCTTTCTGCCTTTCCCATGGATACGTGACAAATGAAACCTTGCCGTTTTCCTGTGCTTAATGGATCCCTAAAGTATGGGAAGTCTGCAACTGTTTTTGTGCCCCTGAAATCTGTTTATCACCAGGAGCGGGGCTGGGATGTGCCCTGGTGCCTGGGACATCACCAGGAGCGGGGCTGGCTCTGATGCTCTCTGGTGCCTGGGACATGACAAGGGGCGGTGCTGGCTGGGGTTTGTTTGGTGCCTGTGCAATCCCAAGGGCAGTGTCACAGCGGGGCAGCTCTCAGTGTCCCCAGCAGGTCACAGTGTCCAGGGCAGCCCGTGCCAGCGGTCACTGCACACACGGGGCAGGCTGGGCTGGACAGGGGACGGGGCAGAAACGCTGCCCCAGGGCTGGGGTCTCCCCCTGCCTCTGCTGCCCAGCCCCTGCTGGGAGCGCCTTGGGCAGGGCACGGGGCTGCTGCCAGGCCAGGGGGACAGGCCATGCCCCCTGTCCCCTGCTGCTGGGCCAGGGGGACAGGCCGTGCCCCCTGTCCCCTGCTGCTGGGCCAGGGGGACAGGCCATGCCCCCTGCCAGCTGCCCAGGCCCCTCTGATGCCTGTCCCTCGTCCCTGTGGCTTCTGTCCCCACCACTCCCCACCACCTTCACTCCCTCTGTCAAAGCCCCACTCAACCCCTTCACAGTGACCTCTGGAAAGAAAGAATGAATGAAGGAAAGGAAGTGTTGTCTGTTCACCCTGGCTGGATGTCAGGCACCCACCAAAGCTGCTCTCTCACTCCCCTCCAGAGATGGACAGGAGGGAGAAAACAGAATGAAGGCTTCATGGGTTGAGCTAAGGACTGCGACAGATCACTCAGCAAATGCCATCATGGGCAAAACATTTCCAAAATTGGAGATATTAATGGAATTTATTGCTATCTGGATCAGGGCAGGATAGTGAGGAGTAAAACAAAGCTTTAAAAACACCTTCTGCCCTTTCCTCCCTCCTTCCCATCTCTACCTCCCCCCGCAGTGGGTGCAGGGAGACAGGGAATGGGGGCTCTGGTCAGTTCATCCCCGGTTGTTTCTCCTGCTGCTTGGGGAGAGGAGTCATTCCCCTGCTGTGCCAGGGGTCCCTCCTGGAGACACTTCTCCATGAACTTCTCCACGGTGAGTTCATCCCACGGACAGCAGTTCTCCACAAGCTGCTGCAGCGTGGCTCGCTCCTCCATGGGCTCACAAGTCCTGGCAAGGCCCTGCTCCAGCGTGGGCTCCTCTCCAGGGGTTTGCAGGTCCCTGCCAGGTCCCTGCTCCAGCACAGGTTTCTCATGGGGTCGCAGCCTCCGCTCAGGCATCCCCCTGCTCCAGCACGGGCTCCTCCAGGCGCTGCAGGTGCATCTCTGCCCTCCGTGCCCTCCATAGGCTGCAGGGCCAAGCTGCCTCCCCAGGGACTGACCAGGGAATCTCAGGGCAATCAGCTCCAGCAGCTGGAGCAGCTCCTGCCCCTCCTGCCCTGCCCTGCCCTGGGGGTGTGCAGAGCTGTTCCCCTCACAGGTCCTCATCCTGTTCCTCCCTGCTCACAGCCACAATTCCAGGATCACCCATTTCCTTAAATCTCTTATTCCAAAGGTGTTACCACCATTTCTAACTGGGCCAGCCTTGTCCAGCAGCCAGTCTGTCCTGGAGCCAGCTGGAATTGACTCTGTGGGACATGGAGGAACAGCTGCTCTCACAGAAGCTGCTCCTAGATCCCCTGCCTTACCAAAACCTGGCCATGCAAACCTGGTATAAGTATGGTAGGGTTTTTATTACCACTATTAATTCTTATTATTTCTATTCTCTCAATTTTTTGCTATTAATGGTACAGTTGTTATTATTATTACTAGTATTTTTAGTCTTTTGGACTCTATATTAATAGTGGCTAGATTAGAACTGGAAACAAAGGTACTTCATTGCAAGTAGCGGTTAGAGTTTTGTCAGCCTCTTGCCCTGCCCTGTTCTCTGTCATTGCTGTGTGTGAAGCTGCTGCTGCCAGGCCTCCCTATTTCCCTGGTTTGAGAAATTCCATGGCATTGCTCACATGTCAGAGAGGGCTTATTCCATTCAAACACATGCTCTTAGCTCTTCGAGTCCCATTGTTGGAAGCTTGTTTTCTAACATTGTTGACTTTCTCAGCTTCTGTTAATATTTGTGATTTTGTAACAAAATGTTCTTGGATGTGATTGTGCAAGATTCTCTAATCAGCTTCCAGTTTGCTCTTGGGTTTCTTACCGGTGTGTCCGAGCTGAAGGCAGCATTTTGGGTGGGAGGCTTCAGCGGGAGCTGGGATTGCCTCGGCAGCAGCTGGTTTTGCAATGTGAGCAGCGCTGACAGAGATTCCGTGCGCTGAATATTCCGCCTGGTTGGAGCCGCAGTGCCCGGCTGGAGGGAGCCGCGCCGGGCGCTGCGGGTTGTGCCGGGCCGGGCAGCGGCCGCAGCCCCGGCAGGGCCCGGCCGTGGACACGGAGCCTTTGCTGGGCAGGGCTCGGCCCTGCGGCGCCGGGCGGGCGGTGCCGCTCCCGCCGGGAGCCTGCGGGAGCCGGGACAGCGAGAGAGCCCGGGCCGAGCATCAGCCCCGGGGCACGGCCCGGGAGGGGGCACAGCCCGGGGGTCCCGCAGAGCCTCCCTGCTCCAGAGCCGCGCCTGCCGCAGCGGGGCAGCTGCGGCACCTGCGGGGCACGGAGGAGCCGCAGGCGGCGTTCCGAGCGCTCCTTCGGGGCAGGATTTTGTCCCGCTGCGGGGAATTCCCGCGGGCCGGGCGGGCCGGGGCCGCTGCCGAGCGCCGCCGCCTTTCCCGGGAGCCGCCGGGCAGAGCTCTCTGCTCGGGGCTGGGAAAAACACCTTCACTGCCCTGGGAACATTTAAAATGTTTAATACAGGACAAGAGGAGACAAGGCCATAGAGCAAAGGTTGTTAGGGCCGGGTGCATCTCGGCACTGAGCCAAGAGCACACGGTTATCTCCGGAGATGCCCCTTGAATACCTTTTCCCTTACACCAGCCTGTTGCATATTCATAGTCCCTTATGCATAGTAAACTTTTTCCCAAGCTAGTTTACATATTCCAAGAACTGTTCAGCATGGCTCCTCCTCGGTTGCACCTTTTTAGGGCATGTGTATTCCTTGGTTGTGGTTTTGGTCCTTTTTTATCATCATCTTCAGTTTTGGCCCCGGCCCACACTGCCTTCAGACGGTGAGTGCTGATGGTTGGCAGATCTGTACAGGTGTCCTCATCCTGTGCTCACTGGATGTTATCCCATCCAAGCAGGAATTTTAACACAAGCATGCTTCTATCACCTATGGCACTACTATGTCTGAGCGTAATCAATGAACAACAGAAATAAAAACTATATAACAAAGTTATTGTAACACCACACATATAAAATCCAATGGAATATTTGCAAAAAGCCAATATTATAATATGTATCTATAACAGGGCCAAGGGCCGGGTGCCCGCTCGGTGGCCCCGGGACAGCAGAATTTTGGGGTCCCGGTGCTGGCTGCCGGCAGAGCCCCGGCGCTGGGCCGGGGATGCGTGGGACCCTCCCGCGGTGGGGTTGGGCTGCCCGGGGCAGACGCTGCATCGTCAGCCCGGAGCCACCGGGGATCGCCCGGTACCGGCGGGGCGGGGCTGGGGAGCGGAGAAGGGCGGCACCGGAGCGGGGGGACCCTCTGCAGCCTGCGGGGTCGGACCGACCGATAAGGGGGTCCCCGGGAGCCTGGAACGTTGTGAAAAACGCCAATCACTTGGTTTTTAAAATTTTAAACGTTTAATAATAATAAAATGGTTATAAAAATAGTAACACAATTAGAGTAATCAAATTTAGAGTTAGGACAATTACAAGACAATAAAAAGCAAAAAATTATAGATGTCCAGATGCTCTCAGACACTTAAGCCAGGACAAGTATGCCTTGTGAACAAAGGAATAACCTTAAAAGCAATAGTCTATTGCATATTCATGTATCTCATACATGATGCATAAATTACTTGCAAATTAGGAACTTTTCTGGATTTTGTCAACTTCTTTCCCTTAATCCTGGTGCTTCCATAAAGATGGAGACAAGATGGAAGAATGTTTGTCTTTTCTGATAAGGAGGTTGTAACTCTTTATGTGCCCCAAGTCACCGCCATCCCTGTGTGAAGAGTTTATTGATTATCTCATCTCTTCCTTGGGCAAGTAAAAAAATCCTACATCGCAGAGTTTCTATTTTAATATTATGTTGTTACCTAAAACTCTATTTAACACACTACTTAAGAGAATGAATACAGCATAACTTTCTAACATTACACATATAATATTCATGGTAACATTTGTGAAAAGCCAATCATAAAATAAGCATTCTACACAGAAAGTGTTGAAATAGTAAAACCAGTCAAAACCCCTTAGGAATTGGAAGGAAAACCAGAGGCAGTGGCAGCTAACACCTCTGAAACCCGTGGCTTTTGCTCCTCTCTTTGACCTGAGAGCTTCCTGGGCAGGGGCGACTCTTCCAATTGCACCAGCGTGGCCATGGCTGGGAAGGGCAGCGAGCAGATGGGTTGAGCTTCTCCTGCCAGCCCCTGAAGTGCCAGCTGTCATTTGTGTGCGCTGAGGATTCCCTTCAGGCTCGGAGCTGGCGCAGCTGCTCCTGGGCGCTGCTCGCCCGCGGGCGCAGCGGTGCTGCAGCCGCTGTCCCGCACACAGGGAGGGCTCTGGAGCCTCCCAGGGCACCAAGGAGCGGAGCAGGGAACGTGCCGGGATCTGCTGCAGGACCGTGGGGCTGTGGGGGATCCTTCGGTCTCTTGGATGGGGCAGGGAGGGGGCAAATGGAATCAAGGTGAGACAGGGATCAGGCAGCCCCACGCCAGGCAGCATTTTCTCCTCTGAGAGCTCGTCTGAGCTGAGCGAGCTGGTGAATCCTGCAGAGCAAATGAGACCCGGGAGCGAGGGAAGGGCTGGCTGGGAAGGAGTCAGATAAACCCAGTGGGTATTTCCCTTTCCAAGGGGCTCCTGGGGAGACAGAGGAGACAAGAAGGATTCCCCATCTCATGACATTCCCTTTTTTCCTTCAGTAGCCCTATTGCAGTCACTGCATACAAGAGTTTAGTTGATCCCTTTGATGCCAGGGAGCACCCAGAACTTGAACCTCGCTGGATCCAGCCCTGTCTGCCTATCACCGAGCAGAGGGAAAAGATAAAGAACCTGGGTGGGGGTTGAGCCAAAATGGCATTTTGCCACTTCTGATCTGCTCCCAGCTTTTGCAGCAGGGCACCAACCCCATCGCTGCAAACCACTCCCTTTTGCAAGGCACACGTGGACCTCGCTGGTAGCTCAGGGCTCCTGAAGGGGCTGCTGCAGTTGGCAACTGGAGCTGTTGTTGAACTTTTCACATTGCTTACCCCCACCATCCAAATGCCATCAACTGTCTGAGGAAGGACACAAGAATATTACCCTGGAGGGGCCAAAAACTTGGAAAAGGATGAAAGAAATGTTCTGATGATGACAATGACAATGACAAAAAAACACAATTTATTTTTGACAGCAAATGAGTACCCACAGCCCTCCAGCCCTCCCAGACTGGCAGCCGAGTGGGGCCGTTTCCATGGCATGAGGAGCTGGCAGTCTGCAGAGAGAAACCAGAGAGCCACGGTCAGTCACAGAAGGCTCCTGTGCCCCTGTCCCACCACGGCCTGTGCCTGGGCCAGGCTGCTGTGTGCTCAGAGCCCAAACCTCCTGACCCATTCTCCGTTTTTAGAGAAGGGCAGAGTGGTAAGCCACATTCCATCTCCTCTGCTGAAGCACAGCCCAGCAGCCTCCTCAGCAGCTGCAAGGGCAGGATGCCCGTGTGCCTGGTTTCCTGGCTCCCCTGCAACCAGGGGTTAAACGTTGGGTGTCTACTGGATTGTCCCCGGAAAGAGCCCATCTCTGCACCCAGCTACCTTTCTTCATTTAGAAATTAGGTCTTTCTTTCTCTGCCATCTGTGGTTTCTCCAGCCCCGGCTGCAGCCACTGGCCATATAAAACTTTAAGAATCTTTTTCTACAAGCACAACTGACTTGATGTATATTTTACATAAGCACAAATTATTCCATAACATATATTACAATGGGGCTGCGGAGATCCCCCTGCAGGTCCATGTGGATGCAGAGATCCCCTGCAGGTCCATGGGGAGGCAGAGATCCCCCTGCAGGTCCATGGGGATGCAGAGATCCCCTGCAGGTCCATGGGGATGCAGAGATCCCCCGCAGCCCCTGGAGGAGCCGGGCTGGAGCTCGGCGATGCCGAGAGGAGGCTGTGAGCCCGCGGGCAGAGGGGCCCCGCTGGAGCAGCCTGTCCTGGCAGGACTGAGCCCGTGGCACAGTGACCCACGCTGCAGCACTCGGAGGGGGCTGTGCCCAGGGGATGGACTCCGCTCCGAGAAGTTCCTGGAGAAGTCTCGGCCGGGAGAGAGCGCAGGGTGCAGCAGGGAACGACTCCTGTCCCTGAGCAGAGGGAGAAGCCCCGGGGGATGAGCTGAGCATGGCCCCATTCCCTGTCTCCTGCCCTGCCGGGGGAGGAGGTGCAGCTGGGAGCAGGGAGGCGTGGGGAAAGCTGCATTTAAGGCTCTGCACTGACTTCTCCTTCTCCTGCTCCGAGTCTTTGGAGTTTTCTGCCAGAAATCTCTCCCCTGCCCCACCCACCCACAGGGCTTGGGGCAGGTTTCCCTTTTCGGGGGAAATCAAAGCGAAGCACTGATGCGCTAACGAGGGGCAGGAGAAGTGAGGCTCCTGGGCTTCCCGCAGAGGCGGAGGCACGGGAGGCGCAGGGCCGGGAAAGCCGTGGCGGGAGGCGCGGAGAAGTTTGTTTGTGTGGGCAGCTCAATCCCGGCTCGGGCCGGGCCCGTGCCGGGGCTGTTCCTCATCTCCGGCTTTCCCCTCACGCAGCCCGGGGGCGCCGAGAGCGCGGGGCGAGGCGGGGCCGTGCGCAGAGCCCGCCCCGAGCTCGCTGCCATTGGCCGCCGGTGCCGTCAGTCGCGGTTGCGGCGCGCTGATTGGTGGGAGCGGGGCGCGGCGCGGCCCCGGCGGCGGGCTGAGGGCGGCCGTGGCCGCGCAGCGCCGCCATTGGCCGAGCGGCTGTGCGGGCCCGGCAGCGGCGGCAGCGGCCGGAGCGCGGTGAGGCGGCGGCGGCGGAGCTCGGAGGCGGCCCCGGCGCAGGTGGGAGCCGCGCTGGGCTCTGCGGGGGCTCGGGGCTGGCTGCGGGCGGAGGGGGCGGCAGGGGGCTCCGGCGGCTCGCCGGTGCCGTGTCCGGCCCGTGCCGGCCCCGGGCTGAGGGCGCTGCGGGAGCGGCTGCCCGCGGTCTCCTTCCCGCCGGGGCCGGGCAGGAGCCGCTGCCGGAGCAGCGCTGGCTCGGCCCGGCTGCTGTGGGTAGGACAGAGGGGCTGCCCCGCGGCCGGGAGCGGGCGGGGAAATTCCCGTCGCCGGAGGTTCGTGTGCCCGGCGGAGAGCGAGGAGTCCTGTCAAAGTGACTTTATTGCCGAGCAGGGGCAGAGGCCGTGGGGCATTTGCCGTGCGCTCTCTGCCGTGGCTGTAGCCCGCAGCCTCCTTTTTATCCTCATTTTCCCGGCCGATCTCCCTCTGCCTTTGCCCACCGGCTGAGTTCCTTGGAAGGTTCCGACTTCCCGATGCGCCTGGAGCCTGTCCTCGTTAATGTGCACCCTCCTTTTGTAGAACAGCCGATATTCATGGCTCTGTTAAGTCTTTGTTCTTCTCCTCGAAGTTCGGGAATGTAGCGGGACTTTGAGCAGCTCTCTGGGTCATTTTCTAACATTTACTGGAACTGATTGTTTCTCCCCTTATCTACAAGTGCCCGGCCCTATCTCCAGGCAGATTCACTCCTTGACTCTGTTTTGTTCTTCCCAGGCCCTCTTTGGTTTTGGGATTATTCTCGGTGCCCTCATTCCCTGTCCTTTTGTAGCCGTTTGTGGATCAGGAGGCCTGGCTGCCACCTGCATGCCCTGGCTCAGCTGCTGGATGAGCTGCACTGCCAAGGTGCGGAGCATGGTAAAAAGATGAGAGTTGCTGCAGCACAGAAGAGGAGAAGCAGCATTCCTTTAACCCCTGGTGTGCTGGGGAGCCAGGAAAGCGTGTCCCATTCTCATCCTTTCCATGTTTGGACCAATACATAAACTGCTCTCCTATTTCCTTTCTTATCTTTTTCAGCACTTTTCCTTTGTCATCTCTTTGCCAACAGCAGTTTGAGTAATTTAGTTTTCCACAAACTCCTGCTTTTTCTGCTAAGAGATAATCTGATCCCATCCCCTGGTGAAATGTTGTGTTCCTCATTTCAGTGGCTTGGTCGGCAGGAAGGTCAGGAGCTGGAGCTGTCTGGTTGGTCCTTATTCTGAGGACAGCTTGTAATCTAATGATGCCATTGAAATGATAAATGGGTTCTCTGTCTCCTTATTTGATTTTGTGAAAAACGCCAGTCACTTGGTTTTTAAAATGTTAGAAGTTTAATACTAGTAAAATGGTTATAAAAGTAGGAATACAATTAGACTAATAAAAATTTAGAGTTAGGACAATTGCAAGACATTAAAAAGCAAAGACTTGCAGATGTCCGGATGCTCTCTTGGGCACTTAAGCCACAACAACCATACCTTGTGAATAAAGGAATCACCCCTAAAAAAATACACTGTTGCATATTCATATATCCTTCATGGTTATGCATACATTTTATTTAAAACAAGAAACTCTGTCTGTTTTATGTCAGCTGTTTTTTTTAATCCCCACGGCATCCTCCGGTCTGAGCATGGCCTGAAGAAATTAACTTCTTCTAGTAAGAAATCCATAAATTGCTCTTGTCTGGAGAATTTAGGTGTTCCTTGAGCGAATTTAGGTGTTCTCATTCCTTAACCCCCCCCCCCCCACACACACACACACATGCATGTTTTCTCTTTTAACTACTAAAGCTTAATTTTATCTACAAAGCTACGTTTACCGTACTATTAAAATGTTCATACAGCACAAGTTATCAATATAACATAATACATATAGTAACTATCTGCACAGAGCCATATAACATGCATTTTTCACAAAATCATTTTGGTTCCCAGGGGCTGGTCCATGGTGTTGTAGGATTTGTTCTGGTGGCCGTTCATCTTTTCCCCATGTTTGGGCGCTCCCTCAAGCTGGGGCTGCATCAATTGACCATTTTTTTTCTTACTCCTTCATCATATACTTGAATTCCAACTGATTTCCCTGAACTTGTTCTAGCAAAACCCCCAGTGCTCTGATACACCCTGTACAGCACAGACAGTGACAGCAGATGTTGGAGTGGGCAGAGGGATGATCCCCCCCTTATTTTAGTGAAGTTTTCCCAACATTCTCCATTTGCTGTTTCCCTTTGCAGCTTCATCAATTTCTGTTGCAGAGTCAGAGATCCTCAGCATGGGCTCTGCCTTCAGCTGTGCAGATTCCATCTGTGCAAGCAGGCAGAGCTTGGGGTGAGGGGCAGAGGGAATCAGCCAATTCCTGCCCCAGGCAAGAAGAGCCAGGTACATTGTCCCCAGTTTGCCCCAGCAGTGTTAATTTGCATTTCTGAAGCTCCTCCTGGGTGCCTGGAATGCAGCTTCTCTTCCACAGCAGCCTTCAGCAGCCTCAGTTGTGCCCCCCCCACAACTGCTGCTTTTTTGTTTTCCTTCAAATCATCTATTTATTGTTTATGAGTTAAAGGGTCACCTTTAAATCTCATCTAGTTTTGAAAATTTTGAAAAACTCTAATCACTTGGTTTTTAAAATTTTAAAAGTTTAATAGTAATAAAATGGTTATAAAAATAATAATACAATTAGAGTTAGGACAATTACAAGACAAAAAGAGCAAAGAATTACGGATGTCCAGATGCTCTCGGACACTAAGTCAAGAAAAGCTTGACTTGTGAACAAAGGAATCACCCTTAAACCAAGACACTTGTTGCATATTCATACATTCTTCATGGTTATGCATACATTCTGTTCTAAACAAGAAACTCTGTTGTATGTCAACTGTTCCCTTTAATCCCCTGGCCTCTTCAAGTCTGAGCAAGGCCTGAAGAAATTAGCTTCTTCTGATCAGAAGCCATAAATTCCTCTCCTTTGGAAGATTTAGGTGTTCTTCAAAGGGAGCATCTCATTCCTAAAAAGAAAACTCCCCCCACATACATAATCTCTATTTTAACATAATGTTGTAACCTAAAACTACACTTAACACAATATGTAAGGGAATTAATACAGCATAACTTTCTAACATGACACATATAATATTCATTGTAACGTTTGCGAAAAGCCAATCATAAATATGCATTTTTCACAATCCCACCTCTTACTGCTCAAGCCAAATGATTTATAAAGAATATTTCCTGTCCTCTTGCATTCTTTGGACTCTGTTGGTAATCAAATAAAACATGGGATTAAACAAAGAAGAAATATTAAAACACTTGTAACACATAAAAGGAAGAATCCTAATTTCTTCCACCATCCCATTCTCAATACATTACCCCACCTGCTAGTTTTTAACGTTATTTTCCCATTTTTGGACTGATACCTGGGTCATAATTTTTTTCTGATATCCTTTGTTTTTTCCAGGATGACAACCTCATTGCCATCTATTTTCAACAATCTGTACACCCCATTCTTTAGCCAATAAATAGCGTAAAGCCAACCTATTTTAATGCACTGCAGGTGATGTTTGGCTTTGCAGACTCCATATTAATTCCAATGCCTGAGCAGCTTTGTTTATTATCTTCTCTATAACTGCTTGGAGTCATTTAATATGACTCAGGATATAATTTGGGGTTAACACAGAGCTAGACTGCTGTACTTGTTTTACCTTTTTTTTTACTAATTGTCTCTTTACCGAATCTTGGACTATATTTCTAAGATCAAATGTAAAACAAATCCATCTCTCTCCTTTTGGACATTCCATGCCCCAAGTATTACTACTTTTTCCTAAGTTCTTCGTAATGTGATAATTTTCCCCCTTTTTCCTGCAGATACTTAATTTGGACGGGTTATAACAGTGGCTGTTGACATGGGTGTGTGTAACAAAAAGGAACTTTGGTTTCTTTCCATGTGATACTTTCTGTAGCATTTGTGACACGATCTTGCTGCTATCTCAGAAGGGAAAAGACAACAAATGAGAGACAGAAACAGGAATGACAGAGGTCTGGCTTGGCTTATACCCCCACCTCCCCTGCCTGGGGGGCTGCTGCCCATAGCAGGTACGTGTGATCTTCTCGCTGGTGAGTACAGTGCTCAATCCAGGCTTGCCCTCTGTTTCCCTTGTCACTCCTTTTTTACTCATTTCCAGGCAAATTGTTTTTGACACCTTTTAACTGTGGTTTTCCACCATTCCTCAGGTATCTCTCAGTCCACAGGCATTGATAATCCCCATCTACAAAAGCAATTTATTACTTCAGTTTTTGAGGTCTTTCTGTATAGGGGATTGATTCAGTACTCAATACTTCTTGCCACGAGAACATAGATTTTGTGAGCTACAATGCCAATTATTCTCATAATTTAAACATTCACTTATAACCCAGCTGCCATGTCCAATATGGGGATGAATCAAATAAAGTATACAGCATAGTATTAATGGCAATTTCCCTTCTTGCCTGTACAAGTCACAGGCTAAGGCCAGACTATCAGAACTCTTTGACTCAAACACTCCCGATCCTCCTGTTTGAAGTGGCAGTGTTCCTCTGCCAAGGAGGTGTCGGAGGCGTCTCAGGGCTTATTCAGGCAGGGCTTAGAACCAGTGATGCAAGCTTTGCCTTATTTCTCAGTTAGGTGTTATTCTTTGTACCTGCCTTTGGTCATTTGGGTCTTCCCAAACCATTACCACCCAGTCCTGGTTGAAAGTCAATTTGGTATCACCCAGTTTTGATGTGATAGTCCATTCCTCACGTTTCTTCACAAATTCTTTTATTTTGCTGGCATGAATTCACCCTCTTTTCCATGGTTGGGATTGCTGCTTTAGTAGTACCTGGAAAGGACTTCTTAATAACACAGTGTTAAAAGAAAAACAATACTGCATTAACTTTCACCATTAGTTTTCTTCAAAACTTTCTGGGTTTAACTAAAAACTTTTTCTATAGCTGCTTCTTCTTCTTGTATCCAGCTGTGCTAATTGCTGCAGAGGCCAATTCTTCTTCTTGTGAGCTATAACTAGTTAAATAAAAAAAGACTAGCCCAAATTTAACACAAGATGTATCACATCTCTTGGTTTTTTGCTTTTTAGGCAACATCCAACTGTTTTAGTCTTACAGACCCATTCTTCAGAACAAAAGCCTCCTTTCCTTAACAACAAAAATCAGAAGGAAAAAAAAGAAGTTTTGTTTAAAAAAATAAAGCACATTGTGAGAGTCAGCTATCTCTGCTTTGATCTTATCTCTATTGGAGGTCCAGCTCTCCCTCTTTTTCACAGCTTTGCCTTTGACTGTACTTCCTCACTCCCCTCCCCTTGTTGTCACTCTGTCTAGCAGGAATGGGGGAGAACTTACAAATAGCTGCGGTATGGGAACTTTGGGGCGTATTTCACTCTTTCTCTTTCTCTCTCTTTCCCTTTCTCTCTCTTTCTCTTTTTCTCTCTTTTTCTCTCTTTTTCTCTCTTCTTCTCTCTTCTTCTCTCTTCTTCTCTCTTCTTCTCTCTTCTTCTCTCTTCTTCTCTCTTCTTCTCTCTTCTTCTCTCTTCTTCTCTCTTCTTCTCTCTTCTTCTCTCTTCTTCTCTCTTCTTCTCTCTTCTTCTCTCTTCTTCTCTCTTCTTCTCTCTTCTCCCTTTCTCTCTCTTTCGCTCTCTTTTTCTCTCTTCACATTTCAACATCCACATTCCAATATCAGTCCACTTTCTAACATTAGTCCTACATCCTGGAGAGGTGAGTCTGCCAATCACCTCTCCCTCCTTTTTCAACTTCCTTACAAATTTAATTACTTTTGTTATGTGTGTTCTGCAGGCCTTTAATTCACGGCACCCTCCACCAAGGGCTACCAGCTACCCACAGCTGACAGTGCTAAAACTAAAGACTTATTTTGCTGTCACAATTTTCCATTCACAAGCTTGAAAGGGTTTAGGAACAAGGTAAACAAAAACTTACTTCTGAAGTGATCTTGCCTGCAATAAAAAATTTAAGGCAATGCTTGTTAGTGCAATATAATTTGCAAAGAAGCCAAGGTTTGATTTGGGAAGGGCATCTGAGGACACAGAGCATGAGTTTTACAAATCTATAATTTGAAGAGGGAATAGACAAAATGTGGATACAGTGGGGGAGACAGCAAGTAAGGAATTTATCTCTGCAATACTCTCTTTTTGACTGCCAGGAGACACTCTCTGAAGAGGTTCTTACAGTACAAACAATAACTGGATGGGAAGAGGCACTCTTGAATTTAAGCTTTGGTGTCAAAGTAGGAAACTGCCCCTGAGCACTGCAGTGCTGGAGCACCCTGCCTGCAAACTCACCAGAGGCAAGCCACTGCTGCCACGCTGCAGGGCTGCCTGCAGCACAGAGGGAACCATGGCCCAGCCCTCCCTGCAGGCCTGGGTAATCCACACAAGGAATCACAATTGCTTCATAGCTCTCTAACTCATTCAAGAAATAGGAAACCGTAGTAAACAGAGATCTCCCTCACCATCTTTTTCATATGTGTGTGTCACACACCCACTGTGATGCTGGAAGTAACAAATTGTTTACATTAGAAGATACTGAAACTTTTTCTTCATCTAGCTTTGTAGTTTCCCTTTTCTATATGTAGCCACCTTCCATTGTGGGAAAAAATGAGCCCTATTTTTTTACAAGTGTTTTGTATGCACAATTTTATTTGCTGTTCTAGATACACTGCAAGTAGTTAGCACTTCCAGAAAAACTAGCAAACAAACAAAACAAAAAAACTAAGAAAGCAAAACACATTTGGGTACATGAAAAAGGACTGGTTGGAAGGAAAATTGTTTCTCATTGACCTACCAAGCAGTTGGTGTTACCTTTAGTTTAACTTTACACACTGAGAACATGATTGAACAGTCTGCATTGACTCAAATTAATAGCAGGTTTTGCTATGTTACAGGTGTAAACTAGTTTTTCAATCCTAGAGTACAATAAGTTATGTATTTCAAGATAAAAATCACAATGCAAATTGGAAGAAATTTAGTACTGCATGAGGTGTGCACACAATTAATTTACCTCTAGAAGTCAGTTTATGACTTTCCTCTACTAGGATTGCAGTAGCTGCTATAGCTTGAATACACACTGGCCAGCCTTGATTTACTGGATCCCACATCTTTGATAAATAAGCCATGGGTCTCTTTACTCCTCCCCACTCTTGAAACAAAACCCTATGAGCTACCCCCTTTTTTTCATTTACATACAAATGAAAGGGTGTTGCTAGTGAAGGTGAGCTTAAAGTTGATATTGGGGCTAGTTTTAACTTCTTTTTTCTTAATTTTTCATTATCCTTTTTGATCCATTTTATATCATCTCCCTCTGTCACTTTTTTTTATTCAAAAATTTTACTGCCTGTGTATATCCTTCAATCCACAATCTATAATATCCCAATAATCTGAGTATCTTTCTGATTTCCCCCTTTGAAGAGGGAGGGGGAAGGGATAGAATCCCTGTGTTTCAGTCTGGGTTGAGCTTCCAACTACCCTTACTAAGCAAGTGTCCAAGATATTTTACCTCTGATTCTACAAATTGCAGCTTCCCTTTTGATACCCTTAATCCTTTTTCCCCAAGAAAATTCAAAAGCTTTATAGTAGCCTCTCTAACTTCAGCTTCAGCTTCCCCAGAAAGTAAAAGATTATCCACATATTGGATAATTTGTATTCCAGGGGGAGTGGGGAAAGTTTGTAGTATTGTTTCTAAAGCTTGTCCAAATAAGTTTGGGGATTCTGTAAGCCCCTGTGGTAGTTTTGTCCATCTTAATTGCTGTTTTCTCCCAGTTAGTGGGTCCTTCCATTCAAAAGCAAAGATAACTTGCTCTCCTGGGCTAATGGGCAAGCCCAAAAGGCATCTTTAAGGTCCACTACACTAAACCACTGATGCTGGGGAGGAACTTTACTGAAAAGAGTATAAGGATTTGGTACCACTGGATAGCGGGTCTGAGTTCTTTGTTAACCTCCCTTAAGTCTTGTACCAGTCTATAGCTCCCGTCAGGCTTCTTTACTGGGAGTATTGGGGTATTATGGGGAGACATACAAGGTTCTAATGTCCCATCCTTTGTTAGTCCTTCTATTACTGGCTTTAAACATTCCCGTCCTTCTAAAGATACAGGATAGTGCCGTACATGTATGGGACAATTTTTTTTTCCTCAGTTGTAATCTTTATGGGGTCAATATTTAATCTTCCCCTATTTCCCTCCCCAGCCCAAACTTCCTTGTTAATTCTTCTTCCATCCTCCTGGCCTAGTTTTAAAAGTCTAGCTGTCATCTTCCCATCTTCTGGAACAACCCCTATTCCTAATTTCACCTGTAAATCTTCTCCCAATAATTTGCTACCTGCCACTGGGACCAAGAAAACATCCCTCATCCAAAATTTAGTTTCTCCTTCTATTACCACATTTTTAATAACGGGTACTGTGAAACTCTCTCCTTTTGCTCCTGTTACTATTACGGTATCTTTGCTTACACTATAACCTTTTGGAATATTTAAGAGAAAGGTTAATTCTGCCCCTGTGTCTACCACAAATTCCAATTCTTCTTCTTGGGGACCCACTCTTGAAATTATCTCAGCATTCCCCACCTGGACCCCACCTGCGCCCCCCCTCGGCCCCATGGCCCCGCGAGGGGAATTTGGGGAGGTGGGAGTGGGGCAGCGCCAAGGCCGGGCCCCCCCGCGCTGTCCTGGCGGGAGCGGCTGCAGTGGGGACCGAGTGCGGGCGGGAGCGGCCGAGAGCCCAGCGCTGCCCCAGCCCGACCTGCCCCAGCTCCATCCCTGCCCCTGCGCTGGGATGCTGTGGGGCTGGGGGGAAGAGGGAGCCGGCAGTGGGTGCTGGGCCTGGGGGCAGGAGGAGAAGGGAAGGAGAAGCAGGGTGGAGGAACAGAATGGTCATAGGATGCAGGTGGCAGGAGAGGGTGGGATTGTGCAGGCGAAGGAGGAATGTCAGGAGGAAGAGGATTGTGAGTAAGAGCAGAGACACAAGAGGAGGAGGAGAAGGAGCAGAAAGAGGGAGCAGCAGAAGGTTCCACCCCTCCCTGTATCTGCAGCCTCCTTCCAGGCCCAGGAGCGCTGCTCTCCCCACATGCAGCAGGTGACTGTGGAGGGGGATCCAAGATTTTCAGGGGGTAAATCTTGGTGTTTCTGAGCTTTCTTGGGCTAAATGTTGGTGCTTTGGTTTTATGTGGCAGCTGAATCTTTATATTTTGGAGGAGGTTTTTGCTGACTTGTGATGTTTGGGGAGTTTTTGTCCTGTGTCTTGAAGTTTGTGGGATTTTTGGGCTGAATCTTGGTGTTTCAGAGGTTCTTACAGACACAAGATTCCCTATGATTTCCTGAGATGAACTTGGGCAAGGAGGCACCTCCAGTCTAAGGAGCTCTCCTTTTGTTTTTCGGTCAAAGCAGGATTTTTCATTCCCTGGCTGTGGCTGGATGGAGGAGGAGAAAAAGCCCCGAAGATGCTGCAGGAGGAGGAGCGGCAAACCCAGCCCAGGGCGCTGCAGGGAGGAAAGAGCCCCCCTGAGCCAGGAAGGCGGGCGGAGATCCAGGCGGAGCTCGGAGCTGGTGGAGAAGCGTCATGGCAGGGAGAAGCCCCACAAGTGCTTGGAATGTGGGAAGGGTTTCAGCCGGAGCAAAGACCTGATTAATCACCAGAGGATCCACACTGGGGAGAGGCCATATGAGTGTGGGGAGTGTGGGAAGGGGTTTCGGACCAGCTCCAATCTCCTCAGACATGAGTGGATTCACACAGAGGAGAGGCCCTTCCGCTGCCCCGACTGTGGGGAGGGCTTCAACCGCAACTCCAGCCTCACCGTGCACCGGCGCATCCACACTGGAGAGAGGCCCTACGAGTGTGGGAAGTGTGGGAAGGGCTTCAAAGACAGGTCTGGCCTGATGGTGCACCAGGTGATCCACACAGGAGAACGGCCCTATGAGTGCTTGGAATGTGGGAAGAGCTATGGGTGGGCCTCTGCCCTGAGAAGACACCAGGGCATCCACACTGGGGAGAGGCCCTATGAGTGTCCCCAGTGTGGGAAGAGGTTTCAGACCAGCTCCGATGTCCTCAAGCATGAGCGGATTCACACAGAGGAGAGGCCATTCCGCTGCCCTGACTGCGGGAAGGGCTTCAAGCACAACTCCCACCTCACCGTGCACCGGCGCATCCACACCGGGGAGAGGCCCTACGAGTGTGGGAAGTGTGGGAAGAGCTTCACCAGGAGCTCAAACTTGACCCAGCACCAACGGAGGTGCCACTAAGGGAATCCCTGTAAGTGCCCTGAATGAGGGAAGAGCTTTGAGTGAGGGAAGAGCTTGGAGTGAGGGAAGAGAGTGCAGGAAGAGCTTGGTGCGCTGCTGCAGCTCCATCCCCCATGGGAGGATCCGGGCTGGATGATCCCCAGTGACCCCCGTGGGGCAGAGCCCTGGTACCCCGGTATGGGGAATAAAACAGAGAGTAAAGCAATGGAGCTGATAAAGGGGCCCGATATCTGAGGCCTGACTGAGCAGAAACTGTGGGAGACACAGACACAGTTTGTCTCCCTGGGCAAGAAGAGGGGACAGTGGGGGGTGGCAGGGGTGTGACAGAGGGGATGAGGGGGTGACAAAGGGACAGAGGGGACAGCAGAGCCCTCCAGGGAGGGGACAAAGGGGACCCTGGGAGGACTCAGAGGCCACCGCAGGAGACCACAAGTGCCAGCAGGTCCCTGACACCTCCCCTGTCTCCTCCCCAGGTGTCCCCTTACCAGCTGGAGTCACTGGTGAATGTGGTGGCCACCCTGGGTGAGGTGGCAGCCACCGTGCCCGGGTTACAGAGGGACGAGCAGCAGCTCATGTCCCCAGAGTCCCTGCACGGGAACCTGAGGAACTTCACCTGGAGTCTCCATGAGACCCTGGAGCAGGGCGGTGTCACCTCCCTGGGCCACCGTGGTGTCCCCTCCCTGGGCCAGGCCCTGGCCGTGCTTGTGGCCACCCCAGGGGCCACCTGGGCCGATGTGAGAGCTGCGGCCTGGGCCTGGCAGGAGTTGGTGGTCAGGCTCGAGGACAGCCGGGCCCTGCTGGCCTGGGATGCCACCGAGCTCCGCGACGCCCGCTGGGACGCGGCCATCGCTGCCATCCGGGCCGGGGACCTGCAGAACGTGGCCACCCGCAGGAGGACGGCTGGGAGCAGCCTGGTGGCCACAGCCCAGCAGCTGAAGGTGGCCCTGGGCAGGGAAAAGAGGGCCTCGGCAGGGCCATGCACAAGGCCCAGGTGGCTGCGGCCACCAACGAGGCCGTGGGAGAGGCCGTGGTGGCCAGCAGCCAAGCCATGGTGGCCACCAGAAGGGGACATTGGGCACAGGTGGCCCTGGGGCCACTGGAGCGCTTGGTGGAAGAGTGTGAAGGAGGCAGGTGGTTCCCCGAGGAGCTGCAGCGCCGGCTCGGGGACATCGAGGCCATCCTGGAGGGGACAAAGAAGGCGTCCCCCGATGTCCCTGAGGCCTTGGTGGCCAAAGTGGCCGGGTTTGAGCAGCTGTGGGATGCCAGTGCCTGCCTGGGCAAGGATCACCTGCTGGGGACACTTGGGGACATCCACGACCTCCTCTTGAGTCCCTGTGGTGGCTCCGGCGGCCCCGGTGGCCCCAGCAGGCGCGCCCTGGCCCAGCGGTGCCAAAAAGCCGTGGAGGATCTCCCCAGGCTGCTGCAGCGATGGCACCGCTCTGATGCCATCAGGGACAGTGACATCCTGGTGGACAGCGCTGGCGTCACCAGTCCCCTCCTCGCGCGGGATCTGAGACCAATTCGGAGAATTTTCTGGGAATTTTCATGGGCATTGTCCCACATGCTGATGGGAGTTTCTGGGATGACGTTACCAGCCGCACCTGGGGACATTCTGAGAGCACTCAGAAGGCTTTTGCATTCCCCTGCTGCCTTTTGCATTTTCCTGTTTTTTCTGTTGGGTTTGGCATTTCTCTGTTGCCTTTTGCAGGTTCCTATTGACCCCCAGCATTTTGCTCAGGTGCTCATACTGATAATGATTATTGATAATTCCTTGCAGCTGCTCGCTGGCACAATAAAATCTCAGAGTTTGCATGGACAAGTCCAAGGCAGTGTGAGCTTTCTGCCAGGATTTGGGAATCCTTTACGAATCCAATTCTCACATCCCTGGGCCCCCCCGGTCCCGGCGCTGTTCCCGGGGGTCCCGCGGCTCTGGGGGGTCAAAGGGGAGGGGGAGGAACCCCCGTGATGGGTGGGGGGCACAAAGGGGGGTCCGGGCCCGGTGCTCGGGGGGTCGGGGGCACTGAAGGGGTGCGGGTGCGGTTTTTGGGGGGTCCCGGTGCTCGGTGAGGGGGGGTCAGTGCTCAGCAGCGGGGGCTGTCCAGGGACCCCCCCGGCCCCCCCAAATCCCAGCCGGGTGTGAAAAACAAAGTTCACTAAGGGATTACTAAACAAAGTTTAATCAGGGATAAAAAAGGGTTTTGGGGCTGGCCAAAGAACTCGCCCTCAACTTAACCCTTCGTTCTCCGGATCCGGTTCCACTGCAGGGCCACGAACACACTCCTGAGTTTTGACATTATTCAAACACTCCCAGGAGGTTTGGGTGTCCCAGGAACTCGTGTTTGGGTCTCACCTCTGACTTGTCTGCAGGACATTCTGTAGATTAAGTCGATGTTTTTGATTTCTTCTCATGGTTCCACCCTGTTGTTTCAGGCCCCCTGATAAATTCATAAATTCTTCTGAGCTTTGTGTCACTGGTATCACCTGGTGAGGCTGGTCCACAGATGTGGGAAACAACTGAATTGCTTTACACCTGAGTCAGTCACACAAAAGCATTTTAACATTACATAGTCTCTATTCCAGTATTTATTATTGATCTATTTAATGTTTATCTATTTTTAATATATTAAGGCCTATGATATAATATCTTTTTATTACTCTAGCAGTAAATTTGTTATACGGTGTACACATAAATGGATTGATTTTATTGTACCAGCGAGCAGCTGCAAGGAATTATCAGTAATCAATATCAATATCAAGTACCACAGCAAAATCCTCGTGCTCAATAACAACGTGCAGAAGGCAATACAGAATTTCAAAAGCCGATTATTCTATTGTCATTTATAACCCGGCTCTGCTGCAAGGCACCGAGGGGCTCATTCAGCCCCTGACCCACCGCCACCCCCATCAGTGTCCCCAGAGCGTCCTCAGAATGTCCCCAAGTGTCCCCAGTGATGTCACCCCAGGAATTCCCATCAGCATTTGGGACAATTGCAATGAAAATTCCCAGAAAATTCCCCGAATTCGTCTCAAATCCAGTGTGGTTTGGGGAGGGGGGAGAAGTGACAGCAGCGATGTCCCTGAGGATGTCACCGTCCCCGAGACGTCACAGCGGTGACATCGCTGTCCCTGCAGCAGCCTGGGGATGTCCTCTGTGAAAAATGCATATTTTATGGTTGGCTTTTGCAAGTATTAAATTGAATAGGATTTGCATTATGTTACATTGATTAGTAGTGCTGTATTAACATTTTAATGGTAGGGTAAATGTAGATTTGTGGTTAAAACGGAGCTTTTGTGGTTAAAACAGAAACTCTGTGCGTGGGAAGAAAGGAATGAGGTACTTGCACCGGGACAGCAGCCGCGGGACACCGAAATCTTCCAGAGAAAAAGAATTTACAGCTTATTGTAAATGCAGGCGAGCCGGGGGGAAGAAATGACGATGCCTGACTCCAGCTCAGAAGGATGAATGGTTTCTTTATTAGAACTATACTAATATACATTAATATACTGTTTAAAGGAGATACTAAAACTACAAACCTGCTTTTTCTATTAATATACTGTTTAAAGGAGACACTAAAACTACTAACCTGCTTTTTCTATTAATATACTGTTTAAAGGAGACACTAAAACTACAAACCCGCTTTTTCTATTAATATACTGTTTAAAGGAGACACTAAAACTACAAACCCGCTTTTTCTAACTCCCAAATCTAACTCCTCACAACTCGTGACCCTCTCTGAGATTCCAGCCCCAGGTGGGTGGGATTGGCCCCAGGCTCAAACGATCCTCACCAGAACCCAACCCAGCAACCACCCCACAACAATTTGAGTAACAAATTGTTAAACAATTCTGCAAACACGTTCCACATACTAAAACAAGGAGCAGAAACAGAAATTGATTTCTCTTTCGTTTCCCTCTGTGCTCCTCTGTGGAAAATGCTGGGAGGCAGAGCAATGTGCTGCCACAAGGGCTCCCTGATTAAAGGAAATTCACTCTCCGTGTCCCGCTCAGCCCTGCGGGCGCCGCGGGATTGAGAAGAGGCTGCCACTGCTCCGGGCTCTGTGGCTGGACAGGATTGATGCATCATGCATGAGATCGATGAATATGCAACAGGCTGCTGCTTTTGGGTTATTCCTTGTTCAAGGCGTGGCTTTGGCAGCTCAGTGCCCGAACCATCCGGACGTCCGTAATCCCTCGCTTTTTATTGTCTTGTCACTGTCCTGACCTCATTGTCCACATTGTTATTGCTCTGATTTAATTGCTGGTTTTTTGCTAACTGTTTTATTACTAATAAACTTTTACAATTTTAAAAACCAACTGACTGGTGTTTTCCACAGTGCCCAAAAACATCCAGATGTCCAAAATTCTTCACTTTTTATTGTCTTGTCATCGTCCTGACCCTCATTGTCCAGATTCTTATTGCTCCGATTTAATTGCTATTTTTATAACTATTTTGTTACTAATTAACTTTTTGAATTAGTAAATTTTTAAATTTCAAAAACCAGCGAGTGGTGCTTTTCACAGTGCCCAAGAACTCCTGGATGTCCAAAATTCATTTTTTATCATCTTGTGGTGTTCTCATCCTCATTGTCCACATTTTTATTACTCTGATTTTATTTACTATTTTTTTTTACTCACTATTTTATTACTAATAAACTTTTAAAATTTAAAAAACAACTGATTGTTATTTTCCACAATGCCCAAAAACTCCTGGATGTCTGAAATTCTTAATTTTTTATTGTCTCATGGTGCCTGACCCTCGCTATCCACATTTTATTACTCTGATTTTATTTTTAAATTTTATTTTATTTTATTTCTTATTATTTTATTTTTATTTTTTATATGTCTTAATAATTGTTTTATTACTAAGAAACTTTTAAAATTTCAGAAACAACTGATCTGTGTTTTCACAGTGCCCAAAAGCTCCTGGATGTCCAAAATTCTTCATTTTTTATCATCTCGTGGTGCTTTGACCCTCATTGTCCAAATTTTTATTGCTCCTATTTATTGCTATTTTTATAACTATTCTATTACTAATTAACTTGTTTGAATCAGTAATTTTTAAAATATTTTAAAGAACCAGAACTGGCATTTTTCACGGTGCCCAAAAACATCTGGGCGTCTGAAATGATTTTCTTTTTATCGCCTTGTGGTGGCCTAAATGTCATTGTCCAGATTTTGATAACTCTGATTTTATTTTGTATTTTAATTTTATTATTTTTATTATTTTAATTTTTTATTTCATATTTTAATAACTATTTTATTATTAATAAACTTTTAACATTTCAAGAACAACTGATCGGTGTTTTCACAGTGCCCAAGAACTCCTGGGTGTCCAAAATTCTTCATTTTTTATCATCTTGTGGTGTCCTGACCCTCATTGTCCACGTTTTTATTGCTCCGATTTTATCGCTATTATAATTATTATTTCATTACTAATTAACTTCTTTAGTTATTTATTACTAACTAACTTGTGTAATAATTAGTTTATTATTAATTAACTTGTGTAATTAGTGATTAGTTTGTGATTTTACAGACCTGCGATCGGCGCTTTCAGAGCTCGCGGCGAGCGGGAAACGTTACACGGGAACGAGCTTTGGATCGATTCCTGTGTGATACTGATCAATAATCAATAATCAATAACTAATGCTGGATCGATTCCCGTGTGACATTGCTCAATAATCAATAATTAATAACTAATACTGGAACTATTAATTTGTGATATTGATTAATTAATAATAAATAATTGACATTGGATTGATTCCTCTGTAGCATTGATTAATAATAAATAATAATGAAGAGTGGATAAAAGTTTCTGTAATATCGAGTGATTAATAATGAATAATTACTAATATCTAATAACATAGATTGATTCCTTTGTGATATTGATTAATAATTTATAATTTATATTGGATTATTTTATTTTTAACATTGATTAACACTATTGGATTTGTTACTTTGTAATATTAATAATAATAATATAGGATCGATTTCCTTGTAATATTGATTAATAATAAATAACTAATAACATAGGATTAATTTATGTGTAATATTGATTCTTAATAATCAATAATTAATAATTAATATTGGATAGACTTATCTGTAATATTGATTAATTAATCCTTAATAATTAATAATAGATCAACTTATTTTTAGTGTTGATTAATTAATAATCAATAGTTGATATTGGGTCTATTTCTTTGCAATGCTGGTAATAATAAAGAATTAATAATTACTACTGAATTTATTTCTCTGCAATATTGATTAATTAATAATCAATAGTTGATATCGGATAAATTTATTTGTAATGGTTAATAATTAATAATTAATTATCAATAATCAATAATCAATAAATAATATTGGATTGATTTCTTTGTAATATTGTGAAAAATGCCGATAGAATGATGCACTGCTATTGATTATTGATAACACCCTGCTATTGATTATTGATAATCTGCTATCGATTATTGATAACTCACTGCTATTGATTATTGATAACTCACTGCTATTGATTATTGATAATCTGCTATTGATTATTGATAACTCACTGCTATTATTGATAATCTGCTATTATTGATAACTCCCTGCTATTGATAATTGATAACTCCCTGCTATTGATCATTGATAACTCCCTGCTATTGATTATTGATAATCTGCTATTGATTATTGACAACTCACTGCTATTGATTATGGATAATCTGCTATTGATTTTTTATAACTCACTGCTATTGATTATTGATAATCCACTATTGATTATTGATAACTCACTATTGATTATTGATAACTCCCTACTATTGATCATTGCTAACTCTCTGCTATTGATTAGGATGTGTGGAGATGAAGGAACAATGGGAAAGGAAATCTCCTTTTTTTTCCTTTTTTTCCCCATTTTTTTCTCCTTTTTTTGCCCCTCTCCCGTGACAAAAGCGAAGATTTGATGAAAAATCAATAAAATGGGAAACGGAACTTTTTAAAAATTGCTTTTTAAAAAAAATCCAGTGAACAATTGGAGCTGGGTAATTGGTTCTTTAATGACTTTAAATTCGTGCTTTGGGTTTTTTAATCAATGCTTTAGAAAAGAACCTTAAAATCCAAACTGGAACAAACTCCTCCAGTGCCACCAACCCCACCGGTGTCCCCAATGTCCCCAAACTCCCCAAATGTCCCCAAACCTCCCCAAATGTCCCCAAACTCTCAAAATGTCCCCAAATATCCCCAAACTCCCTAAATGTCTCCAAACCTCCCCAGATGTCCCCAAACCTCCCCAGACCTCCCCAAATGTCCACCAGGCCCATCCCTGCCATGTTCTCCACGCTGGGCCTGGTGGCACCTGTGGGGACATTGGGGACGTGTCACCGACACCCCTGGGTGGCACCGAGCCCGTCCTGGTGGCACCGGCCACCCCCCGATGTCCCCAGCTCTGCTCCTGATGTCCCTTAGGAGATCCCAGTCCTGTCCCCAGTGTCCCAAACCCCATCCCCGGTGTCCCCAACCCCATCCCAGCTGTCCCCAGCCATATCCCAGCTGTCCCCAACCCCATTCCTGATGTCCCCAACCCTGTCCTCAGTGTCCCCAGGCATCTCTGCTGTCCCAAGACCCTCCAAACCCCATTCCCGATGTCCCCAGCTGTCCCCAACCCCACTCTTGATGTACCCAACTCCGTCCTGGTGTCCCCAACTCTATCCTCAATGTCCCAAACCCCATCCCAGGTGTCCCCAGCTCCAGTCCTGGTGTCCCAAGACCATCCACACCCCATCCCTGATGTCCCCAGGTGTCCCCAACCCCATCCCTGATGTTCTCAAGTGTCCCAAACTCCGTTCCTGATGTCCCCAGCTGTGGCCAAACCCTGTCCCTGATGTCCCCAGGTGTCCCCAAACCCCATCCCTGATGTCCCCATGTGTCCCTCACCCGCCACCACCACAGTGACCCGGTGTGGCACGTCCCAGCCGGGCCCCAGGGTGGTCACCAAAGTGTCCCCCTCAGTGTCCCCCTCAGTGTCCCCCAAGCGTGGCCTGGGGTGGCCGCGGGCGCGGTGCTCCCAGCGGATCTCCACATCCAGCAGGAAGAAGCCGACGGCGTCACAGCGCAGCTCGGCCGGGAGCCCCGGGGGCAGCCGGGACGGCAGCAGGGACACCCGGGGAGGGGCTGGGACACGGGACAGTGAGCTGGGGATACTGGGAGGGACTGGGACATACTGGGACATACTGGGAGGGACTGGGAGGGACTGGGACATACTGGGACATATTGGGAGGGACTGGGATGGACTGTGAGGGACTGGGAGGGACTGGGACAGCTGCAGCGACACCTCCCTGGCGCCCCCTGGTGGCTGGGAGGACCGAGGAAACGTTCGGCCTCAGTGGTGCCCCCCGGCGGCTGGGAGGATCGTGGCCGTTCTGTGCCCAAAAACCCCCAGAACCCCCCCAAAAAAAACCACCAAAAATGCTCCCAAAACCCACAAAAAATCACCCGCTAAACCCTCCAAGAAACACACAAAAAAAGCCCCCAGAAATCACCCAAAAAACTCCCCAAAAAAACCCAAAAAATGCCCCACAAACCCTCCAAAAATCACCCACCAAGCCCCCCAGGACCTCCCAAAAAGCCACAAAAAATGCTCCCAAAACCTTCCAAAAAACCATTCAATGCCCACAGCGCCCCCTAGTGGCCAGGAGGACCGAGGCTGTCCCGTGCCAGTGGGGCCCCCTGGTGGCCGGGAGGGCCAAAACCACCCACTGCCAGTGGCGCCCCCTAGCGGCTGGGAGGACCAAAGCAGTTCCATGCCTGCAGCGCCCCCTGGTGGCCGGGAGGACCAAGGCTGTCCATTGGCGCCCCCTAGTGGCCAGGAGGACTGAGGCCGCCCACTCCCAGCAGCGCCCCCTGGCGGCCGGGAGCACCCGACCCCCCCTCCCCACCCCCTCCCCCCCCCCCCCCCCCCCCGCTCGGTGGCGCCCCCTGCTGTCCCCGCAGGGCTCTGCAGCCCCTCCCCTCCCCTCACTTGCGCGGTGCCAGGGGGGCTCCCGTGGCCCCCAGGAACAGCAGCACACCCGGCGCGGCCTCGGTGAGGCGGGCGGCGGCCGAGTCGAAGGCCAGCAGGCGCCGCGTGGCGCCGTGGCGGTGCCGCAGCCACTGCAGCGTGAAGGGCTCGGCCGGGGGCACGAAGGCGCAGTGCAGCCGCCCCGGCGCCCCCAGCAGCGCCCGCATCTGCGGCGTCCGCATGGACACTAACAGGGACATTAACAGGGACACTGCGGGGTGGGACAGGGCGTCAGGGGTGTGGGGACATCGGGGACACTGGGGGCATCAGGGATGTGGGGGGATGTCAGAGACATTGCGGGGCAGGACAGGGTAGTCATGGGGTGTGGGGACACTGGGGACATCAGGGGGACATTGGGGATATGGGGACATCGGGGTGTGTGGGGACATTGGGGACATCGGGACAAGGGGAGACATTGGGGACAAGGGGGACAATGGGAATGTGGGATGTCCTGGCTTATAAGATAAGCATGTATTCTATTTGCCATCTGTTGGAGGTTGGGCAGTTTTCTTATCTCTTCCAAGAACAATGTCTCCCTCCGGAGAGATATCTTCTGTTCATGGACCATTGAATGACTCACTGCATGACCGGTAAAGTTACATCATCCCATTGTGAGATGCTCCACCCAGAGGGAGGAGCCAAGCATTCCTACCTGCATAAAATCAGCACTTTTTGAGACACTGGCAGCCACTTCGCTGGATTCTCAGAGAAGCAACTTCTTCTCTGCTGGATTCCCAGAGGAAGACCAGGCCCAACTACTACCAGACCTTCAGAGAAAACTCCACCCTTCTAGAGTTCACCACTTCAGCAGCATTTCATCTGCCACTCCAGGAGGAGCAGCCACCATTTAACAGGACTACTACCAACACCCTGACTCCTCAGGGTGTCAGGTTTCTGACTCTATCACTAGTTTTGTTTGTACTAACTGCATTTTTTTTAATTTAATTTTTTTCCTAGTAAAGAACTGTTATTCCCATTCCCATATCTTTGCTTGAGAGCCTTTTAATTTTGAAATTGTGGTAATTCGGAGGGAGGGGGGTTTACCTTTTCCATTTCACAGGAGGGTCTTGCCTTCCTACACAGACTCCTGTCTTTTCAAACCAAGACATTGCATCAGCCCGTTCAGGGAAAACGGCTAAAGATGTCTCTAGAACTTCACTGCTGCTTTTGTAACTCTGGGTATACCACCTGAAGTAAAGGCAATGGCCCAGCTTATACTTCCTGCTGAGTTGCTACCTTTTTTGCCTTTGGGGAATTATGCACAAAACAGGTATTCCTCATTCCTCAAAAGGCCAATCTGTCACTGAACGGGCTCATGGCTCCCTCAAGCGTCTCCTGGTACAATAGAAAGGGGGGGCCAGAGAGGACAACCCTTCAGAGAGACTGCAGAAAGCCTTTTATGTGTTCAACTTCTTTAAATGATCTTTGATGGACCCCAACCCTTGATTGTTTGACATTTTAATTGTAATTCATAATTGCAACAAAAGGAAAAATCCCTTGCCTTAGTGAAGGATCCAGGATCTGGTAAGATATTGGGGCTTTATCCTTAGGTCACCTGATGTCACCTGGTGTCACCACTGAGTCAGGAACAAGAGTCAGGTGACACATAAAATCTAACTCTCTCCAGGAGACTAATACTAATTTTATTAGGAACCCATTTCTTTTTATACACTGCTCCAACACCTGACTGGTCCTTTAATCAACACACCTCACATGATTGGCTAATTAAGGAAACACCCTTTAGTAAACATCTTATAAGAAAACAACTGTTCAAAACACCAGCTGCAAGATTGCTTTAATTCTTTCTCTCAGCCTTCTCAAAACTCCCCAGAACAATTCCTAGGAAAGTTTACCTGGCTTTCTCTCTGACCAGGCTGGGGTAGAGGTTTTGCTTGCATGTCCACAGAGAATGGTTCCAAGTGGATTCCAGCAAACAATGTGAAGGCGTTTTGAGATTCTTTGACTGCATCACTTGAAGATTCACCTTGAACATCAACATTGGAGGAGAACCCTTGTGAACAGGACCTTGCCACCACATCAGCACCTGTTTAACCTCTAACAGACTTATGCCCTTGGGAAAATGGTTATGATTACCCAGTGGTATCAGGGCTTACAGGGCTAGATCAGCTTCTGGGGGATTGGAGACTTGGTGGATGGATAAGAAATTTAGTTAAAATAGGCTTATATGTATTAGGATTATATTATGTATTGTTATGCTTATTCCTTGTATTTTATATTGTGTGAAAAAATTAATAGACAAATCACTTAAGAATGTATTTTTGTTTGAACAGATAGGGGGAGGTATGGGGAACAAACCAGAAAGTACAGTGGAACTGATAAAGGGGCCTGATATCTTCTTCTTCTTCTGCCTGATTGAGCAGAAACCATGGGAGAGACAGACACAGAGAAAGTCTCTCTGGGCAAGAAGTGACCAAGAAACATATTGTGAGACATAGTGATAAAATAATGTTACCAGATGATGTGATGTCATAAAGAAGTGTAACCAATGGGAAATTGTTACCAAAAACAGAGCCCTATATAAGCACCATACAAGTGAAACTCTATATAAACACCTGGTACACTCAATAAAATTGGCTTCTGATCCCAACTCAGATGCCCCCGACTCTCCATCATTGATAACCCCTGGTCTGGGTGATCCCTGTTGGGTGGGGGGAAGGTGTTGGAGAGATTTCTTTCCCTTCTCCTGCTGTGATTTGGATGGTAATAAATTCCCTGTGCCCGGGCTGGGACTGTTTTGCCAGCTCTGGTGCTCGGGGCGGGATCTCTCCCGATCCTTTTCCTACTCCCGCCTTCCCTCAGCCAATCAGAGACAGCGCGGCTGATGACTCACCAGTTGCTGGGCAGACCCGCAGCGACCAGCGGTCCCGGCCGGACCCCGCCCCGCCACGGCCCAAATCCTCCCAAATCCTCCCAAATCCTCCCAAATCCTCCCAAACCCTCCCGAATCCTCCCAAATCCTCCCCAAATCCTCCCAAATCCTCCCCGAATCCTCCCCGAATCCTCCCCAAATCCTCCCCAAACCCTCCCAAATCCTCCCAAATCCTCCCAAATCCTCCCCGAATCCTCCCCGAATCCTCCCCAAATCCTCCCAAACCCTCCCCAAATCCTCCCAAATCCTCCCCGAATCCTCCCAAATCCTCCCCAATCCTCCCGAATCCTCCCAAACCCTCCCCAATCCTCCCAAATCCTCCCAAATCCTCCCAAATCCTCCCCCAATCCTCCCAAACCCTCCCCAAATCCTCCCAAACCCTCCCGAATCCTCCCTGCCCCATCACAGGGGGTCCTGTGCAAGGCCACGGGGAGCGGCTGCGGCCGCCGCTGGCTCAGGAGCTCTGTGGGCAGGAAAGGGGGTGACACTGGGACTGGGGGTGCTCGCAGGGCTTCCCTTAATGGTGCCTCCTTCGGTGTTGGGTCAAGCGAGAGCTTCTGGAGAATCTCTCCCCACACACAGGACACTCACCGGGCCTCTCCCCGGTGTGGATGTGCCTGTGGGTGACGAGGCTGGAGCTGTGCTTGAAGCCCTTCCCGCACTCAGGGCAGCAGAAGGGCCTCTCCTGTGTGTGAATCCACTGATGCACTGAAGCATGGACAGACGGCTCCTCAACTAATTAAAGCTGGAAAGAAGGGTATTTTATTGCAGTGCTGGACACATGTGGAATCATTTCCAAGTACATGTGCAAGGAGTTGCAGACTCCTGCTTTCTATTTATACAGGAAAGGTTTTACATATCCAAGCTGTTTCTAAGGACACATAATACATAATCATTACCTGCCCGCTTCGTATTATAATCAGCTGAATATCCATTATGGCTGTGCAATCGTGTTTCCTTAACTGGGTCTTTGGGATTTTGAAATAAGGGAGTGGGTGTAAGGGAGGAAGAAAGCTGTCTTCCTCAAGGTAAACTCTTCACCCATGGCCAGTTTGCAGGACTTTTTGATCTGCTGATCACGGTAGCGTCTCCTAACTGCTGATTATTCTTAAGGCAAGATATTTCTATGGTCTCTGCTCCTTCACAATTCCTACATCTATCCCTGTCACTCCTAGCTTTACTTTTCTAATATATTTGCTACTCTTTAACTAAGGCATGTGATTTTTGCTAGCAACTTGGCTTCTTAACTAATTTTAAAATCTTAACTAAAATATGAAATCTTCTACTATCTCAGTTATATTTCCAGCTGTCCCCTTGACTCATCCACAGTTTTCAATTATCCTAAATACTTTTCCAGCTGACCCCTTGGCTCATTACGATGAGATTGGAGCTTCTCAGAAACCACTTCCTACACTTGGGACACTCATAGGGCCTCTCCCTGGTGTGAATCTTGTGGTGCTGATGAACTTGGAGATCCATCCAAAGCCCTTCCCACACTCCCCACACTTGTAGGGCTGATTGATTCCCCATCTGGATCACCTGGTGCCAGATCAGGTCTGATCTCCGGAGCTCCAGCTGAAGCCCTTCCCACATTCCAAGCGCTTGTGGAGCTTCTGACCGCCATGAGTCATCTCCACCATCTCTGAGTGCCAAATGGATCTCTGGCTGCCTTCTAGGCACAGAGGGGCTCTTACCTCCTCACAACTCCCGGGGCTGGGTTTGCAGCCCCTCCTTGTGTGGGATCTCCAGGGCTTTTCCTCCCCATTGGGTTCCCATGCTGTGGAGCTGCTCAAAACAGCCTCAAAACAGAGGTTCTGAGCAGCGATTTGTCCTCCCAGGTCTCTGTCTGCAGCTCAGTGCCTGGGGTAAGGAAAGAAAAGAAGAGGAAGGGATGTGGAAGGAAGAAGGATAGAATGAGAAGAGGAAGGAGGGTGGACAAGGAGAGGATGGGATTTGCCTCCATGCCAGAGGGAAGGGGAAGGAGATCCCACCAATTTGTCCCTGGCAGGACAGCGTTGGCAGCAGCGCTGTCCTGCAGCCAGGGGCAATGTTGGGCTGATAGGTGGAGCAGAGGAGAGGGGGAAAGGGGCAGTGACTTCCTCCTCACCTGCCTCAGTGTTCCATGCTATCTTCCTTTTCCTCACAGCCTCCACCAGCTCCACCTGCACAAAGGTTGGGATGGACAAATCCCGGCTTGGGGGAAAAACAAAGGGTGAGCACCTTGGTCCTGCTGCCCAAGTCCAGCTCGAGAAGTTACCACCCTGTTCACAGTTGGATGGGCCCAGACTCTGCTCATCTCCAGAGTCCCCCACTCCTCCAGGCTGCTGGGATCCCCCAGCTCCAGGATTGGCCATTGCTGCTCTCCCCACTCCGATGCCAATTGGAACCCCAAAACCAATGTCCCTCCCAAACTGTTACCACTGCCCCAGCCAGTACAGAGATCGCTACAGGAACCCTTCACAAGTCTCCAAAGGGGCATCTGCGTCTCACCTTTGGGGCAATGCAAGATCCAAATATCCCTTTCCCTGCAAAAAAAACTCCCAGAAATCCCCCAATGGATTTGGGGTGAGCTCCACCTCCCCACTTACCTGCAGGATCTGGGGGAGTAAATGCTGCCATGACCAGGGGAGCTGCAGACTCGGCAGAAGGGCAGGCAAACCGTGTGGATCTGCTGCAGTTCCTCCTCTTCCTCCTCCTGTTCCTGTTCCTTCTTTTCCCTAACCTCCTCCTCATCTCTCTCTCCTCTTCCTATTGCTCCTCTCCCTGACCACCCCAGATCCCCCTTTCCTACCCACCTCTCCCCCATGGCTGCAGCACCAGCGTTTGGGTAGAGGGAACCTCCCATGAGCCCCCCAGGTATGGGCAGGGGGCGTGGGGACCCACCCAGTGCAGATCCATTCCCCCCTCCCAGAGCCTCACGGAAATCACTCCAGGGATCAAGTGATGGGGACACTAAGGGATCCCCATGGAACCACCCATTTTTGATCCCATCCCCACCCTTCCCTCCCCACTCCCATTGTTCCCCCAACCCAAAGACCCCTCCCAACTCAATCTGAGGGTCCCATTCCTCTCCTGGTCAGAATCCTCTTTTCCCCTGCTCTCCCACCCCTTCCCCATTGTGCCTCCAGCTCTACCTCTCACCCCTGGGCTTGGATTTGGGGATCCAGGCCCCTCCTGTTCAGTTTGGGGATCACATCCCCCCTTTCCCTCAATTCAGGCAGCTCCTGGCAGCTTTTTCCTGGGAGGAATCCCTGAGTTTTGGGACTTTTAGGATGTAGCTTAGGAGGAGGACAGCTCTGTTGGGCTTTCCCCTCCCTGTTGTGGCCCCTCAGCTGTTCCTGACACCCTGGGGGTGTTGGGATTTCCCTCCTAGGGACAAGGACGTTCATCCCCTTCCAGGAGCCCAGTGCCCAGCTGGGGCTCCAGGTCAGGGGTCCTTGAGCAGCTGCCCCAGAACCTCCACCAGGTTCTCCCAGCGCAGCCGGAGCCGCTCGGCCTGGGCTCCCCAAAGGCCTCAGCAAGGTCCAAGTCCTGCCCAGGAACCCTCAACTCCCTCAAACCCAGCATCCCCCTCATCCCCTGCAAGTTCCTCCCATGGCACCGGCCATGGCCATGTCCCCACTTGTCACTGGCCGTGTCCCACCATGTCCTCACCCATGGCTGTCTCCCCACCATGTTTCCATCCCTGTCACTGTCCCCCATGTCTCCATCCATGCCTGTGTCTCCCCATGTCCCTAGGGATGGCCCTGTCCCCCTCCATGTCCATGCGTGCCCATGTCACTCTCCATGTCTAATGCTTTTTCTCTTTTTGAGCCTGGTCTTATAAGCTCTCAGAGATAAGCATTATACCCTTGATAGCTCAGCTACCTCAGGTGGCATAAAACAAGCAGGATGGCTCATGTGACAGTGTTGGGAATAAAAAGTTTTAATAAAAGGCAAAAATAAAAAAGCTTTTTACAGAGAAAAGCCAAGTCAGGGCAAAAGGTTCTTGCTCTTGCTAAAACACTTCATTAAAGCAATTAACTTCTTTTGTTCTCTTCTTTTCTAGGGAATTGCTTAGGTGGGACTTTTTGGCTCCTGTCCAATTAGCTACCCTTAAGTTTGAGGTGAAGTCCCCAAGGTCCTATGAGGTGTCTTTCAACCAAATTGAGGAGAGAAACACCTGGCCTTTTGTCCTTTTTAAGGGAACAAAAGGTTAACTTGTTTACTCTGTCAACAGAGGGCACATTCTTACACGTGTCCCACCATGTCTGTGTCCTACCATGACCACATCCACTAACTTAGTTCAATGTCTATTTTTACTTCAATATTGGATATTTTAAAGGGATAAAGAGAAATGAAAACAAAATCAAGGCCAAAAGAAAAAGACTTCCATGTCCATGCCGGCTGAGGATCCACGTGCTTGGGTGGAGGGAAGAACCTTTTTGGTGGAGTTTCTAACCCACTGTCTCCAAAATCTTGGTCTTTTCCCCAGTTTTTCCAACATCTGGCTGCAGAAGACACCCTTGGGCAATAGGAAATCAAAATCGTGGAATCCCTGAAGTTGGAAAAGACCTTGTCCTGGGTCAGAGCAAATCTGGGAGAGAACCTCGAAAGGGATTCCTCTGGAAAGCAGATTCAATTGGCTCCTCCCCAAGCCAGTTTGGGAAAAATATCTCCTTGGAGAACAGTGGAAAAAACTGTTTTTTAAAGAATAAAACCTAAACAATATTAAACAATAAAACCTCTTGCTGCTCTAAAAGAGAGACAAACTCAGGAAGTCCCTCCGTGGGTTGTAGCTCAGCTCCCTCAGTCTCTTATCAGTCCCTCCAGTGCTGGAAATGCCACAGTCCAGGCCTGGCCCGCTGGGCCACAGGTGTGAGCTGCCGGTGCTCTTCTGGGTGTTCAGGCCAGAGCAGGTTTAAACAGGTCCAAAGAAAAGGGAAAAGCAGCCACAGTCCAGGGAAACTTCTCTGCCACAGCTAGCTAAAACTAATTAACAGCAAAGGAGAGATCTGTACCTCTGTCTGTCCATCTGCAGACAACCTGGCCCAGGAGCAGGAATGTGGAGGAGTGAGTGCAGTTTCTGAGAACAAACTCTGCCCTTCTCTCCTGCCTTTGCTCTCGGAACAAGTCTTAAAGGTGCAAAAATTATAATTCACTATAAACAGAACAGACAACTGGAGATACAAGCATCATATAGTCAACCTAGGACATACCTCCAAGACCATTCAGTATTCCTTGATGCCACCAGAAGATAGGATTGAATGCAAAAGATTTTATGGAGTTGGAAGTCATTAAATCTGCTCTCCCCAAGGAATTCCCATTGTTGGTCTGTGCCCCAGTGGATGTTCCTGCCACTGGGTTTATCTAGGTGCCCACAGGGAACGAGGAAGATGTGGAGCCTCCCAGCCAAGTGTCTTCCCAACACAGATGACCAGGCCCATAGATCACCAAGACTGCCCAATGAATGTCACTGAGGATCATCCAACGTGGATCCTCCCATAGGGAATGGAGCTGGGAGGAGCATAAGAAGCTCTTCCCACCCTTGGGGAACTCACAGGGCTTTCCCCCGTTTAGTGGCGCCTCCTTTGGTGTTTGATCAAGGTTGATCTCTGTGAGAAGCTCTTCCCACACTTCCCACACTCGTAGGGCCTCTCCCCGGTGTGGATGTGCCGGTGCTCGGTGAGGTGGGAGTTGTGCTTGAAACCCTTCCCGCAGTCGGGGCAGCGGTAGGGCCTCTCCTCGGTGTGACTCCGCTGATGTACGAGGAGACTGGAGCTGATCTGAAACCTCTTCCCACACTGGGGACACTCGTAGGGCTTCTCCCCGCTGTGGATGCGCTGGTGCTTTCTCAGGTCTGAGTGCCACCCATAGCTCTTCCCACATTCCAAGCAGGTGTAGGGCCGTTCCCCAGTGTGGATCACCTGGTGCCGAATCAGGGCTGAGCTTTCTCTGAAACTCTTCCCACATTCCCCACACTTGTAGGGCTTTTCCCCAGTATGGATCTTTTTGTGTTCCGTAAGCTGGGAGTTGAGGCTGAAACTCATCCCACACACCCCACACTCGTAGGGCTTTTCTCCAGTGTGGATCCTCTCGTGTCTCCTCAGGCCAGAGCTCTGCCTGAAGCTCTTCCCACATTCCCCACACTCATAGGGTTTTTCCCCAGTGTGGATCCTCTGGTGTTGCATCAGGTAGCCCTTCTGGCTGAAGCTCATCCCACATTTCCCACACTCAAAGGGCTTTTCCCCAGTGTGGATTACCGAGTGCTGCATCAGGCTGCTCCTCTGGCTGAAGCTCTTCCCACATTCCCCACACTCAAAGGGCTTTTCCCCAGTGTGCATCCTCTGGTGTTGGATCAGAATGGAGTTCTTGCTGAAGCTCCTCCCACACTCCCCACACTCAAAGGGCCTCTCCCCGGTGTGGAATCTCTGGTGAAGTCTCAGGCTGGAGCTCCAGCGGAAACGCTTCCCACATTCCTCACACTCGTAGGGCCGTTCCCCAGTGTGGATCACCTGGTGCTGGATCAGATCCAAGCTCCGCCTGAAACCCTTCCCACATTCCAAGCACTTGTGGGGCTTCTCCCTGCCACGAGGTTTCTCCACCAGCTCTGAGCTCTGGCTGGATCTGTGCCCGCCTTCCTGGCTCAGGGGGGCTCTTTCCTCCCCGCAGCTCCCTGGGCTGGGTTTGCTGCCACTCCTTGTGCGGGATCTCCAGGGCTTTTCCTCCTCCTCCATTTCCTCCATTTTTATTCCTCCCCGGGAATGAAAAATCCTGGTCTGGGGGAAAAAAAAAAGAACAGAGCATCTTGGACTGGGAGTTCCTCCTGTCCCCACTTCATCTCACCAAGTCATTGGGCATTGTGTGTCTATAAGAACCTCCAAAACAACAAGGTTCAGCATAAAAATCCTCAAAACTTTAAGACACAGATCAAAACCTCCCCAAACATCAAGATTCAGTAAAAAATTCCTCCAAAACATAAAGATTCAGCCCCTAAAAAAAATAAAGCACCAACATTTAACCCAATAAAGCTGAGAAATGCCATGATTCACTCCTGTGAAAATTGTGGAACCCCTCAACAGTCACCTGCTGCATGTGGGGTGGCAATGCTCCTGGGGCTGAGGGGAGGCTATAGATACACGGAGGGATGGAACCTCGTGGTGATCCTTGTTTCTGCTCCTCCTCCTCCTCCTGTGTCCCTATTCTTCCTCACACTCCTCTTCCTCTTCCTATTCCTCCTTCTCCTGCACAATCCCACCCTCTCCTGCCACCTGCATCCTATGACCATTCTGTTCCTCCACCCTGCTTCTCCTTCCCTTCTCCTCCTGCCCCCAGGCCCAGCACCCACTGCCGGCTCCCTCTTCCCCCCAGCCCCACAGCATCCCAGCGCAGGGGCAGGGATGGAGCTGGGGCAGGTCGGGCTGGGGCAGCGCTGGGCTCTCGGCCGCTCCCGCCCGCACTCGGTCCCCACTGCAGCCGCTCCCGCCAGGACAGCGCGGGGGGGCCCGGCCTTGGCGCTGCCCCACTCCCACCTCCCCAAATTCCCCTCGCGGGGCCATGGGGCCGAGGGGGGGCGCAGGTGGGGTCCAGGTGGGGAATGCTGAGATAATTTCAAGAGTGGGTCCCCAAGAAGAAGAATTGGAATTTGTGGTAGACACAGGGGCAGAATTAACCTTTCTCTTAAATATTCCAAAAGGTTATAGTGTAAGCAAAGATACCGTAATAGTAACAGGAGCAAAAGGAGAGAGTTTCACAGTACCCGTTATTAAAAATGTGGTAATAGAAGGAGAAACTAAATTTTGGATGAGGGATGTTTTCTTGGTCCCAGTGGCAGGTAGCAATTTATTGGGAGAAGATTTACAGGTGAAATTAGGAATAGGGGTTGTTCCAGAAGATGGGAAGATGACAGCTAGACTTTTAAAACTAGGCCAGGAGGATGGAAGAAGAATTAACAAGGAAGTTTGGGCTGGGGAGGGAAATAGGGGAAGATTAAATATTGACCCCATAAAGATTACAACTGAGGAAAAAAAAATTGTCCCATACATGTACGGCACTATCCTGTATCTTTAGAAGGACGGGAATGTTTAAAGCCAGTAATAGAAGGACTAACAAAGGATGGGACATTAGAACCTTGTATGTCTCCCCATAATACCCCAATACTCCCAGTAAAGAAGCCTGACGGGAGCTATAGACTGGTACAAGACTTAAGGGAGGTTAACAAAGAACTCAGACCCGCTATCCAGTGGTACCAAATCCTTATACTCTTTTCAGTAAAGTTCCTCCCCAGCATCAGTGGTTTAGTGTAGTGGACCTTAAAGATGCCTTTTGGGCTTGCCCATTAGCCCAGGAGAGCAAGTTATCTTTGCTTTTGAATGGAAGGACCCACTAACTGGGAGAAAACAGCAATTAAGATGGACAAAACTACCACAGGGGCTTACAGAATCCCCAAACTTATTTGGACAAGCTTTAGAAACAATACTACAAACTTTCCCCACTCCCCCTGGAATACAAATTATCCAATATGTGGATAATCTTTTACTTTCTGGGGAAGCTGAAGCTGAAGTTAGAGAGGCTACTATAAAGCTTTTGAATTTTCTTGGGGAAAAAGGATTAAGGGTATCAAAAGGGAAGCTGCAATTTGTAGAATCAGAGGTAAAATATCTTGGACACTTGCTTAGTAAGGGTAGTTGGAAGCTCAACCCAGACTGAAACACAGGGATTCTATCCCTTCCCCCTCCCTCTTCAAAGGGGGAAATCAGAAAGATACTCAGATTATTGGGATATTATAGATTGTGGATTGAAGGATATACACAGGCAGTAAAATTTTTGAATAAAAAAAAGTGACAGAGGGAGATGATATAAAATGGATCAAAAAGGATAATGAAAAATTAAGAAAAAAGAAGTTAAAACTAGCCCCAATATCAACTTTAAGCTCACCTTCACTAGCAACACCCTTTCATTTGTATGTAAATGAAAAAAAGGGGGTAGCTCATAGGGTTTTGTTTCAAGAGTGGGGAGGAGTAAAGAGACCCATGGCTTATTTATCAAAGATGTGGGATCCAGTAAATCAAGGCTGGCCAGTGTGTATTCAAGCTATAGCAGCTACTGCAATCCTAGTAGAGGAAAGTCATAAACTGACTTCTAGAGGTAAATTAATTGTGTGCACACCTCATGCAGTACTAAATTTCTTCCAATTTGCATTGTGATTTTTATCTTGAAATACATAACTTATTGTACTCTAGGATTGAAAAACTAGTTTACACCTGTAACATAGCAAAACCTGCTATTAATTTGAGTCAATGCAGACTGTTCAATCATGTTCTCAGTGTGTAAAGTTAAACTAAAGGTAACACCAACTGCTTGGTAGGTCAATGAGAAACAATTTTCCTTCCAACCAGTCCTTTTTCATGTACCCAAATGTGTTTTGCTTTCTTAGTTTTTTTGTTTTGTTTGTTTGCTAGTTTTTCTGGAAGTGCTAACTACTTGCAGTGTATCTAGAACAGCAAATAAAATTGTGCATACAAAACACTTGTAAAAAAATAGGGCTCATTTTTTCCCACAATGGAAGGTGGCTACATATAGAAAAGGGAAACTACAAAGCTAGATGAAGAAAAAGTTTCAGTATCTTCTAATGTAAACAATTTGTTACTTCCAGCATCACAGTGGGTGTGTGACACACACATATGAAAAAGATGGTGAGGGAGATCTCTGTTTACTACAGTTTCCTATTTCTTTGATGAGTTAGAGAGCTATGAAGCAATTGTGATTCCTTGTGTGGATTACCCAGGCCTGCAGGGAGGGCTGGGCCATGGTTCCCTCTGTGCTGCAGGCAGCCCTGCAGCGTGGCAGCAGTGGCTTGCCTCTGGTGAGTTTGCAGGCAGGGTGCTCCAGCACTGCAGTGCTCAGGGGCAGTTTCCTATTTTGACACCAAAGCTTAAATTCAAGAGTGCCTCTTCCCATCCAGTTATTGTTTGTACTGTAAGAACCTCTTCAGAGAGTGTCTCCTGGCAGTCAAAAAGAGAGTATTGCAGAGATAAATTCCTTACTTGCTGTCTCCCCCACTGTATCCACATTTTGTCTATTCCCTCTTCAAATTGTAGATTTGTAAAACTCATGCTCTGTGTCCTCAGATGCCCTTCCCAAATCAAACCTTGGCTTCTTTGCAAATTATATTGCACTAACAAGGATTGCCTTAAATTTTTTATTGCAGGCAAGATCACTTCAGAAGTAAGTTTTTGTTTACCTTGTTCCTACAACCCTTTCAAGCTTGTGAATGGAAAATTGTGACAGCAAAATAAGTCTTTAGTTTTAGCACTGTCAGCTGTGGGTAGCTGGTAGCCTTGGTGGAGGGTGCCGTGAATTAAAGGCCTGCAGAACACACATAACAAAAGTAATTAAATTTGTAAGGAAGTTGAAAAAGGAGGGAGGGGTGATTGGCAGACTCACCTCTCCAGGATGTAGGACTAATGTTAGAAAGTGGACTGATATTGGAATGTGGATGTTGAAATGTGAAAAGAGAAAAAGAGGGCGAAACAGAGAGAAAGGGAGAAGAGAGAAGAAGAGAGAAAAAGAGAAAGAGAGAGAAAGGGAAAGAGAAAGAGCGAAATACACCCCAAAGTCCCCATACCGTAGCTATTTGTAAGTTCTCCCCCATTCCTGCTAGACAGAGTGACAACAAGGGGAGGGGAGTGAGGAAGTACAGTCAAAGGCAAAGCTGTGAAAAAGAGGGAGAGCTGGACCACCAATAGAGATAAGATCAAAGCAGAGATAGCTGACTCTCACAATGTGCTTTATTTTTTTAAACAAGACTTCTTTTTTTTCCTTCTGATTTTTGTTGTTAAGGAAAGGAGGCTTTTGTTCTGAAGAATGGGTCTGTAAGACTAAAACAGTTGGATGTTGCCTAAAAAGCAAAAAACCAAGAGATGTGATACATCTTGTGTTAAATTTGGGCTAGTCTTTTTTTATTTAACTAGTTATAGCTCACAAGAAGAAGAATTGGCCTCTGCAGCAATTAGCACAGCTGGATACAAGAAGAAGAAGCAGCTATAGAAAAAGTTTTTAGTTAAACCCAGAAAGTTTTGAAGAAAACTAATGGTGAAAGTTAATGCAGTATTGTTTTTCTTTTAACACTGTGTTATTAAGAAGTCCTTTCCAGGTACTACTAAAGCAGCAATCCCAACCATGGAAAAGAGGGTGAATTCATGCCAGCAAAATAAAAGAATTTGTGAAAAAACGTGAGGAATGGACTATCACATCTAAACCGGGTGACACCAAATTGACTTTCAACCAGGACTGGGTGGTAATGGTTTGGGAAGACCCAAATGATCCAAGGCAGGTACAAAGAATAACACCTAACTGAGAAATAAGGCAAAGCTTGCATCACTGGTTCTAAGCCCTGCCTGAATAAGCCCTGAGCCGCCTCCGACACCTCCTTGGCAGAGGAACACTGCCACTTCAAACAGGAGGATCGGGAGTGTTTGAGTCAAAGAGTTCTGATAGTCTGGCCTTAGCCTGTGGCTTGTACAGGCAAGAAGGGAAATTGCCATTAATACTATGCTGTATACTTTATTTGATTCATCCCCATATTGGACATGGCAGCTGGGTTATAAGTGAATGGTTAAATTATGAGAATAATTGGCATTGTAGCTCACAAAATCTATGTTCTCGTGGCAAGAAGTATTGAGTACTGAATCAATCCCCTATATAGAACGACCTCAAAAACTGAAGTAATAAATTGTTTTTGTAGATGGGAATTATCAGTGCCTGTGGACTGAGAGATACCTGAGCAATGGTGGGAAACCACAGTTAAAAGGTGTCAAAAACAATTTGCCTGGAAATGAGTAAAAAAGGAGTGACAAGGGAAACAGAGGGCAAGCCTGGATTGAGCACTGCACTCACCAGCGAGAAGATCACACGTACCTGCTGTGGGCAGCAGCCCCACAGGCAGGGGAGGTGGGGGTATAAGCCAAGCCAGACCTCTGTCATTCCTGTTTCTGTCTCTCATTTGTTGTCTTTTCCCTTCTGAGATAGCAGCAAGATCGTGTCACAAATGCTACAGAAAGTATCACATGGAAAGAAACCAAAGTTCCTTTTTGTTACACACACCCATGTCAACAGGCACTGTTATAACCCGTCCAAATTAAGTACCTGCAGGAAAAAGGGGGAAAATTATCCCATTACGAAGAATTTAGGAAAAAGTAGTAATACTTGGGGCATGGAATGTCCAAAAGGAGAGAGATGCATTTGTTTTACATTTGATCTTAGAAATATAGTCCAAGATTCGGTAAAGAGACAATTAGTAAAAAAAAAGGTAAAACAAGCACAGCAGTCTAGCTTTGTATTAACACCAAATTATATCCCGAATCATATTAAATTACTCCAAGCACTTATAGAGAAGATAACAAACAAAGCTGCTCAGGCATTGGAATAAATATTGAGTCTGCAAAGCCAAACATCACCTGCAGTGCATTAAAATAGGTTGGCTTTACGCTATTTATTGGCTAAAGAATGGGGTGTACAGATTGTTGAAAATAGATGGCAATGAGGATGTCATCCTGGAAAAAACAAAGGATATCAGAAAAAAATTATGACCCAGGTATCAGTCCAAAAATGGGAAAATAATGTTAAAAACTAGCAGGTGGGGTAAGGTATTGAGAATGGGATGCTGGAAGAAATTAGGATTCTTCCTTTTATGTGTTACAAGTGTTTTGATATTTCTTCTTTGTTTAATCCCATGTTTTATTTGATTACCAACAGAGTCCAAAAAATGCAAGAGGACAGGAAATATTGCTCAAGCCAAATGATTTATAATTAATAAGAGGAGGGATTGTGAAAAATGCATATTTAAGATTGGCTTTTCGCAAATGTTACAATGAATAATGTATATGTAATGTTAGAAAGTTATGCTGTATTAATTCCCTTACGTATTGTGTTAAGTGTAGTTTTATGTTACAACATAAATAGTTAAAATAGAGATTATGTATGTGGGGGGAGTTTTCTTTTTAGGAATGAGATGCTCCCTTCGAAGAACACCTAAATCTTCCAAAGGAGAGGAATTTATGGCTTCTGATCAGAAGAAGATAATTTATTCAGGCCCTGCTGAGACTTGAAGACACCAGGGGATTAAAGGGAACAGTTGACATACAACAGAGTTTCTTGTTTAGAATAGAATGTATGCATAACCATGAAGGATGTATGAATATGCAACAAGTGTATTGGTTTAAGGGTGATTCCTTTGTTCACAAGTCATGCTTTTCTTAGGACGTCCGTAATTCTTTGCTTTTTATTGTCTCGTAATTGTCCTAACTCTAAACCGTATTACTCTAATTGTATTATTATTTTTATAACCATATTATTATTATGATACTTATAAAATTTTAAAAACAAAATGATTGGATTTTTTCAAAATTTACAAAACTAGATGAGATTTAAAAGTGACCCTTTAACTCATAAACAATAAATAGATTATTTGAAGGGGGAAAAAAAAGCAGCAGGTTGTGGGGGGGGCACAACTGAGGCTGCTGAAGGCTGCTGTGGAAGAGAAGCTGCATTCCAGGCACCCAGGAGGAGCTTCAGAAATGCAAATTAACACTGCTGGGGCAAAGTGGGGACAATGTACCTGGCTCTTCTTGCCTGGGGCAGGAATTGGCTGATTCCCTCTGCCCCTCACCCCAAGCTCTGCCTGCTTGCTCAGATGGAATCTGCACAGCTGAAGGCAGAGCCCATGCTGAGGATCTCTGACTCTGCAACAGAAATGGCTGAAGCTGCAAAGGGAAACAGCAAATGGAGAATGTTGTGAAAACTTCACTAAAATAAGGGGGGGAACATCCCTCTGCCCACTCCAACATCTGCTGCCACTGTCTGTGCTGTACAGGGTGTATCAGAGCACTGGGGGTTTTGCTAGAACAAGTTCAGGGAAATCAGTTGGAATTCAAGTATATGATGAAGCAGTAAGAAAAAAAATGGTCAATTGATGCAGCCCCAGCTTGAGGGAGTGCCCAAACATGGGGAAAAGATGAACGGCCACCAGAACAAATCCTACAACACCATGGACCAGCCCCTGGGAACCAAAATGATTTTGTGAAAAATGCATGTTATATGGCTCTGTGCAGATAGTTACTATATGTATTATGTTATATTGATTAGTTGTGCTGAATTAACATTTTAACAGTATGGTAAATGTAGCTTTGTAGATAAAATGAAGCTTTAGTAGTTAAAAGAGAAAATATGCATGCTGGGGTTTACAAAATGAGAACACCTAAATTCGCTCTAGGAACACTTGAATTCTCCAGACAAGAGGAATTTATGGTCTTCTTACTAGAAGAATCTAATATCTTCAGGCCATGCTCAGACTGGAGGATGCCGTGGGGATTACAAAAAAATAGCTGACATACAACAGACAGAGTTTCTCGTTTGAAATAGAATGTATGCATAACCATGAAGGATATAAGAATATGCAACAGTGAATTTTTTTAGGGGTGATTGCTTTATTCACAAGGTATTCTTGTTGTGGCTTAAGCACCCAAGAGAACATCTGTCCATCTGTAAGTCTTTGCTTTTTAATGTCTTGCAATTGTCCTAACCCTAAATTTTTAGTAGTCTAATTGTATTTCTACTTCTATAACCATTTTACTAGTATTAAACTTCTAACATTTTAAAAACCAAGTGATTGGCGTTTCTCACAAATTCATATCAGGAGACAGAGAACCTATTTTTAATTTGAATGGCATAATTTGATTACAAGCTGTCCTCAGAATAAGAACCAACCAGACAGCTCCAGCTCCTGACCTTTCTGCCGACCAAGCCACTGAAATGAGGAACACAACATTTCACCAGGGGATGGGATCAGATTATCTGTTAGCAGAAAAAGGAGGAGTTTGTGGAAAACTAAATGGCTCAAACTGCTGATGGCAAAGAGATGATGAGAAAACTGCTAAAAATTATAAGAAAGGAAATAGGAGAGCAGTTTATGTATTGGTCCAAACATGGAAAGGATGGGAATGGGACACGCTTTCCTGGCTCCCCAGCACACCAGGGGTTAAAGGAATGCTGCTTCTCCTCTTCTGTGCTGCAGCAACTCTCATCTTTTTACCATGCTCCACACCTTGGCAGTGCAGCTCATCCAGCAGCTGAGCCAGGGCATGCAGGTGGCAGCCAGGCCTCCTGATCCACAAACGGCTACAAAAGGACAGGGAATGAGGGCACCGAGAATAATCCCAAAACCAAAGAGGACCCGGGAAGGACAAAACAGAGTCAAGGAGTGAATCTGCCTGGAGATAGGGCCGGGCACTTGTAGATAAGGGGAGAAACCATCAGTTCCAATAAATGTTAGAAATTGACCCAGACAGCTGCTCAAAGTCCCGCTACATTCCTGAACTTCGAGGAGTAGAACAAAGACTTAACAGAGCCATGAATATCGGCTGTTATACAAAAGGAGGGTGCACATTAACGAGGACAGGCTCCAGGCGCATCGGGAAGTCGGAACCTTCCAAGGAACTCAGCCGGTGGGCAAAGGCAGAGGGAGATCGGCCGGGAAAATGAGGATAAAAAGGAGGCTGCGGACTACGAGCACGGCAGAGAGCGCACGGCAAATGCCCCACGGCCTCTGCCCCTGCTCGGCAATAAAGTCACTTTGACAGGACTCCTCGCTCTCCCCCGGGCACACGAACCTCCGGCGACGGGAATTTCCCCGCCCGCTCCCGGCCGCGGGGCAGCCCCTCTGTCCTACCCACAGCAGCCGGGCCGAGCCAGCGCTGCTCCGGCAGCGGCTCCTGCCCGGCCCCGGCGGGAAGGAGACCGCGGGCAGCCGCTCCCGCAGCGCCCTCAGCCCGGGGCCGGCACGGGCCGGACACGGCACCGGCGAGCCGCCGGAGCCCCCTGCCGCCCCCTCCGCCCGCAGCCGGCCCCGAGCCCCCGCAGAGCCCAGCGCGGCTCCCACCTGCGCCGGGGCCGCCTCCGAGCTCCGCCGCCGCCGCCTCACCGCGCTCCGGCCGCTGCCGCCGCTGCCGGGCCCGCACAGCCGCTCGGCCAATGGCGGCGCTGCGCGGCCACGGCCGCCCTCAGCCCGCCGCCGGGGCCGCGCCGCGCCCCGCTCCCACCAATCAGCGCGCCGCAACCGCGACTGACGGCACCGGCGGCCAATGGCAGCGAGCTCGGGGCGGGCTCTGCGCACGGCCCCGCCTCGCCCCGCGCTCTCGGCGCCCCCGGGCTGCGTGAGGGGAAAGCCGGAGATGAGGAACAGCCCCGGCACGGGCCCGGGCCGAGCCGGGATTGAGCTGCCCACACAAACAAACTTCTCCGCGCCTCCCGCCACGGCTTTCCCGGCCCTGCGCCTCCCGTGCCTCCGCCTCTGCGGGAAGCCCAGGAGCCTCACTTCTCCTGCCCCTCGTTAGCGCATCCGTGCTTCGCTTTGATTTCCCCCAAAAAGGGAAACCTGCCCCAAGCCCTGTGGGTGAGTGGGGCAGGGGAGAGATTTCTGGCACATAACTCCAAAGACTCGGAGCAGGAGAAGGAGAAGTCGGTGCAGAGCCTTAAATGCAGCTTTCCCCACGCCTCCCTGCTCCCAGCTGCACCTCCTCCCCCGGCAGGGCAGGAGACAGGGAATGGGGCCATGCTCAGCTCATCCCCCGGGGCTTCTCCCTCTGCTCAGGGACAGGAGTCGTTCCCTGCTGCACCCTGCGCTCTCTCCCGGCCGAGACTTCTCCAGGAACTTCTCGGAGCGGAGTCCATCCCCTGGGCACAGCCCCCTCCGAGTGCTGCAGCGTGGGTCACTGTGCCACGGGCTCAGTCCTGCCAGGACAGGCTGCTCCAGCGGGGCCCCTCTGCCCGCGGGCTCACAGCCTCCTCTCAGGCATCGCCGAGCTCCAGCCCGGCTCCTCCAGGGGCTGCAGGGGATCTCTGCATCCCCATGGACCTGCAGGGGATCTCTGCATCCCCATGGACCTACAGGGGATCTCTGCATCCCCATGGACCTGCAGGAGATCTCTGCATCCCCATGGACCTGCAGGGGGATCTCCGCATCCCCATGGATCTGCAGGGGGATCTCCGCAGCCCCATTGTAATATATGTTATGGAATAATTCGTGCTTATGTAAAATATACATCAAGTCAGTTGTGCTTGTACAAAAAGATTCTTAAAGTTTTAAATGACCGGTGGTTGCATCCCGGGCTGGAGAAACCACAGATGGCAGAGAAATAAAGACCTAATTTACAAATGAAAAAAGGTAGCTGGGTGCAGAGATGGGCTCTTTCCGGGGACAATCCAGGAGACACCCAACGTTTAACCCCTGGTCTGCCGGGGAGCCAGGAAACCAGGAACACGGGCATCCCGCCCTTGCAGCTGCTGAGGAGGCTGCTGGGCTGTGCTTCAGCAGAGGAGATGGAATGTGGCTTACCACTCTGCCCTTCTCTAAAAACGGAGAATGGGTCAGGAGGTTTGGGCTCTGAGCACACAGGAGCCTGGCCCAGGCACAGGCCGTGGTGGGACAGGGGCACAGGAGCCTTCTGTGACTGACCGTGGCTCTCTGGTTTCTCTCTGCAGGCTGCCAGCTCCTCATGCCATGGAAACGGCCCCACTCGGCTGCCAGTCTGGGAGGGCTGGAGGGCTGTGGGTACTCATTTGCTGTCAAAAATAAATTGTGTTTTTTTGTCATTGTCATTGTCATCATCAGGACATTTCTTTCATCCTTTTCCAAGTTTTTGGCCCCTCTAGGGTAATATTTTTGTGTCCTTCTTCACACAGTTGATGGAATTTGGATGGTGGGGGTAAGCAATGTGAAAAGTTCAACAACAGCTCCAGTTGCCAACTGCAGCAGCCCCTTCAGGAGCCCTGAGCTACCAGCGAGGTCCACGTGTGCCTTGCAAAAGGGAGTGGTTTGCAGCGATGGGGTTGGTGCCCTGCTGCAAAAGCTGGGAGCAGATCAGAAGTGGCAAAATGCCATTTTGGCTCAACCCCCACCCAGGTTCTTTATCTTTTCCCTCTGCTCGGTGATAGGCAGACAGGGCTGGATCCAGCGAGGTTCAAGTTCTGGCTGCTCCCTGGCATCAAAGGGATCAACTAAACTCTTGTATGCAGTGACTGCAATAGGGCTACTGAAGGAAAAAAGGGAATGTCATGAGATGGGGAATCCTTCTTGTCTCCTCTGTCTCCCCAGGAGCCCCTTGGAAAGGGAAATACCCACTGGGTTTATCTGACTCCTTCCCAGCCAGCCCTTCCCTCGCTCCCGGGTCTCATTTGCTCCGCAGGATTCACCAGCTCGCTCAGCTCAGAGGAGCTCTCAGAGGAGAAAACGCTGCCTGGCGTGGGGCTGCCTGATCCCTGTCTCACCTTGATTCCATTTGCCCCCTCCCTGCCCCATCCAAGAGACCGAAGGATCCCCCACAGCCCCACGGTCCTGCAGCAGATCCCGGCACGTTCCCTGCTCCGCTCCTTGGTGCCCTGGGAGGCTCCAGAGCCCTCCCTGTGTGCGGGACAGCGGCTGCAGCACCGCTGCGCCCGCGGGCGAGCAGCGCCCAGGAGCAGCTGCGCCAGCTCCGAGCCTGAAGGGAATCCTCAGCGCACACAAATGACAGCTGGCACTTCAGGGGCTGGCAGGAGAAGCTCAACCCATCTGCTCGCTGCCCTTCCCAGCCATGGCCACGCTGGTGCAATTGGAAGAGTCGCCCCTGCCCAGGAAGCTCTCAGGTCGAAGAGAGGAGCAAAAGCCACGGGTTTCTGAGATGTTAGCTGCCACTGCCTCTGGTTTTCCTTCCAATTCCTAAGGGGTTTTGACTGGTTTTACCATTTCAACACTTTCTGTGTAGAATGCTTATTTTATGATTGGCTTTTCACAAATGTTACAATGAATATTATATGTGTAATGTTAGAAAGTTATGCTGTATTCATTCTCTTAAGTAGTGTGTTAAATAGAGTTTTAGGTAACAACATAATATTTAAATAGAAACTCTGCGATGTAGGATTTTTTTACTTGCCCAAGCAAGAGATGAGATAATCAATAAACTCTTCACACAGGGATGGCGGTGACTTGGGGCACATAAAGAGTTACAACCTCCTTATCAGAAAAGACAAACATTCTTCCATCTTGTCTCCATCTTTATGGAAGCACCAGGATTAAGGGAAAGAAGTTGACAAAATCCAGAAAAGTTCCTAATTTGCAAGGAATTTATGCATCATGTATGAGATACATGAATATGCAATAGGCTATTGCTTTTAAGGTTATTCCTTTGTTCACAAGGCATGCTTGTCCTGGCTTAAATGTCCGAGAGCATCTGGACGTCTATAATTTTTTGCTTTTTATTGTCTTGTAATTGTCCTAACTCTAAATTTGATTACTCTAATTGTGTTACTATTTTTATAACCATTTTATTATTATTAAACGTTTAAAATTTTAAAAACCAAGTGATTGGCGTTTTTCACAACGTTCCAGGCTCCCAGGGACCCCCTTATCGGTATGTCCGACCCCGCAGGCTGCAGAGGGTCCCCCCGCTCCGGTGCCGCCCTTCTCCGCTCCCAGCCCCGCCCCGCCGGTACCGGGCGATCCCCGGTGGCTCCGGGCTGACGATGCAGCGCCTGCCCCGGGCAGCCCAACCCCACCGCGGGAGGGTCCCACGCATCCCCGGCCCAGCGCCGGGGCTCTGCCGGCAGCCAGCACCGGGACCCCAAAATTCTGCTGTCCCGGGGCCACCGAGCGGGCACCCGGCCCTTGGCCCTGTTATAGATACATATTATAATATTGGCTTTTTGCAAATATTCCACTGGATTTTATATGTGTGGTGTTACAATAACTTTGTTATATAGTTTTTATTTCTGTTGTTCATTGATTACGCTCAGACATACTAGTGCCATAGCTGATAGAAGCATGCTTGTGTTAAAATGCCTGCTTGGATGGGATAACATCCAGTGAGCACAGGATGAGGACACCTGTACAGATCTGCCGACCATCAGCACTCACCGTCTGAAGGCAGTGTGGGCCGGGGCCAAAACTGAAGATGATGATAAAAAAGGACCAAAACCACAACCAAGGAATACACATGCCCTAAAAAGGTGGAACCGAGGAGGAGCCATGCTGAACAGTTTTTGGAATATGTAAACTAGCTTGGGAAAAAGTTTACTATGCATAAGGGACTATGAATATGCAACCGGCTGATGTAAGGGAAAAGGTATTCAAGGGGTATCTCCGGAGATAACCGTGTGCTCTTGGCTCAGTGCCGAGATGCACCCGGCCGCAACAACCTTTGCTCTATGGCCCTTGTCTCCTCTTGTCCTGTATTAAACTTTTTAAATGTTCCCAGGGCAGTGAAGGTGTTTTTCCCAGCCCCGAGCAGAGAGCTCTGCCCGGCGGCTCCCGGGAAAGGCGGCGGCGCTCGGCAGCGGCCCCGGCCCGCCCGGCCCGCGGGAATTCCCCGCAGCGGGACAAAATCCTGCCCCGAAGGAGCGCTCGGAACGCCGCCTGCGGCTCCTCCGTGCCCCGCAGGTGCCGCAGCTGCCCCGCTGCGGCAGGCGCGGCTCTGGAGCAGGGAGGCTCTGCGGGACCCCCGGGCTGTGCCCCTCCCGGGCCGTGCCCCGGGGCTGATGCTCGGCCCGGGCTCTCTCGCTGTCCCGGCTCCCGCAGGCTCCCGGCGGGAGCGGCACCGCCCGCCCGGCGCCGCAGGGCCGAGCCCTGCCCAGCAAAGGCTCCGTGTCCACGGCCGGGCCCTGCCGGGGCTGCGGCCGCTGCCCGGCCCGGCACAACCCGCAGCGCCCGGCGCGGCTCCCTCCAGCCGGGCACTGCGGCTCCAACCAGGCGGAATATTCAGCGCACGGAATCTCTGTCAGCGCTGCTCACATTGCAAAACCAGCTGCTGCTGAGGCAATCCCACCTCCCGCTGAAGCCTCCCACCCAAAATGCTGCCTTCAGCTTGGACACACCGGTAAGAAACCCAAGAGCAAACTGAAAGCTGATTAGAGAATCTTGCACAATCACATCCAAGAACATTTTGTTATAAAATCACAAATATTAACAGAAGATGAGAAAGTCAACAATGTTAGAAAACAAGCTTCCAACAATGGGACTCGAAGAGCTAAGAGCATGTGTTTGAATGGAATGAGCCCCTCTCTTTCTGACATGTGAGCAATGCCATGGAATTTCTCAAACCAGGGAAATAGGGAGGCCTGGCAGCAGCAGTTTCACACACAGCAATGACAGAGAACAGGGCAGGGCAAGAGGCTGACAAAACTCTAACCGCTACTTGCAATGAAGTACCTTTGTTTCCAGTTCTAATCTAGCCACTATTAATATAGAGTCCAAAAGACTAAAAATACTAGTAATAATAATAACAACTGTACCATTAATAGCAAAAAATTGAGAGAATAGAAATAATAAGAATTAATAGTGGTAATAAAAACCCTACCATACTTATACCAGGTTTGCATGGCCAGGTTTTGGTAAGGCAGGGGATCTAGGAGCAGCTTCTGTGAGAGCAGCTGTTCCTCCATGTCCCACAGAGTCAATTCCAGCTGGCTCCAGGACAGACTGGCTGCTGGACAAGGCTGGCCCAGTTAGAAATGGTGGTAACACCTTTGGAATAAGAGATTTAAGGAAATGGGTGATCCTGGAATTGTGGCTGTGAGCAGGGAGGAACAGGGTGAGGACCTGTGAGGGGAACAGCTCTGCACATCCCCAGGGCAGGGCAGGGCAGGGCAGGAGGGGCAGGAGCTGCTCCAGCTGCTGGAGCTGATTGCCCTGAGATTCCCTGGTCAGTCCCTGGGGAGGCAGCTGGGCCCTGCAGCCCATGGAGGGCACGGAGGGCAGAGATGCACCTGCAGCGCCTGGAGGAGCCCGTGCTGGAGCAGGGGGATGCCTGAGCGGAGGCTGTGACCCCATGAGAAACCTGTGCTGGAGCAGGGACCTGGCAGGGACCTGCAAACCCCTGGAGAGGAGCCCACGCTGGAGCAGGGCCCTGCCAGGACTTGTGAGCCCATGGAGGAGCGAGCCACGCTGCAGCAGCTTGTGGAGAACTGCTGTCCGTGGGATGAACTCACCGTGGAGAAGTTCATGGAGAAGTGTCTCCAGGAGGGACCCCTGGCACAGCAGGGGAATGACTCCTCTCCCCAAGCAGCAGGAGAAACAACCGGGGATGAACTGACCAGAGCCCCCATTCCCTGTCTCCCTGCACCCACTGCGGGGGGAGGTAGAGATGGGAAGGAGGGAGGAAAGGGCAGAAGGTGTTTTTAAAGCTTTGTTTTACTTCTCACTATCCTGCCCTGATCCAGATAGCAAAAATTCCATTAATATCTCCAATTTTGAAAATGGTTTGCCCATGATGGCATTTGCTGAGTGATCTGTCGCAGTCCTTAGCTCAACCCATGAAGCCTTCATTCTGTTTTCTCCCTCCTGTCCATCTCTGGAGGGGAGTGAGAGAGCAGCTTTGGTGGGTGCCTGACATCCAGCCAGGGTGAACAGCCAACACTTCCTTTCCTTCATTCATTCTTTCTTTCCAGAGGTCACTGTGAAGGGGTTGAGTGGGGCTTTGACAGAGGGAGTGAAGGTGGTGGGGAGTGGTGGGGACAGAAGCCACAGGGACGAGGGACAGGCATCAGAGGGGCCTGGGCAGCTGGCAGGGGGCACGGCCTGTCCCCCTGGCCCAGCGGCAGGGGACAGGGGTCACGGCCTGTCCCCCTGGCCCAGCAGCAGCCCCGTGCCCTGCCCAAGGCGCTCCCAGCAGGGGCTGGGCCCCAGAGGCAGGGGGAGACCCCAGTCCCAGGGCAGCGTTTCTGACCCGTCCCCTGTCCAGCCCAGCCTGCCCCATGTGTGCAGTGACCGCTGGCACGGGCTGCCCTGGACACTGTGACCTGCTGGGGACACTGAGAGCTGCCCCGCTGTGACACTGCCCTTGGGATTGCACAGGCACCAAACAAACCCCAGCCAGCACCGCCCCTTGTCATGTCCCAGGCACCGGAGAGCATCAGAGCCAGCCCCGCTCCTGGTGATGTCCCAGGCACCAGGGCACATCCCAGCCCCGCTCCTGATGATGTCCCAGGCACCAGGGCACATCCCAGCCCTGCTCCTGTTGATGTCCAGGCACCAGGGCACATCCCAGCCCCGTTCCTGGTGATAGATTTCAGGGGCACAAAAACAGTTGCAGACTTCCCATACTTTAGGGATCCATTAAGCACAGGAAAACGGCAAGGATTCATTTGTCACGTATGCATGGGAAAGGCAGAAAGGTCAGAACGAGGAAGACTTATTTTACTTCCTCATTTTGGAGACCCCTCCCCAAAATGGACCCCCAACTCATTTCAGGGAACAGAACTACACATGCTTAATTGCCTTTTTGCCAATTAGCCCATGAAGCGGAGCAGAGGAAGTGACAGGGATATGAATATGCATTCATATTTGTGTATTCAAGACTTCTGCAAATAAAAAAGCTTTGTAATACCTGTGATTTTTGCAGTGTGCATTAGGGAATTATCCCATGTACTGCCTGGCTGTCTCAATAAACATACACTTTCTAACTTTAAACCTTTAGAGAGTTTTTGTCCATCTCAGTTGGATATCGATATTAAATTGATACTCATATTTCAGTAAATCATTGTCTTAAAGATGTCCTAGTTTGTGTATTAACATGTCTTTTCTTAATATTCTAGTAATTATTCTTGCATTGTTTCAAGATAAACTGGTATGATTCAAAGAATATCCACTGAGGTACACATAGAACATCGATTTATCATAAGCAAATTGCAGTTGCAAAGTTTTTCACTGAAATTCTGCCACTTGTCATCATTTTAAAAGTCAGCTATTAAAATCAACAACAAAATTTCTAACTTTGAACAAAGGGAAAAAAGTATATGGTTTGCACTAGAAAAAATAGAAATACAGAAAATGTCTCCTAACCAAGTTCCTTGCCCTGATCAAAACATCTCCCAATCAGTTCTTCGCTGTGAACCTGGCTGGTAAAGAAAAATATTATCAGTAAACGTGGATGAAATTTTGCATAAGTTAATAGTATTCAAAATCCATGTTCTAATCCTATTATTATTTCTTAGACAAAGAAAAAAGGGGAAAGGGGTTGGATTGAGGGTACACCTTCCTCCCCTCTGAGTCTGTTCTCATGTTTTACAATAAATCCTACAACAGTACAATACAGCTGCCTAAAATATGGACACTGGAAACCAGAGACAATATTACAAATGATGACCTGCCTCATGGACAGTTCATATAAGGACTTTACTTGTTTACAAATTATTTCTCATGTTTACAAACAGTTTTTCTGTTTACAGATTGTTTTCTGGGAGTTCAGTATTTGTCCAAGGGATCAAGTGCTTAAAGGTTGTTTTTTAAAATTGGGTTTTTCTCTAAGGTTTAAATGGGCTCAGGGTTAAATAGCTTTCTGCTTTTAGAGATAAGTTCAATTTGTAACCAAGAAGCATTATGCCTGTGGCTTGAGTTCTCCCCTAACAGTTCCTGGAGGGGAATGCTGCAGCTCCAGTGCAAATTAGATGCACGCTGTCCTCTGTCCCCATGTTGGCAAAGGGCCCTTGCAGATGGGTGACAGAGAACAATACACAGAATTTTATAAAGAAAAGAAGGGTGAGGTGTTACCATGATTGACAGGGGTCTTGACCAATCAAATATCTCCCAAAACTGCAGGCACCTCACGGGCCAGAACCTGAAGGGGCGTGGAGCTCAAACCAATGAGAGCTTCCAGGCCTGGTCTTTCAAATGCCCTGTGTAAGGGGGGGCTTGGGAAATAAAATCTCTCTGTTGCCCCATGAACTCGGGAGGAGCAGTCTTTGTCTCCTGTGCCCTCGCTGCCCCACGAGACCAAAGAGATGTTCACCAGGGCCCTCCCTGTTTGTGGCCGTCCATTGCCCAGCTGAGCAGGCAGCCAGTTGTGTTTGCAGGGAGCTGCCACAGGAAGACACACAGCAGCTGGAGATTTGAATAGCAGGGCTTGGGCCAATTCTTTTTCTTTCAGAGTGCAAGAAAGACACAAAAGCACAAGGAAACATGGCAGTGTTTCGGTGGAGTCTCTTTGTCCTGTGAAGTTCAGTAGCTGTTGGTGTTTCTGTGCTGCTGCTAATCCCTTCCATGAAAAAATCATCCCAGGAAGGAGCAACAACATCTGACACGCACCAAGTGTTGCCCCCAGTTGCTCCAGGTGCTGCTACCAACAGCCCCTGTAGGACGGAGCACAGCCCCCAGTGCACACGAGCTTTGGCTGCCCTCGGGCAGAGAAGCCCTTTTGGGGCACAGGTTTCTGGGGCAGGAGACGGGCACCGGTGCTGCCAGGGCTCGGGGGAACTCTGCTTGGGCGGGGACTGTGCCTCACCTGCTGCTGTCAGCGCTGCCCGGGCCCCAGGGCTCAGAGCAGCATTCCTGCCCTGGCCCACACGTTCCTGGTCTGTGTCCCACGGCCGTGCTCAGGATGGCCACCATGTGGGACGTGTCCCGAGGAGGCCGTGCCAGCTTCTGTGGAGGCCCCGTGCCCTTCCCGCCGCGGCTGCGTCGGCAGCTGCGGGGGCTCCTGCTGCTCTGAGCCCGCAGAGCAGGGCAGCGTTTGCTGATGGGATGAGCCCTTCCTAAAGATCCTGTTGGGCTGCCTGACACACCTGGGGCAAGGCATTCCTTCCACCCTGGGCCACTCTGGGGGGCTGGGGGTGGCCCCAGGGCAGGTGGCAGTGCGTGCAAGGGCCCTTGGTGACACGGTGCAGCATGGTCACCGTGGAATGGAACGGGACAGGGGATCCAAGGGCCCTTGGTGACACGGTGCAGCATGGTCACCGTGGAATGGAACGGGGCAGGGATTCCAAGGGCCCTTGGTGACACGGTGCAGCATGGTCACCGTGGAATGGAACGGGACAGGGATTCCAAGGGCCCTTGGTGACACGCTCTGGCAGAGGTGTTGGCAGTTACAAGTTACAGTTACACTCCACAGTGCTCGGTGCACACGACGAGAGAGGACGCGAGAGAGCGGTGCTGTGAGGAGCCCTCGCACAGCTACTTGTTCCTTGCTGACCCAGAGCTTTCCCAAGGTATTATTCCTGCAGGTGAGCTCGTGGCCAGACCAGAGCACTTGGTGACCCCTGGCCTTCCCGAGGCATCTCTTCTGCAGCTGCCCTCGAGGGCAGACTGTGGCATTTGCACCATCCTTGACAGGAGTCTCCTGTCCTTGTGGCTGGAGCCCCAAGAGCAGAGTGCAGGACTTGCTGTCCTGTAGCCTTGCCAAGACTTCACTCTTGCAGGTGCCCTCAAGGCACGACTGCAGCACTTGCTGACTCGGACCTTTTCCTTTTCACCTTCTGCAAGCAGCCATGAATCCAGGCAGTGTCGTAGAGCACAGACCTGCGAGCGTGCCCAAGCTGGCCCGGGGGAAGGAGGAGAAAGAAGTTCCTGGAGCTGCCCGAGCACAGCAGCCTGAAGAGCTGGAGCAGTTCCAGCCACCGCAGAAGGGTGAGTGGCAGAGCTGGGCCACAGGGCTGGTGCCTGCAGCTAGCTTGGCCCCATGCCATGCCATGCCATGCCATGCCATGCCATGCCATGCCATGCCATGCCATGCCATGCCATGCCATGCCATGCCATGCCATGCCATGCCATGCCATCCCCTGGGGCCATGCCCATGGACAGGATGGAATAGGGGCCGGGCAGACACCCCACAGCCGTGCTCCGTGCCCTGGGCCGTCGCGGGACTGTCCCTGCCTGGGCAGCGCAGGGCTGGGCTGTGTTCTCCGGCCTCTCCCGCAGCCCCTCAGCTCGGGCTGCGCTCGCTCTTTGCCAGGTGCAGCCGTGCAGCGCACACGAGAGCAGGAACGCACCCGGGGCCACTTCCGCAGAACAGCGCAGGTACCTGCAGCCATCCCCACCTGGGCTGGGCCTGCTGGCACTGCTCAGCCCAGCACTGTGCTCGGAGCACTCCATGCAACATCCCGGGCTTCTTGCCCTTCTGCTGCAGATGGTTTGCAAATTCATGAAAAGGATTCGGGAGGAAGAGAGCAGCGCCATGGGCACCGTGCTCAGAGTGTACTCTCCCATCTTCAAAACCAAGACCAGCGCTGCCCTGCTGGATATGCTTGTGGAGGAGGGTCCTTCCAGCCCAAAGCAAGTAAGCAGCCTGTGGCCTGGCTATTCTTCTCCCAGCAATTGCTTGGCCTCCCAAGCCACACCTGCTGCTCCCTGGGAGCCTTTGAGGCCATGGCAGTGTGGAGGCAAGGGAAGCACTTCTCTGGGGCAGCTGGGCACATTCCTTCCTCCGGCAGCTTTCCAAGTCTCTCCTTCCTTCTCCAGGTGCCCGCCATGGTGAGGTACATCCACCAGTGGCTCGTGGCCAATGAGTTTCCTGAGTACAATCTGTACAGGCCCCTTCTGGATCTGACAGAGGCGCAGCCCTCTGACATGGTGATGGCTCTCCTGCGTGTGGCCCCATTGTGTGACAGGTACGGGGCCCACCTGCCCAGAGGGCTCAGGGCTCAGCAGCCCTTCCCCCTGTGCAGCCTGTCCCAGGTGTCTGACACAGAGAATTCCAGGGCCCTCTGGCTGCTCCCTTTGCCAGCCCTGGCCCCTGCCAGCCCCCCAGCGTGCTGCCATGCTTCCCCCCTGCCCCTCAGGGGCCAGTGCCCACAGGGCTGGGCTGCCTGCGTGCTCCCAGTGAGGGGCAGTGGGCAGAGGCAGGGCTGGCAGAGCAGCTCAGTTCCCTGCTGCCGCCCAGGCCACGCTGCTGTGTCCCAGACTCCTCTGAGACAGAGCTCTGACCCCACAGAGCTGCTCTGGCCATGTGGAAGAACATCATGTGCTCGCTGAGGACTGCAGAGCCGGCCATGCTCGTGCTCCTCGATGTGCTGGGGAGCTGGCCAGAGCACAGCACGTGCACCTCCGATGGGGACCACGCGGCTGTCCTTGCCCTGGCTGTGAGTTTCTGCCTTTGCTGGCCCCAAGGCCACCTCTCCAGCAGCTCTCCATCCTCCCTCCCCCACGGCATCTCCCTGCCTCAGGCGCTGGGCTGAAACCTGGCCTCGGGGCAGCTCCAGGGCCACCAGGCCCGGTGCTCCCCCTGTGTCTCTCCGGGCATCTCCCTCCCGTGCTCGGGCCCTGCCACACGGACACCTCGGCACTGAGCGCTGTCTCAGGCTGCTCTGTCCTTTGCAGGCAACCGTGGTGATGTGGAAGATCCTCCAGCTGCCCTGTGTGCCACATGTAGTGACCGTGCATTTCCCCGGCCTCTTTGTGCATCTGCTCTTCCAAGTGCTCTTCAGCACTCTGGATGTGCCAGAGGAGGTCGATACCTTCTGGAAGGGATGCCAGCAGCAACACGGCCTTGCCACCAGCCCCAGCAGGTGCTCCATGCCAGTCCTCCTGTCCCTGCCATGTGCCCAGGGCAGGGGCCAGTGCTCCCAGCGTGACCTGGGCTTTGCTCTGTGCACAGCTTTGCAGAGCAGACCCTCAAGGCCCTGCTCTGCCGACTGCACTATGAGGATGTGGTGGTGGCCATGGAAGACAAGCGTGGCTGGGACACCCTGCTCTGTGCTGACACCCACCACTGTGCTGTGGGCGTGCTGGCCAGGTGAGACCCCCTGCTCCCCAGCTGTCCCCGGCATGTGTGCCCTGTGCCCGAGGTGCCCCACACAGTCCCCGTGGCCGTGGGCCAGAAGGCCTTGTCACCAAGGGACGGCCAAGGAGGCTGCAAAAGGCTGGGAGAGGAGCGTGCCCAAGAGCAGCAACCTCCCAGAGGGCTCAGCTGCCCCTTGCAGGGTGGTGGAGAAAGGCCAGAGCTCTGTGAGGCAGTCCTGGGAGAGGTTTGCCCCCGCTGGCTCAGGGCTTTGACTCGTGTTTCCTCCTGTCAGAGAAATGCACCGCGCATCCGAAGCCGCGTGTTCCAGGATTGCATTCCACCTGCTCGGGCTGCTCAGCAAGGACACGCTGTGCCGGGATTTGGCCACCCTGGCGTTCCTTGTGGAGGTGAGCCTGAAGGCCGGCGCTGCCTCGCTGAGCTGCCTCCCGGCTCTCTGCCCTCTCTTGGCCGCAGTGCCTGGGACGGAGCCCGCGCCCTGTGCTGCTGCCTGGGCCCGGCCCTGGGCGGTTCTGGGCTCCCGCCGGCCGCTCCCCCGTCACCGGCCTGTGCCTTTCAGATCCTGGAGCACCTGAACTTGAGTGAGTGCCGGGACAGCGTCCTGCAGTTCCTGTCCAAGCACCTGCAGGGCGAGTGCAGGGGGAGGCGTCGCTTGGCGCTCCGAGGCCTCGTGGCGCTCGGCACCACCAGTGTCTCGGTGAGAAGAGCGCAGGGGCTGAAGCCGTGCTGCCAGCGTGGGGCTGGGGAAGGCAGTCCCTGGGGCTTGGCTGGCCTTGGGGCACTGGGGCAGCTGCTGCCAGCTCTCCTGCCTCCTGCTGCAGCTGCCCCAGGGCTTTGGCACAGGCCTTTGGCCCCTGGGCCCTGTGGCAGCAGGATGGTGTTTCACACACTTGTGTTCCACAAATAGATGGCCATAAGGATGTGGAGCCTGCATGAGAGGCTCGTGGAGCTCCTGCAGGAAGATGACAGCGTCATGCTCAGGATGACCACGGTTCTCCTCAGGGGTTTATTCTTCTGCAATGGTGCCCCAGTAACCAGCACCCTCGCCCTGCAGCTGGCTGAGGCGCTCCTGCCACTCTTTGACAACGTAAGGCTCTGCGCCTCCAGCCACGGCCAGCGGGTGCTGCCCGCACACTTTGTGCCCTGTGCACTCACAGGCTGTGCCCAGGTGGGCCTGAAGCAGCTGACGCTGAGGCCTTTCTTCCTCCCATCCATACAGGAGGACAGCGAGGTGCAGTTGTGCTCCATGTTTATCTTCAAGGAGATGCTGGATGTTTTTCCAGAAGAGGAAAAAAAGGTCCTGAAGGCACATGTGCGCCAGAGCCTGGTGCCACTCTTCTTCCACTGCCACGATGAGAACCAGCGAGTGGCAGAGGTGAGGACTCGGCAGCTGCCGCTGGCCCCTGGCAGGGGCTGGGCTGGCCCTGCCCTGGCGCCTCACAGGCTGCAGCTCCTGCTGGCTTTGGCACAGGGACGGGGTCCTGCGCCATGGGCTCTGGGGCCATCTCCGCGTCTCTGCTGCTCTCCAGGCTTCTCAGGAAACGCTGCTCTGTGCGGCCGAGTTCCTCAGGAGGAGGGACCTTGAACAGCTGGTGAAGAACCAGAAGCTGTGGCAGTTCCCCGAGTGCCTGGTAAGGAGGGCCGGGAAGCCGCAGCCCCAGCCTGGAGCAGCCCCTGAGCGTGGTGCTCGGTGTGCGGGCTGGCAGCTGTGCCCCTGCCCGCTGCTGCAGCCCGAGGCCGCGCGGGCTCTGCTCCAGGCTCCTGCGGCCCCAGCCGGGTGCCCATGGAGCCCCGGCCCGGGGGGCTGCGGGGCCAACCCTTCCCTCCTGCCGCTCTCTCCAGCTGGCAGAGGACAGCAGCAGCGTGGCCGAGCACCTGCGCCGGGCCCTGCCCTACCTGCAGAGCCCACAGGAGCCCCTGCGAGAGGCGGCCGTCAGGTTCATGGGTGAGCCACGAGCTGGGCTGGGAGGGCGTGTGGGCACAGGGCTGGCGGCGCCGCTGGCAGGGAGCTGTGCCCTGGGCTGACAGGCTCTGTGTTCCCAGGGACGGCCGGGCGGCACCTGAGGGGGAGGAAGGAAGAGCTCCAGCTCCTCTCTGAGGGTGAGCGAGGGCAGCGGGCTGCCAGCGGGGGCTGCCAGGGGAGCTGCGAGCCCTGCCCCGGCTGCGGAGGGCTCTGCTCCCTGTGCGGACCAGGGCCGGCGTGGGCAGAGCACACAGAGCTTTCAGGGCACCTGGGGGATTCGTGGCCAGCAGCTTTGGGCTGATCCAGCTGGTCCCTGCTCCCTGCTGGCCATGGCCAGAGCCAGCTGGGATGGCCCTGGCACAGAGTCCCCTCGGGTCCCCTCAGATGTGGGAACTGACCATGGCTCTGTTCCTCTCTCTTTCAGCCCTTGAAGGCATGGAAAATGACATCAGTGTCGACGTCGCAAGCCTGGCAGTTCAAACACCATACATCGTCCAGGAAGCAGAGAGAGCTCCATATTCCATCTTTGACAGCCTGCGTGATCGGCTCTGCAGGGCATGGAGGAGACGGCCTCGTCTGTCGGGGCTCGGCTGGCTGCGCTGCTGGAGCTCTGCACAGAGCTGATTCCAGAGGCTCTGTCTGCTGGGGCCACCTGAGCCAGCAGGAATGTTTTGTTTCGTTAAGATTGTTCTTTTCTTTCTTTTTGTTTTTCTTTAGCATGTTAATATAGGATGTGTTGCTATAGACAGACTCCCAGGATCTTTCTTTGGCTGTCCAGGCTCTGCAGGGCTGAGGGGAAGAGGGAGAAAAGGGTTCCTGGGCTCAGCAAGCTGCCCAGGCTTGCAGGGTTGCAGGGAAAATGGCCAGAAGCCCCTTGGCCTTTGGTGGCTCTGATGAAGCCCTTGTGCTGCCCACAGAGCAGACGGGCAGGGGCTGGAGCTGTGGGGATCTCTGTGAGAGCGGTGCCTGGAGATGGCCACAAGCCCTGTCCCAGGCAGGAAGCGCCATCCGTGTCCTCCTGCCCGTGTGTTGCTGGCTGGATTGCTGAGGGCTCCCAGGTGCCTCTTGGTGGGGCCCCTCTGGAGCTCCTGTGGGGCTGCGGCGCTGCTGCCGGGCAGGCTGGCCGGGCTGGGGAGACCCTGAGGGGACAGGGCCATGAAGGGATGAGGGGCTGTGGAAGCCCTGACAGGACAAGGCAGTGGGAAGGCACGGGGGGCACGTGTGAGGGAGTGGGTAACGTTGGCTCGGGGAGGAAAGTGGGTTGGAGCCAAAGAGACCACTCACCCTTATGTTTGTGTGGCAAACAGAGCACATTTATTCTCAAGCCCTTCCTTCTAAAGGGCCTTTGAAAACCCGGTCTGGATTATTTCACTGCTCTGATCTCTGTGCCCCTTCAGATTCTGGCCTGGGCAATGCCTGCAGCCTTGGGAGAGATGTGATGGGCCCAGCCCCTGTCAGTCAAAGCAGGCACAGCTCCGGGGGCTCCCCGCGAACCTCAGCTCTGGGACCACTGTCTGCCCCAAGCTTCAGGGGCTGCAGTGGGAGCCCGGCTGGGCTCTGCCCTGGGGCCATCCTGCAGGGACAGCTGCAAACAGGGAGCATTCCCTGCCACAAAGAGCCAAGGCAGGGCTGCAGGGCAGCTGCTCCAGCCCCGACTGCACTGCTGAGTGCTGTGCTTTGGGGCTGGGGCTCCCCGCACAGGGGACTGCACTGGTGTGCCAGAGGGGACAGAGAAGCTTCAGCCTAACTGAGGTGGGTGCATGGGCTGGAAAGAGTGGGGAGGCTCCAGGGGATTCACAGAGCTCATCCTGCTGCAAGGACGAGGAAAAAGGAGCGGGAACTCAGCAGTGAGGAGAGCTGGGGGCTGGAGAGCAGCTCTGAATGACACTAAAATCCCACCAGACCTCTTGAGACATTGCTGCTCCTCAGCCAGTGACAGGATGAGTCCCTTAGCCTGGGGCTTGGCCTTCCTCATGACGAGGGGCACCAAGGAAGGGAACAGTGTGATGGAGACAGGAATGGGCTGGGAACTCACTGGGGGAAAAGAGGAAGCAGTTGGGATGTAAAAGGCAGGGAGAAGAGAGAACAGTTCAGAGAAGGGCTGAGCTACTGCTTGAGCAAGCTGCAAAAAGTCATTTGGGGTCATCCCAGATTGATTTCATTTCAGAAGTTATTGAACAAGTTTATTTTTTGGGTGGCTGCATGTTTTCTTGAGCTGTATTGCTAAAATGCTCAAGCCAGTCTGTGCTGCAGGTCACCCCATTTCTCCTTTGGCTGATTGCGGCCCGGTGCTGAGCTCCAGCAGGGCCCTGGCAGAGCCCAGAGCAGCCTCAGCACCCACAGAGCCCGGTTGCAAGGAGAAAAACCAGAAAGCCCCGTCAGCTGAAGGCTCCTGTCCCCTTGTCCCAGCCGCCCGCGGTGCCCAGGCCATGCTGGCCATGCCAGAGCTGTGCCCAGAGCTGCCCATCACTGCTGCCTTTGGGAGCAGAGCAGGAGGGCAGGACATGTGCCCAGCCTGCAGCCAGCCACGGCACCTCCAGCCCTCAGCAGCTGCCCAGAGCAGGACGCTCCTGTGCTCGCTGCCATCTCCCCAGAGCTCTGATCCCACCATCCCCAGCAGACAGGACCCACCTCACGCCATCCCCCGCTGGAAGAAAAGCTGGTCCCAAACGATGCCCTCAGCCTTCTCCAAGGGCACGGCCCATCCACGCCGCAGCTGCTCCCAAGCACGTCCTGATCCAGACTGGACTCCACCTGAAACGCTTCCTCTAGAAAGACAAACATCAAATTATGGAAAATAGGTTACAGAGAAAAAGGGGAACAAGAAAAAAGGTCAAAAATCTTATCTCTGTCAGGGCCCTAAGGAAGGCCCAACCCTTGCATGCCAGGGAAAAACCCACCATGGGGGAGGGAATCCCAGGCTTTCTCCCTTCCCCTGCACAGGCCCCATGGTGATCCCAAAGCAAACAAGAGCAGTGGAGCAGCCCAAGCCCTTCCTTGCCTGCAAAGCAAAGCAGCCCCTGCACAGGGTCTGGAGTCCCACCTCTGCTCCCACCATGGGGGTTTGTTTGTGTCAGGCTGGCTGCCCCAGCCCAGCCCCAGCCCGGGGCACGGTGGGTGCTGGGGGCTGTTGGCAGGGCCAGGAGCCCACTCCCATTTCATATCCACCCCAGCCCATGTCCCCAGCCCTTCCAAAAGCAGCCTGGCAGCCGACTGAAGGATCAGCTGCATCCGCCCCAGCAAAGGGGGAACCTTCGGTTCCCAGCCAGGCTGTGCAATGCCCAGATCTGGGAGCATCCCCCAGTGTCTGGACTCATCTGCAAACTCCCTGTGGAGCCTGGATTTGAAGGTGTCTGAATCAAAGTCCACCATCTTCAGCCTGCCAGAGACCAGGTGGAGCAAGAGGTTGTCATCCTTGACGTCATCCTCGCTGCCCCAGCAGCAGCAGCTCCACCTGGTACAGCTTCTCCAGGGGCTCCTTCTTCCCTGGGCCAGACCAGGCTGTCAGGGCTCTGCCCAGGGCCCCAGCATCCATGAACCATGGCAAGCAAAACCAGGGGGATGGTGGCCCCCAGTGCTTGCCACACCAGGTCTCCAGCTCAGCTCCAGCCCATGAGCTGTGTTCCCTCCTGCTGACCCCTGCTCAGAGCTACAGGCAGGACAAAACCTGTCTGGTTGGCTTTGCCATTGCTTGCCAAGCGATGTGTGGAGCTGTTACCTGCCAGGCCCCTGGATCCAACTGTGCACTTGGATCTCTCCCATCTTCTAGGGCAGAGGAACACCCTGCACCCAAGGATCACGGAGAAGCTCTTCTAAGGATAGCCTGTCCAAGGGCTGCATGGACAAACACCTCTTAATGACACCCTGGCACTCTGGGGAGAGAAACCACCAATCACCAGTCAGTTGGAGAAGTTGCCCCCTGTTCCCGTGCCCAGGCCATGCTGGGTGTGCTTAGAGGTGGGCCTAAACTTCCCCATGGATTCTCTATTTGGAGGAGAGCAGGAGAGCAGGACATGTGCCACCTCCTCAGCAGCTGCCAGAGCAGAATGCCCATGAGCTGCTGCTGTCTCCCAGCACTGGTATTGCTCCCGAGGCCAGAGATGAGGATCCACCTTGAGAGAGCCATGGTGGGAACAAGATCTGACCCCAGATATCTCCTGGCCCCTCCTGAATGGGAGCTTCCCCATGACCAGGTGGTGCAGCAGGAGGCCCAGGGATCAGATCGTCGCTGCCTCACCGTGGTAGCCTTGCTGGTGGATCCCCTCTGGTGGGCTGTAGGACAGGGTTCCTGTGGAACACAGACACAGTTCATCAGGGGGATGCTGCAGCCTCCAGCACCTGGCGGAGCAGCCCCCACGCCTCCTCCTCCGGCAGGAACCCCCGCTCCGCCAGGAAACCCGACAGGTCCTGGCACCGCTCCGGATGCTCCAGCACCAGCACAAAGCTGTCGGGGAGCTGAAGCCACTCCAGGAGCTGAATGACACCAGCACAGCCAGAGGAGACCTTGTCCAGCAGCGCGATCTCCAGGGCTGCGCTGGTGCCGTGGGGCTGCGGGAGGAGCACGATGCCGTCAGTGGGGCTGATGCCGTGCCGGGGGTCGGGAACCCCTCGGCCAGCCCGGGATGCTCTGCGCCCTGCGCTGGCCCCACGCCCGCTCTCCCTCCAGGCGTCCTGGCAGCTCCCACCCTGCCGGGCCCCGGCTCAGCCCCGCCCGGCACGGCCCGGCTTCTGCCGCTGGCCCGGCTCATCACCAGCTCGCCCCGGTGCCGGACGCGGTTCCCTGGCACCCTTTTGATGGCCACCCGCGAGCCGAGGGCAGCAGCGGACTGAGCTCGCCGCCTGCCCCGCACAGCCCCATCCTTCTCCTCCTTCTCCTTCTCTCCCTCCTCCTCCTCCTTCCCCTCCTCCGCGCCCGCCGCCGGCCCCGCCGCTCCCCGGGCGCCGTCCGAGAGCCGCGTGGCCGCGCAGCCGCCGCCGCAGCCGCCGCTGCCCAGCAGCGAACCCGCCGGGGCCGCTCCTGCCGGGCCTCCTGCGCCTTCCCTGCGGGCGGGACGCGGCTGTCAGCGCTCGGCCCGGGCCAGGAGCGGCCCCGAGCGCCCCGGGCCGGCCATGCCCCGGCGTTCTCCCCCGGCATCCCAGATTCGCCATGAAATGGGAACCCTGAGCTTGTGGAAGTGCCTGAAGGATGCCCTGTTCCTCTGCAGGGACACTCGGGCTGAGACAGGAGCCGGAGCCCTCTCTGGGGAAGCCTCCTCCGAGCTGGAATTTGTGCTGTGCTGGGAGAGGAGGAGGAGGGGAGAAGGCTGGCGCTGTGTGGCAGGAGCAGGAGGTTTGGGCCGCAGGACATTCCGTCTGCGCCGCTGCCCCGCAATGGGCAGGAACGCTGTGGGGAAGACTGGGGGACACTGGAGCGGGATATGGATGGCACTGGGGGGACTGGGAGGGCCTGGGAATGAACTCAGGTGTATTGGGAGGGACTGGGCTGTACTGGGAGGGACTGGAGGGGAACTGGTGTTGTACTGGGCTGTGTTGGGGATAAACCGGGCTGTACTGGGAGGGACTGGAGGGGCACTGGGGCTGTACTGGGCTGTACTGGGGATGAACTGGGCTGTGCTGGGAGGGACTGAAGCGGTTGAATGGGCTGTTCCCGCCCCCACCGCCTCCCATTTGCCGAGGCTCCCGCCCATCACAGTCCCAACCAATCAGCGCCAGGGATTATGGCTTTGGGGGCGGGGCCTGGGGTCTGCGCCATCTTTTTTTTTACTTACAACTCCCGTCATGCTCTGCGGCCCCATAGAGCCCCATTAAAGCCGGGACTACAACGCCCGTCATGCCCCGCGCTCCACAGAACCCCGGTACCGCCCCCATCTGTCCCATCAGTGTCCCCCAGACCCTCCGGGACCCCCAAGTGCCCTCAGCGCCCATTAGGGACCACCAAAATATTACTGGCAAAGTACAAAAGAACAAGGAACTTTGGAAAAGTGTTTAATACAAATCCAATCCAACTTAAATCACTTGTCATAGCAGTAACTTCATTCACTCAGCCCATTTAGCCTGGAAAGCCCTAAACACTGAAGTTGTTCAGGTACCCACAAATGTTCCATATAAAGAGCATTAGAAGGAGAGGAAAGAGAGAGAGAGACAGGAAGACAGAAGCTCCACAGAAAGACACACATGTGGCTCCCAGCTCCTGGGGCTCCAGTGTGGGTGAGACACAAACCCCAGGAGAAGGCAGAGTCCATACCAGGGGCTGGCCTTGTGCTCCTTGGTTTTAAGCCCCTGGGCCTTTGTGGGCTTCCCCCCAGCTGGGACTTCTGATATCTCAGGTGTTCAGAGCTGGGTGAGCGCTGTCCCATCTGTGTGACTGATTGACAGCTCAGCCCAAGGTGTCTGGAGACATTGATCTCATCCAGCCTCTGACAGCGACCATGGTGACACTGGGGAACCTCATGGAGCATCATGGAGCCATGGGTCAGTTGGGACAAGGCAGGTCCAGAGACACCCTGGTGACACTGGGGAACCTCATGGAGCCATGGGTCAGCTGTGACACTGTGGGGACCTCGTGGGATCAGAGCAGACCATTGGGAAGCTCCCATGGATCCAAGGGCCCAGGGTGACACTGTGGAGCCCAGAGTGTCACGAGGAGCCATTGTGACACTGTGGGTCCCCATGGAACCAAGGGAACATGGGACAGGCTGATGCCTTAAGTTTTAGCTTCCATATTTTCCCAATTCTGTGCTGTATCAGTCTGTAACTCTGAACTTCATGCAGAGTGTCAGCAAGTTCTCTTACAGTGTAGTCAGACAAAACAATCCTTTTCCTGCCCGAGATCCAAGGACACCGCTGCAGCTTCAGGCCCAAAAAGTGAAAACACCAGCGAATTGAGGAGAGCAGACTGGGAGGGTGGGGCTGCATAACCTGAAGGTATAATTGGACAATTAACCCCAATATGGAAATGAACCAGAACTTTTAAAAGTGTGAAAACGCGTGACCTGGCGTCCATCCTGGGTGTACCCTCAGCCAGGCCCTTGTACTGCCCAGGTGAATCCTTTGAAGGCCTTTTTAATAAATCCCCACTTTACTCCTGTAACACTGTCCAGCCTCTGCTCTAGGTGGCCTCTCAAGGCATCAAGGCCTGGCTGGCTGGGCCACCTGGGGGCCACCTCTCATCTGCCTGCGAAACACTGGGACCCTGTGCTTTTCTTTCTTATGGGAAAAAAGCAACTTTCACATCCAGGCACCCATGGCCAAAGTTGGGAATCCGCCTCCAGGATTCCCTATGTCCAGGGATTTCTCCCAGGTGAAAGCTTTGAGGAGAGACAAGTCTGGCTGGCCTTGGTTTCCAAAGAGCTGATTCTTATCTGCCTTTGAAACACTGGGGCTTTGTGCTTTCCTTTCTGATGAAAAGAACTCTTCTTCCTGCCCAGGTGCCCATGGCCAGAACTGAGATTCCACCTTCAAAATTCTGAATATCCAAGGATTTCCCCCAGATGAAAGGTCCAGGAGAGACAGGTCTGGCTCTCTTGGCCTATGGTGACCACCTCTCATCTTCTTCCAAAACACCTGGGCTCCACGCTTCTCTTTCCTATGGGAAAAACCATCCATCTTGACCAGATGCCCATGGCCAAAGTTTGGAATCCTCCTCCAGAATTCCCTAGGTCCAAGGATTTCTCAGAGACAAAAGCTGCCAGGACAAACAGGTCTGGCTGGCCCGGCCTCCCAGGAGCCTTCTCTCTCTGCTTCTGCCCCTGCAACACGGGGGCTCTGGGCTTTCCTTCCTATGGAAAAGAACCATCCTTCTTAACAATGCAGAAATGGCCGAAATTGGGGTTCCACCTCCCAAATTCCCTATATCCAAGGGTTGCTTTCAGACAAAAAAAATACCAGAACAGAGAGGTCTGGCTGCCCTTGGCCTCTGATGGTCACCTTTCATCTGCCCCTGAAACACCAGTGTTCCGTCCTTGCCTTCCTATGGAAAAGAACCGTCCTTCACCTCCAGGCAGCCAGGTCTGAAACTGGCATTCCACCTCTAAAATTCCCTATATCCAAGGACAAAATCTGCCAGCACCATCTGATCTGGCTGCCCTTGGCCTCTGGTGGCTGTGGCTCATCTGCCCCTGCAGCACTGGGGCTGGGTTGTTCCCTTCCTGTGCGGAACATGGTGGCATGATGAGGACCTGGTGGAACCATGGAGTCCATTGTGACACTTTGGGGCCATGGTGACACCACGGGGCTCCATGGAACCCAGAGACCACCATGACTCTGTGGGGCCTTGTGGAACCATGGAGACCATTCCGACCCTTCAGGGCCTGGTGTCACCAAGGGGGCATTGTGACACCTCAGGGCCTTCTGGAAACAAGGGACCAGGCTCCATGGAATGAGGGGAACAGGGAACAGGTCTGGCAGGCTTGGCCTCCCAGGGACCACTTGACAGGTCTGGCTGATCTTGGAATATCAAGGGCTGCTTCTAATCTGCCCATGAACCACTGGGGCTCCGTGCTTTCCTTGCTATGGAAAAGAACTGTCCCTTTTTTCAGACACCCATGGACAAAATTGGTACTTCCCCTAAAAAATTTCCTGTATGCAAGGGTATCTGCCAGAAAAAAACCTTCCAGCTCTGGCTGGCCTTGGCCTGTGATGGTCACATCTCAGTTGCCTCAGAAGCACTGGGGCTCTGTTCCTTTCTTCCTGCAGAAAAGAACTGACCCTCTTGTCCAGGAGCCATGGCAGGAACTGGAATGTGGCCACCAAAATTCCATCTATCCTTGCATTGCTCCCAGACAAAAGCTGCCAGGAAGGACAGTTCTGCCTGGCCTTGGCCTCTGGTGATATGAGCAGAATGTTTTCCTTTGCAAACACCTTGGACAGGGCCCAGAGATCTCCCGAGCTGGGTTTTGCAGGCCTCAGGAACATAACCCATGTATGGAGGCTGATGTGCCTGGGCTCAGTTGTGAAGAGACTGAGGACAGATCAGGAGTGGCCTGGCAGGGCTTGAAGGGTGGATGTGGAAATGGTGGAGCTTTTCTCCATAGTGGGAATCAGGCAGGGAGAGAAATTATGCCACAAATGCAGCTGGGGAAGGACAGACTGGACACAGGAGAAGGGAATTTCCCTCCCAGGGCAGGGCTGTGGTGCAACACGTCCCCAGCAGGAGCCTGGAGCAGCCCAAGGCTTTGTGTGTCCAGGCAGGGGCAGCAGGAGGCAGAGCTGCCAGCAAAGGAAGGGCCAGCGAGGTGGGGCAGCCGGGGGTGACGACAGCCTGCAGGGACAGAGGCGCAGGGCAGGGACACCGTGGGACAGCCTGGGCTGCAGAGGGCTCAGGGATGTGCAGCAGCTGCAAGGCCCTGACAGAGCCAACCTGTGCAGCCCTTTGGCCATGGCTGCTGGCCCTGGGCCTGAGGCCACCAGGGAACAAGTGACCCTTGCAGCCCTGGGGCCTCAGTGCCTCCTTGTCCCTGCTCAGCAGCCTGGCAGGGGCCGCCCCATGGTCCTGCCCTTGGCACTGCACATCCCCACATGCCAGTGCCCATCCCGGGAAGAGCCCTGAGCAATGAGGGAGGGACAGGATCTGCCTTGCCAGGGGCTGGGGCTCTGGCCTGGGCCCTTTGCATTCCTGAAACACATACAGGTTTGCTCAGCACCAGAGCCACCTTCCCCTTGCTTGTCCCTTGCTGTCATCTCTGCTCCAGCATTATGCTCTACTTGGGGACACTTTCTCAGTCGTGTCCCTCAGTGGGACCCATTAAAACTTCAAGAAACTTCAGTGTTTCAATCACACTTTGAGTTCTTGAGAAGTTTTTTGAGCACACTCTCTGGGAATGAGACTAATGAAAACAACAGCAGCCCCTGAGACGGTCATTAAAGTCCTTGTGCTGTGTCTGTGCTGCTGAGCTGGGCTGGGCTCCTGGCACAGAGGGTGATCCTGGTAACCAAGCAGAGCTTCAAAAGCACATTTCTCTTGCTGAGCAGCTCTTCTCCCAGCCCAGCAGGGCTGGGGCACTGCCTGCAGACAGCCTGGGCACAGCACAGAGGCACAGAGAGCTTCAATCAGTCAGGGCTGGGAAGGGGCTGAGAAGTGCCTGGGGCAGAATCACTGCCAGCCCTTGGCACAGGAACCTCTGGCTGCAGGACAATGCAGCTGCAGCTCCTGGAGAGATCTCCTAAAGCTGGAACATCCCAATGCCCACAGATCCTGTGAGTACTGAGTATTTCTGGTGCAGGGGAGGTGAAATGCTCATGAAGCTCTGACATACTGAGGGCTTCTGATTAGTCATAGAATATTTCCAAGACAAGGATTTTGATAAAAATGTGGAAATTTCCTAAGAATTTGTAGTCAGCTGTGTACTATTGAAGAGTGGCAGGGAAAGAAGGATAAATATTAAAGGTTGATTATGAATATTGACAAGTGCATGAGACGTCTGAACTGTTACTTTTAGTGATCAGTAGGTTCACAGGAGATCCCTAATGTGCTTTCAGCCACTCTGCCCATGGACAGCACCAGCAGCACCTTTGCTGGAGCCATCAGGCTCAGTCTGAGCTGTCCTTTCTCCAAGCTGCAAACAGAACCTGCCCCCAGCCAGTGCCCTGCAAACAGGCAGGGTTCTGTCAGGCCAAGGAGAGTGCACAGATATTTGGGGTGTGGGAATGCTGGCAGGGAGAGATGAGGCACAGGGAAACACTTGCAGGAGGAAAATCTCCAGGAAGCAGAGAGAAGATCAGGGAAGGAGAGAAAACAAAACCCAGAAATGCTGAGGCAGGGAGAGTTTAGAGATGTCCAGAGGAGCCCCTCCAGTGCAGCCCCTCCCTCTGCACAAGCCCCCTCCCTCCTGTGCCCCAGCCAAGCCTCTGCCCTCAGGGCCGGGGCTCCAAGGCGTGCAGCCCCTCCTGTGCAGGCAGAGCTGCAGCAGAGCCGTGGGGCAGCTCTGCAGCCCCGGGCCCAGTTCCCTCTGCAGAGCACAGGGCTGGGAGCAGCTGCCCGGCACTGGGGGCTCTGGCAGGGGGCACAGCTGGCTCAGGGTGACACAGCTGTCCCCAGTGCCCGGCTCTGGGCAATGCTGGCAGTGCAGCCAGGGAAGGAGCTGCACCTCCCTTCATCCAGTGCCATCAGAGGGACACTTGGAAGTGTCCCTGAGATTTCAGTCCAAGCTGGGAGCTTCAATGCAGAGTGCAAAGCTGTCCTAGAGAATCTCTGATTTATGAGATTTATGGGGAAAGGTAGAGGTGTTGTGACACTGAAAATGCTGCTGGGTTGGTGAAATGAGCAAGGTCAGTCCTTGGCTACAAATGTGGAGCTGGGCTGTGGTGGATCCATCTGCTCTTACCTGTACCTGAGGGTTTGTAAGAGAAACATGGGAGTGTGACCATCCTTCATGTGAGAAAAATGAAAGCCAAGCGAAGCTCCAAACATAATGAATAATCATCTCCTCTCAGTCTCCACTCATCATCTTTCCTCAGAAAACTCACTGTATTCATCAATGGGATGGAGATATGCTGAGGGTTTCTGATATCCAGGAATACCAGGAGAAACATGGAGGCAGCATAAAAAGAAAACCACAAAACTCTCAAATACAGAAGTGTACACATCTGTGTTACAGAGGAGAGTGTATGGGAAATGGCGTTAACTTTAATTACAGGCATCTCCTCTAACTCTTCACTATCCTTTCTCCATGAACAGGTGCCCATGTGCAGCCACAGCAAATGTCCAACAGCAGCTCCATCAGCCACTTCCTCCTGTTGGCACTGGCAGACACGCGGCAGCTGCAGCTCCTGCACTTCTGCCTCTTCCTGGGCATCTCCCTGGCTGCCCTCCTGGGCAACGGCCTCATCATCAGCGCCGTAGCCTGCGGCCACCACCTGCACACGCCCATGTTCTTCTTCCTGCTCAACCTGGCCCTCAGCGACCTGGGCTCCATCTGCACCACTGTCCCCAAAGCCATGCACAATTCTCTCTGGGACACCAGGAATATCTCCTACACAGGATGTGCTGCACAGCTCTTTTTCTTCATGTTCTTCATTTCAGCAGAGTATTTCCTGCTGACCATCATGTGCTACGACCGCTACGTGTCCATCTGCAAACCCCTGCACTACGAGACCCTCCTGGGCAGCAGAGCTTGTGCCCACATGGCAGCAGCTGCCTGGGCCAGTGCCTTTCTCAATGCTCTCATGCACACAGCCAATACATTTTCCCTGCCCCTGTGCCATGGCAATGCCCTGAGCCAGTTCTTCTGTGATATCCCACAGATCCTCAAGCTCTCCTGCTCCAATTCACACCTCAGGGAACTTGGGCTTCTTGTGGTTACTAGCAGTTTATTATTTTGTTGTTTTGTGTTCATTGTTTTCTCCTATGTGCAGATCTTCAGGGCTGTGCTGAGGATCCCTTCTGAGCAGGGACGGCACAAAGCCTTTTCCACCTGCCTCCCTCACCTGGCCATGGTCTCCTTGTTCCTCAGCACTGCTATGTTTGCTCACCTGAAGCCCCTCTCAATGTCCTCCCCATCCCTGGATCTGGCCCTGTCAGTTCTGCCCGATGAAATCCTGCCCAGCGTGGGCAACTGAGCCCTTGAAGGACTTAGTGTCATGTCAAGGCTTGCTTTCCCTCCCAAAGGCTTCCCTTGGCAGCCTTGGGCAGGGGATTCATCCTCCCTCCCTCCTCCTTCCCACAGACCTGCTCGGAACCACTCTGTGGGCACTTTCCATTCTCTGTGTCTGTCCTCAAGTGCAGTGCCAACCTGGGTGAGTCCTGGCTCTGTCCTGAGCTCTCAGGATCTCACAGGCTGAGATGGGAACGCTCAGCCACACCAGGGCCCTGCCCCAGCCAGCAGCACCCCCACAAGCAGCAGCTGCAGCAGCAGCAGCAGCAGCAGCAGCAGCAGCAGCAGCAGCAGCAGCAGCAGCTGCAGTCGCCTCTCAGCTGTTGGTGCCCCTGCACTGCAGCCCCTCCCGCTGGCACCAACGTTCCCTTGTGGCCTTGGAGACAGTCCTGAATCCATCCATGGGGTCACAGAGCCATGGAATCCCAGAGTTCCAGGTTCCTGGAAGCCGGGAGTCATTGAATCCTGAGAACCACACTCAGAGGAGGAGGAGGAGGAGGAGGAGCGGTAGGAGGAGGAGGACGAGGACGAGGAGGACGAGGAGGACGTGGAGGACGAGGATGAGGAAGAGGAGGAGGAGGATGAGGACGAGGAGGAGGAGGAGGAGGACGACGTGGAGGACGAGGATGAGGACGAGGACGAGGACGAGGACGAGGAAGAGGAAGAGGACGAGGACGAGGAGGAGGACAAGGAGGAGGAGGAGGAGGAGGAGGAGGAGGAGGAGGAGAAGGAGGAGGAGGAGGACGAGGATGAGGAGGAGGAGGACGAGGACGAGGAGGAGGAGGAGGAGGACGACGTGGAGGACGAGGATGAGGACGAGGACGAGGACGAGGACGAGGAAGAGGAAGAGGACGAGGACGAGGAGGAGGACAAGGAGGAGGAGGAGGAGGAGGAGGAGGAGGAGGAGGAGAAGGAGGAGGAGGAGGACGAGGATGAGGAGGAGGAGGACGAGGAGGAGGAGGAGGACGAGGAGGAGGACGAGGAGGAGGAGGACGAGGAGGAGTATGAGGAGGACGAGGAGGACGAGGAGGACGAGGAGGACGAGGAGGAGGAGGACAAGGAGGAAGAGGATGAGGAGGAGGAGGACAAGGAGGAGGAGGAGGAGGAGGACGAGGACGAAGACGAGGAGGAGGACGACGACGAGGAGGAGGACGAGGACGAGGAGGAGGAGGACGAGGAGGAGGAGGAGGAGGAGGAGGACGAGGAAGAGGACGAGGAGGACGAAGACGAGGAGGAGGAGGACGAGGAGGAGGAGGACGAGGAGGAGGAGGAGGAGGAGGAGGAGGAGGAGGAGGAGGACGAGGAGGAGGAGGACGAGGAGGAGGAGGACGAGGAGGAGGACGAGGAGGAGGAGGAGGAGGATGAAGACCAGGAGGAGGAGGACGAGGAGGAGGAGGAGGAGGACGAGGACGCGGACGAGGACGAGGAGCAGAAGGAGGAGGAGGAGGAGGAGGAGGAGGACGAGGAGGAGGAGGAGGAGGACGAGGAGGACGAGGAGGAGGACGAGTAAGAGGAGGACGAGGAGGAGGTGGACGAGGAGGAGGAGGAGGACGAGGATGAGGAGGAGGAGGACGACGTGGAGGACGAGGACGAGGACGAGGACGAGGACGAGGAAGAGGACGAGGACGAGGAGGACGAGGACGAGGAGGAGGACGAGGAGGAGGAGGAGGAGGAGGAGGAGGAGGAGGAGGAGGAGGAGGAGGAGGAGGACGAGGATGAGGAGGAGGAGGACGAGGAGGAGGAGGAGGACGAGGAGGAGGAGGAGGAGGAGGAGGACGAGGAGGAGGAGGAGGAGGAGGACGAGGACGAAGACGAGGAGGAGGAGGACGAGGAGGAGGAGGAGGAGGAGGAGGACGAGGAGGAGGACGAGGACGATGAAGACGAGGAGGAGGAGGACGAGGAGGAGGAGGACGAGGAGGAGGAGGACGAGGAGGAGGACGAGGAGGAGGAGGAGGTGGAGGACGACGACGAGGAGGAGGAGGACGAGGAGGAGGAGGAGGAGGACGAAGACCAGGAGGAGGAGGACGAGGAGGAGGAGGAGGAGGACGAGGACGCGGACGAGGACGAGGAGCAGAAGGAGGATGAGGAGGAGGACGAGGAGGAGGAGGACGAGGAGGAGGAGGACGAGGAGGAGGTGGACGAGGAGGAGGTGGAGGACGAGGATGAGGAGGAGGAGGACCAGGAAGAGGAGGACTAGGAGGACGAGGAGGACAAGGAGGAGAAGGATGAGGATGAGGACGAGAAGGACGAGGACGAGGAGGAGGAGGACGAGGAGGAGGATGAGGACGAGGAGGACGTGGAGGATGAGGATGAGGAAAAGGACGAGGAGGATGAGGATGAGGAGGAGGAGGACGAGGACGAGGTGGAGGAGGAGGAGGAGGACGAGGAGGAGGAGGAGGAGGACGAAGACGAGGAGGACGAGGAGGAGGAGGAGGACGAGGAGGAGGAGGAGGAGGAGGAGGAGGAGGAGGAGGAGGAGGACGAGGATGAGGAGGAGGAGGACGAGGAGGAGGAGGACGAGGAGGAGGAGGAGGAGGAGGACGAGGACGAGGAGGAGGAGGATGAGGAGGAGGAGGACAAGGAGGAGGAGGAGGAGGAAGATGAGGAGGAGGAGGAGGAGGACGAGGAGGAGGAGGAGGAGGACGAAGACGAGGAGGAGGAGGACGAGGAGGAGGAGGACGAGGACGAGGAGGAGGAGGACGAGGAGGAGGAAGACGAGGAGGAGGAGGAGGTGGAGGAGGAGGACGAAGACCAGTAGGAGGAGGACGAAGAGGAGGAGGAGGAGGAGGAGGAGGAGGACGAGGACGAGGAGCAGAAGGAGGATGAGGAGGAGGACGAGGAGGAGGAGGACGAGGACGAGGAGGACGAGGAGGAGGACGAGTAAGAGGAGGACGAGGAGGAGGTGGACGAGGAGGAGGAGGAGGACGAGGATGAGCAGGAGGAGGACCAGGAAGAGGAGGACGAGGAGGAGAAGGATGAGGATGAGGACGAGAAGGACGAGGACGAGGAGGAGGAGGACGAGGAGGAGGATGAGGACGAGGAGGACGTGGAGGATGAGGATGAGGAAGAGGACGAGGAGGATGAGGATGAGGAGGAGGAGGACGAGGACGAGGAGGAGGAGGAGGAGGAGGAGGAGGAGGAGGAGGAGGAGGAGGAGCACGAGGATGAGGAGGAAGAGGACGAGGAGGAGGAAAAGGAGGACGAGGACGAGGACGAGGACGAGGAGGAGGAGGACGAAGACGAGGAGGACGAGGAGGAGGAGGAGGACGAGGAGGAGGAGGACGAGTAGGAGGAGGACGAGGAGGAGGAGGAGGAGGTTTACGAGGACGAGGAGGAGGAGGATGAGGAGGAGGAGGACAAGGAGGAGGAGGAGGAGGAAGATGAGGAGGAGGAGGAGGAGGACGAGGAGGAGGAGGACGAGGAGGAGGAGGAGGAGGAGGAGGACGAAGACGAGGAGGAGGAGGACGAGGAGGAGGAGGACGAGGACGAGGAGGAGGAGGACGAGGAGGAGGAAGACGAGGAGGAGGAGGAGGTGGAGGAGGAGGACGAAGACCAGGAGGAGGAGGACGAAGAGGAGGAGGAGGAGGAGGAGGACGAGGACGAGGACGAGGAGCAGAAGGAGGATGAGGAGGAGGACGAGGAGGAGGAGGACGAGGACGAGGAGGACGAGGAGGAGGACGAGTAAGAGGAGGACGAGGAGGAGGTGGACGAGGAGGAGGAGGAGGACGAGGATGAGGAGGAGGAGGACCAGGAAGAGGAGGACAAGGAGGAGAAGGATGAGGATGAGGACGAGAAGGACGAGCACGAGGAGGAGGAGGACGAGGAGGAGGATGAGGACGAGGAGGACGTGGAGGATGAGGATGAGGAAGAGGACGAGGAGGATGAGGATGAGGAGGAGGAGGACTTGGATGAGTAGGAGGAGGACGAGGATGAGGAGGAAGAGGAGGAGGAGGAGGAGGACGAGGAGGAGGAGGAGGACGAGGAGGAGAAGGAGGACGAGGACAAGGACGAGGAGGACGAGGACGAGGAGGAGGACGAGGAGGAGGAGGAGGAGGAGGAGGAGGAGAAGGAGGAGGAGGAGGAGGACGAGGATGAGTAGGAGGAGGATAAGGATGAGGAGGAGGAGGACGAGGAGGAGGAGGATGAGGAGCCGGAGAACGAGGATGAGTAGGAGGAGGAGGAGGATGAGGAGGAGGAGGACAAGGAGGAGGAGGAGGAGGAGGACGAGGAGGAGGAGGACGAGGAGGAGGAGGACGAGGAGAAGGAGGACGAGGAGGAGGACGAGGAGCAGGAGGACGAAGAGGAGGAGGAGGAGGAGGAGGACGAGGACGAGGACGAGGAGCAGAAGGAGGAGGAGGAGGAGGACGAGGAGGAGGAGGACGAGGAGGAGGAGGACGAGGAGGAGGAGGACGAGGACGTGGATGAGGACGAGGAGGATGAGGACAAGGAGCACGAGGATGAGGAGGAAGACGAGGAGGAGGAGGACAAGGAGGAGGACGAGGAGGAGGACGAGGAGGAGGAAAACGATGAGGAGGACGAGGACGAGGAGGATGAGGATGAGGAGGAGGAGGACGAGAAGGAGGAAAAGGAGGACGAGGACCAGGAGGAGGACGAGGAGGAGGAGGACGAGGAGGAGGAGGAGGAGGACGAAGACGAGGAGGAGGAGGACGCGGAGGAGGAGGACGAGGAGGAGGAGGACGAGGAGGAGGACGAGGACGAGGAGGACCAGGAGGAGGACGAGTAAGAGGAGGACGAGGAGGAGGTGGACGAGGAGGAGGAGGAGGACGAGGATGAGGAGGAGGAGGACCAGGAAGAGGAGGACGAGGAGGACGAGGAGGACGAGGAGGAGGAGGAGGAGGACGAAGACGAGGAGGAGGAGGACGAAGACGAGGAGGAGGAGGACGAGGAGGAGGAGGACGGGGACGAGGAGGAGGTGGACGAGGAGGAGGAAGACGAGGAGGAGGAGGAGGAGGACGAGGAGGAGGAGGACGAGGAGGAGGACGAGGAGGAGGAGGACGAGGAGGAGGAGGACGAGAAAGAGGACGAGGACGAGGAGGAGGAGGAGGAGGACGAGGAGGAGGAGGAGGAGGACGAGGAGAAGGACGAGGAGGAGGAGGACGAGGACGAGGAGGAGGAGGACGATGAGGAGGAGGACGAGGAGGACGAGGAGGAGGAGGAGGAGGAGGAGGAGGACGAGGAGGAGGAGGAGGAGGAGGAGGACGAGGAAGAGGAGGAGGAGGACGAAGACGAGGACGAGGACGAGGACGAGGACGAGGACGAGGACGAGGACGAGGAGGACTAGGACGAGGAGGAGGAGGACGAGGAGGAGGAGGACGAGGAGGAGGAGGACGAGGAGGAGGAGGAGGAGGAGGACGAAGACCAGGAGGAGGAGGACGAGGAGGAGGAGGACGAGGAGGAGGAGGAGGCTGAAGAGGAGGAGGAGGTGGATGAGGAGGAGGACGAGGAGGAGGAGGACGAGGACAAGGAGGAAGAGGACGAGGAGTAGGAAAAGGAGGATGAGGACGAGGAGGAGGAGGACAAGGAGGAGGACGAGGAGGAGGAAAACGATGAGGAGGACGAGGACGAGGAGGATGAGGATGAGGAGGAGGAGGACGAGGAGGAGGAAAATGAGGACGAGGACCAGGAGGAGGACGAGGAGGAGGAGGACGAGGAGGACGAGGACAAGAAGGAGGACGAGGAAGAGGAGGACGAGGCTGAGGACGAGGAGGAGGAGGACGAGTAAGAGGAGGACGAGGAGGAGGTGGACGAGGAGGAGGAGGAGGACGAGGATGAGGAGGAGGAGGACCAGGAAGAGGAGGACAAGGAGGAGAAGGATGAGGATGAGGACGAGAAGGACGAGGACGAGGAGGAGGAGGACGAGGAGGAGGATGAGGACGAGGAGGACGTGGAGGATGAGGATGAGGAAGAGGACGAGGAGGATGAGGATGAGGAGGAGGAGGACTTGGATGAGTAGGAGGAGGACGAGGATGAGGAGGAAGAGGAGGAGGAGGAGGAGGACGAGGAGGAGGAGGAGGACGAGGAGGAGAAGGAGGACGAGGACAAGGACGAGGAGGACGAGGACGAGGAGGAGGACGAGGAGGAGGAGGAGGAGGAGGAGGAGGAGAAGGAGGAGGAGGAGGAGGACGAGGATGAGTAGGAGGAGGATAAGGATGAGGAGGAGGAGGACGAGGAGGAGGAGGATGAGGAGCCGGAGAACGAGGATGAGTAGGAGGAGGAGGAGGATGAGGAGGAGGAGGACAAGGAGGAGGAGGAGGAGGAGGACGAGGAGGAGGAGGACGAGGAGGAGGAGGACGAGGAGAAGGAGGACGAGGAGGAGGACGAGGAGCAGGAGGACGAAGAGGAGGAGGAGGAGGAGGAGGACGAGGACGAGGACGAGGAGCAGAAGGAGGAGGAGGAGGAGGACGAGGAGGAGGAGGACGAGGAGGAGGAGGACGAGGAGGAGGAGGACGAGGACGTGGATGAGGACGAGGAGGATGAGGACAAGGAGCACGAGGATGAGGAGGAAGACGAGGAGGAGGAGGACAAGGAGGAGGACGAGGAGGAGGACGAGGAGGAGGAAAACGATGAGGAGGACGAGGACGAGGAGGATGAGGATGAGGAGGAGGAGGACGAGAAGGAGGAAAAGGAGGACGAGGACCAGGAGGAGGACGAGGAGGAGGAGGACGAGGAGGAGGAGGAGGAGGACGAAGACGAGGAGGAGGAGGACGCGGAGGAGGAGGACGAGGAGGAGGAGGACGAGGAGGAGGACGAGGACGAGGAGGACCAGGAGGAGGACGAGTAAGAGGAGGACGAGGAGGAGGTGGACGAGGAGGAGGAGGAGGACGAGGATGAGGAGGAGGAGGACCAGGAAGAGGAGGACGAGGAGGACGAGGAGGACGAGGAGGAGGAGGAGGAGGACGAAGACGAGGAGGAGGAGGACGAAGACGAGGAGGAGGAGGACGAGGAGGAGGAGGACGGGGACGAGGAGGAGGTGGACGAGGAGGAGGAAGACGAGGAGGAGGAGGAGGAGGACGAGGAGGAGGAGGACGAGGAGGAGGACGAGGAGGAGGAGGACGAGGAGGAGGAGGACGAGAAAGAGGACGAGGACGAGGAGGAGGAGGAGGAGGACGAGGAGGAGGAGGAGGAGGACGAGGAGAAGGACGAGGAGGAGGAGGACGAGGACGAGGAGGAGGAGGACGATGAGGAGGAGGACGAGGAGGACGAGGAGGAGGAGGAGGAGGAGGAGGAGGACGAGGAGGAGGAGGAGGAGGAGGAGGACGAGGAAGAGGAGGAGGAGGACGAAGACGAGGACGAGGACGAGGACGAGGACGAGGACGAGGACGAGGACGAGGAGGACTAGGACGAGGAGGAGGAGGACGAGGAGGAGGAGGACGAGGAGGAGGAGGACGAGGAGGAGGAGGAGGAGGAGGACGAAGACCAGG
>NC_140738.1:3192500-3390000 GCF_050655825.1 Lonchura striata
TACAGATGGCAAATAGAACACATCTTGCTTTTCAGTCTGGGACAGGAGGACACAAACAAAATCAGCTGAGAAGGCAGCACTCTGAAAAGCAAACCAGAACTGACAGAAAATGAATGGGACAGAAATCAGTAATCCTGATAGTTTTATTTATTATGAAAATAAATCACAACCACCCAGCCCCACACAATTCTGATCCCACAACCTCAAATTTGGATCTCACTTTGCCCGATCACCTTCCAACCCCATCTCATCCTGGAGGCTGAGGAATTGAGCAATTTTAGCATGGGACTGAGGTGGCAACCAGCCATTTTGAGGTAGGATTGAGTCACTTTGAGGTGACAGACAAATCCACTTTGGGTTTTGGAGTGCAAAGATATGGAGAATACTACCAGATATCCCCCAAGAACCCACAAATCCTCCAGAATATGTTCCCAAACAGTAAATTCCACCTCAAATACCTCTAAAATGGTGGGACTTCTGACATCTCTGGTCAATACTCTTTTTAGTCATTTTTCAGGTGTTTTTAAGTGATAAAGACAAATCAGAAGAAAATTAGGGCCAAACCAACACCAGAGACCCCTTGAGCATCCCCTGGACACTGGACAAAACAAACTCAGCAGAAATCAAAGTTAACCCTCCATAAAATGCCTTGAGGAAGATTTGCTCTTTCCACAAGTCATTTCTGATGGAAACACAAATAAATCCCAAACATGAATAGACAAACAACAGAAGCAATTCTGTGGCAATTCCAAATTTCATCAGTTCCAGCACAGCTCCAGCTACTTGAGCTGGGCTTCTTGTAGGATTTAAGTAGCCTTGTGTTCCTCACTTTGGGGTGAATGATCCTTGTCAGTCTTGCTGGTATCATTTGGTCCCTTTCCTCCAGTGATTTTAACAGAATTTTCAAAGAAGGAAAACAAAATATTTTCTTTACACTGGCCACCCACAAGAGCCATTTTCCTCGTAAGTTCTCCCAAAAGTCACTCAGAGGAAGCTGCATCCAAGCTTCCAAGAGATCCTCCAGAAAGAGCCACAAACTCCTCAGAGGAGAGAACCATGCTGTTGTCAAAGGCACCTGGGGTCAGACAACAGAGCCCTGAACTCACTTTGCAAAATAATGTTGCAATTCTGGATAATAAAATTGTTAAAGAGATGCCTCTGCCCCAATTAAGGTGCTAACAAGACCAAATCCAAAGTGGATTTTATTGATCAGTAATTGTGAGGTAGAGAGAGATGGAAAGAAAAAGAGGAGAGAGCAAGGGAGTGACAGGGACAGAGATCTCCCCTGGGGCAGGGCAAGTGTGACATTGTCCCCTGTGTGCGTGGCCTTCCCAGGGTGGGGGTTTTACACCTGAGCCAGTTTGGGTAAGGGGGGTGGTGTTCACCCCCCACCCCGAGCAGGGATTGCCTCACTGTTTCAGGTTACAATGTCAGATGTAACCAAAAGTGTTTTCTGTCCCCATCTCCATAAACTGTTATCAACAGGTGGGGCAGTGTTCTTTATCTCTTCCATGGCTCAGCCCTGATAACGCCCTCCAGGGGCCATCTTCTGTTAATGGGCCACTGAGTGTCACTGCAGCACTGATAAAATTACATCATCCCATTGTGGGATGCTCCGCCCAGGGGGAGGAACCAAGCATTCCTGCCTGGATATAATCTCACCATTTGCAACACCACAACCATCTTGCCTACTGGATTCCCAGAGGACAAGAGCTCCATAAGCACCACTGGACCTTCAGAGGAAGACCAGACCCTTCTACAGGATCACTGCTTTGACAGAATCACGTTCATCACTCCAGCTGGACTGCAGCCACCATTTCATCTGACAGCTACCAAACGCGGTGTCAGGTTAAATCCTGACTCTGTCAGTTTAAGCCAGTGTTTCTGTATCATTGCCTTGATCTTAATTTTCTTACTCAATTGTCATTCCAGCTTAGACTCTCCCCCTGGTTTGCCTTCAAACCAGTACAAAACTCACTGTGCTCATCCCTTGTTTTCCTCCCAAAACAGGATTTCCCGTACCAAAACATTTGCCAGATGGAGAAGAAGGTTGCGAGGAAGAGGAAGATGCCCTGGGACACCGAGGCAGGTGAGGAGGAAGTCAGTGCCCCTTTCCCACTCTCTCCTGGTCCATCTTCCAGCCTGGCCCCCGGCTGCAGGACAGCCCCGCTGCCGGTGCTCTCCTGCTAGGGACGCACTCGGGGGATCTCCCTGCCCTTCCCTGTGGCACGGAGGCAAATCCCATCCTCTCTTTGTCCTTCCTCCCGCAGAGCAGGAGCTGAGGATGGAGACCAGGAAGGACAAATCCCTGCAGCCTAACCTCAGGGAAGAGGCTGTTTTGAGCAACTCCACGGTGCAGGAATCCAACAGGGAGGAAAATCCCTGGAGATCTCACAGGTGGAGGGGCTGCAAGCCCAGCCCAGGATGCTCTGAGGAGGAAAGACCCACTCTGGGCCAGGAAGGTGGGCAGAGCTTCAGCCAGAGCTCAGAGTTGGTGGTCTCTGAGAAGCTTCCAGATGGGGAGAAGCCCTACAAGTGCTTGGAGTGTGGGAAGAGCTTCAGGGAGAGCAAGAGTCTGAAACGCCACCTGATGATCCACACCGGGGAATGGGCCTACGAGTGTGGGGAGTGTGGAAAGGGATTCAGCTCCAACTCTCACCTTGTCAGCCACTTACACATCCACACTGGGGAGAGGCCCTACGAGTGTGGGGAATGTGGGAAGGGCTTCAGACGGAGCTCTGAACTCATCATCCACCAACGCATCCACACTGGGGAGAGGCCCTACGAGTGTCCTGAGTGTCAGAAGAGGTTTCACAGCAGCTCTGGTCTCCTCAGACACCAGTGGATTCACGTGGATGAGAGGCCCTTCCGCTGCCCTGACTGCAGGAAGGGCTTCAAGCGCAACTCCACCCTTGTCACACACCAGCGCATCCACACTGGGGAGAGGCCCTACATGTGCCCCACCTGTGGGAAGATGTTTAACAGCAGCTCAGATCTCCTCCGGCATGAGCGGATTCACTCCGAGGAGAGGCATTTCCTCTGCCCTGACTGTGGCAAGGGCTTCAAGCAAAACTCCCATCTTGTCAGCCACCAACGCATCCACACTGGGGAGAGGCCCTACGAGTGTCCCCAGTGTGGGAAAAGCTTCACCCAGAGCTCTCACTTGACCAAACACCAACGGAGGCACCAGTAAGGGAAATCCTGAAAGTTCCCCAGCTGCAGGAAGAGCTTTGTGCACTGCTCCAGCTTCATCCCGCATTGGAAGACCATGTTGGGAAGAGCCTTGGTGATCCATGTTCCCTGTGATCCATGCTGGGAAGACACCTGTCCCTTTTCCTGCCCCTGCCAATGACCTTATGTGGGATTGAAGGACATGAGGGTCTGGCCATGGCCCTGTCACTACATTCACTCCTGCCTCAGGTCATTGCCAGGGGCAGGAAAGGGACTCTCTCTCTCTTTCCCTGAGGAGACGGGTGTCCTTTCCATGCAGGAGGAAACACGTGGCCAGGAAGATACAATTGATGGTGATGTAGTTTTCCCTGTAACTAGTTTTTCTTATCCCTTCTGTTGTCAATATTTTTTCTGTTTCTGTTTGTTCCTTATCTTGTTGCTGTTCCCAGTAAATTGTGCTTATCCCAGCTAGGGATCTTTCCCTCTTTTCTTTCAATGGAAGGTGGGAGGGCAATGAGTTCCAGCGGGGTTTTAGTGGGAGTAGGAAATTGGGGAATCCCATTCCTGAAGCCCAACCTGTGGAAACCAAGCATCCCAGCTGGTGCCAGCCCTGGTGGCCATGGCAGCAGCCTTGGGAGCGGGTCCCTGGCTGGGGCTGAGGGAACCTCTTCACTCTGGTGCCCAGGGACAGGAGTGGAGGGAGCGGCTGCAGTTGAGTCAGGGCAGGCTTAGGTTGGATCTCAGGAAAAGGTTTTTGCCCAGAGGCTGCTGGGGCACTGCCCAGGCTCCCCAGGGAAGGGTCACAGCTCCAGGGCTCTCTGAGCTCCAGCAGCGTTTGGACAGCGCTGCCAGGCCCAGGCTGGCAGTGTTGGGGTGTCCTGTGCAGGGCCAGCAGTTGGACTCGAGGATCCTGATGGGTCCCTCCCAGCTCAGCCAATTCTGTGGTTCTGGATCCATGACCCTGGGGATGGGAGTGCCAATGGTTGCCATGGCAACGGGCTCCAGGCCTGAGCTGGTGTCCATGGCAACCACCCCTGGCATGGGGTCTCCATGGAGCTGCCCAGGGACTGACCATAGCAACAGGGGCTGGGGATGTTTGCCATGGAAACTGACCATAGCAACAGGGGCTGGGGATGGTTGCCATGGAAACTGACCATAGCAACAGGGGCTGGGGATGGTTGCCATGGAAACTGAGCATAGCAACAGGGGCTGGGGATGGTTGCCATGGAAACTGACCATAGCAACAGGGGCTGGGGATGGTTGCCATGGGAACTGACCATAGCAATGGCCATATTGGGATTTCACCTCCAATGTTGACTGTTGTGACAGACTGGAGGTGATTGTTGGCTGGAAACATCTCATGTGTGGGGGAGGAAGGAGCAGGTCCAGCCTTGCCCTGCCCTGGAACCCCAGCCCTGCCCTGCCCTGGAACCCCAATCCCCCCAGAGCCTCTATCCCAGCCCAGCAGTGTCTGCCAGTCCCTGGCACAGCACAGGCAATGCTCCACAGCCACCTCTGGAGCCCCAGCCCAGCTCCTGAGTGACCAAATGACCCCAAGTCCCACCTGGGGGAAGGCCCAGGAACACCAAGGGGTATTTAAGGCTGACCACAAGGCAAGCACACATCTTGACCCTACCTCCTCTTGGAATTTCCAGCTGAACATTGCTGGAATCCAGGAGTTGGTAGCTGAGTGTGTGCTTCTCTGTATCTTATTGTTCTCTCTTTTTGTATCTACCTCTTCTATTTCTGTACACTTGCAAATATTGATTAACTTAAAATTGAACAGGCTCAGAGTTTGTGAAGTTGAATGGGCCAAGTCAATGCTTTGAGAAGCTTTTTCTGTTGATTGAATGCCATATTAAAATATTTGCCAAAGTTTCACTGATTTTCTAAATTTCCCAGTAAAGGCTGTTTTGTTGCTTAGAGCTCCTGAGAAACTCTTGATAGTGTTGCTCCAGTGCATCCAACTCAGAGGACACAAATTATTGTCACTCCATTTAAATGTCTCCTTGAGAGAGTTTTTTAGTGGATGGGGGTCAAGGCTTGTCTGTCCTGCTTGGCACAGCCCAGGCAGGGCTTTCACAGCCCCATCGCACACTCCATTTCCCAGCTGGAGCCGCTGGTGCCTCTGAGTTCTGCTGCCCCAGCCCCAGGGACGCTCTCCTTGTCTGCCCATTCCCCCAGGGTCTCTGGGCAGGGATGGCCTCAGGGGGGGCTGCTGACATCCTCAGCAACTTGGTGGCTGCTGCTGAATTTTACTGCTCCAGAGGATTGTTCAGCCTTCAGCTCTTCAGTGCAGGAATTCAGTGCCCCAGGGCTCATTAGCATTCAGAACACATTAACAAGCCAAGCCTCTGGGAATATTTTGATTTAAGCTTTCAAATCCTTTGTGGTTGGTTAGGCGGATTCCATTAGTGTAATTGAAAGGAATGACTTTTATTTACACAGGGAGTGAGAAACCATTTTTTAGGTCCTGTTTTGATTTTTTAGTTAATACATTGGTATGTGCAATCTCCAGTTGACACTGAATCCAAGTACCTCCCCATGCAGTTGGAATAGATAAGCAAATCAAGACCCTTCATGGCTGACAATCCATCAGACTCTGTCCCTACCCCCACCCTGCCATTTCCCCCATCCCAGCCCTGGCACTCAGAGCAGCCTTGTGCAAATCTGAGCTCCCTCCAGCCCAGGCTGCACCTGCAGGTTTCAGCTCGTGGGCTCCACCTCCCACCTGCTTTCCTTGGAGAAGGAGCTGCCCCAGACAAAGAGGGATGTTCATTTATTGCCAGCCAACAAAGCCTGGGGAAGGCGCAGCTCTATCAAATCCTGAAGTCATTCCTCTGCTGGATATTAAATCCACTTTGCACAGCAGACAGTCTCAGAGCAATGGAAAACACCTTCTGTGCCCAGCACAGATCCCAAGGTCCCCCCAAACCCTCCCGGCCCCGATTCTGCCCAGATTTGCTCTTTGCACACACCCGAGTCACAGGCTGAAGTGAGAAGCTGCCTCCATGCCCAGAGGGAGAAAAAGAGGGAAAGTGGATGAAGAGCTCTCCTGTGCAGAGCCAAGGTCCAAGTGCAGCCCCTGCAGTGGGAGCCACAACTCATCAGGTTTGTGTCCTTTGGGCTCAGGGACTGGTGGCACTCAGAAGCACAGAAAGGTTTCTTGCCAGCAAACACAAGTTGAACATTTGAGCAGTTAAATAACCATCACAGCTATTCCCTCAGCTCTCTGGGATGTCCCAGCAGCATCTGGCATGTCCCCCATCCCCAGGGGATTTCTGTACAGGAACAGTTTTAGACAAAGACATAAGAAATGGTAATTCTGTGATGGATATAAACACAAAAAGATATCATTCTTATTTAGTAGAACTTCAGAAAGATTGGGTCACTCCCTGTTGCTCAAAGCATGAAACCAGTCAGTTGAGAGGCCCTTGAATGACCAGAGAGCATCTAGAGGAAGAAATCTGGGGGCAACAGTTAGGACATAGAACCAGCTGGTCTAGTGAAGAGATGCCCTTACACATGACCATTTCAACAGGAGAACTGGAAACTCCTGAAGAATGGGGGAGATGTTATAAAGAGAATATTGGTGACTCAAGAAGATGGGAAGATCAGTATTTCTTCTCTTTCCCCAACAGTACACCGCCAGGAAATTCCTGTTACTGGTGGGGAAAACTTTGATATTTATTAAAAGTAGCAAACTAACCCAGAGAATAAAAATGTCCTTGTATAACAAGATATCTTAAAACTAATCCCATTTCCAGGCAGACATCAGCTGTGTGCCCATGGACAGGCAGTGCCACTTGTGCCCTGAGGTGCCGAGCTGGGATTGGATCTCTCAGAGAGGAGCTGAGGGAGAGCAGAGCACCTTGCAAGCTGCAGGTCCCTGCCAGCCCCGCAGGGCTCCTGTGCCATCAACATCTGCTCTGCTCCAGTCTGGAACAGGGCCCAGCATGGTGCCGGGATCATCAGAGAGCTGAGGTGTGTGCTGGAATTCCATGCCCTCCCCATGGCGCAGCAGCCCTGCATTTCCCTGCTCCAGCCTTCGTCTCCAGCACAGCCATGGAGGCTCTTTGGGCTCCTGAGTGTTCCTGCAGCCCCAAGGGCAGCTGAGCTCTGCCTTGGGCACAGGCAGCCCTGGCCAGCGCAGGCCATGCTCAGCAATTCCTTGTCTGTGCCCGGCCTTGCTGCCAGCCCCGGCAGCGGCTGCGTGGCCCCTCTGTGGCCCTGTGCTGGCCCAGCCATGGTGCCACAGCCCCTGTGCAGCCCAGCCCAGGACAGGAGCATTGCGGCTGGGAACGGCCCCTGTGCCGTGGGGCCCTGGGCAGCCTTGGGGCTCTGTGCCCCATGGCCTCCCTGCTGGGCAGCCTCTGCCAGCTCCTGCCGAGCCCGTGGCACCTGTGGGGCTGCACAGACAGCCCTGCCCGGGCTCTGCCGGCCTCGGGGCCAGCAGAGAGGCGGCCAGGGCTGGCCATGGCCGGGAACAGGCCCTGAGCCCCGCAGGAGGATGGAGCTGGGCCACAGCCAAACTCAGCCCAGGGCAGAGCTGGGCTCAGCAGCCAGGGCTGCCCGGGGCTGGCACAGACAGAGGCTGGCGCTGACAAATGTCCTGGGCCCCTCCCTGCTCTGTCCGTGCCCCAAGGGCACAGAGCAGCCTCCTCTCTGGGGCTCTTGCCTGTTTTCAGTGCCTGCCCAGGCGCTGGCCCTGCCCCACAAGGCCTGGGCTGAGTCCTGCCCCTGCCCGCTCAGCCAGGCTGAGATGGACACTGATGGTTCCTGTGCCAGGCTCTCCCAGCCCAGCCCAGCTCCCTGCCAGCTCTGCCAGCTGCCCTGAGCTCTGGGCAGCACCAAGGGCCTCTCCCCAGCACAGCCCAGCCGGCTCTGGCCCCACAGCTCTGCTCAGCCCAGGCTGCTCTGGGCACTGCCCCACGGCCTCAGCCCCTGCCAAGGGCACAGCAGCAGCTGCAGCTCAGCCAGGACTCAGCCCCACCATGGGGGAAGGGGCTTGGCCAAGGCCAAAGGAGCTCCCTGGCTGCCCTGCTCCCCTCTGCCTGAGGTGCTGAGAGCTCTGCAGCCCCTCCTGCCATCCCATCTGCCCAGGCCAGCACAAGAGCCCCGGCCCTGGGGCCCTCCAGAGCTGCTCCTGCTCCAGGCCCAGGGCCCATCCCAGAGCTGGGGCAGCCACAGAGCTGTGCCCATTTCTGCTCATTGCTGCTCTGATGGGGATGAATCCTCAGCCACTTGGAGGTTGCTGATGAATTATCCTACTCCAAAGGGCTCTTCTTTCTTGAGCTCCTCTGTTCAGGAATTCCGTGAAAAAGGCACATAAACATATGTTCTAAATACCTGAACAAGAAAAACCTCTGGAAATAATTCATGTCCTCAATTCCTCTGTGGTGAATTAGACAGATTTCTGAAGTTTATTCAAAGTGAATATACTGTATTGAAATGCAGAGAGAATTGTTTTGTCCTGTTAAGTTTTCTTTTCCTGTTTATTGATTGATATCAGCAATGTCCAATTGATATTGATCCCCAGCACCTTCTAATACAGTCTAAAAATATATGGAACCAAGGGGCCAGTGCTGCTCCTTGAGGACTTGTAGAATTAAGGGAACATATTTGACACCATGGTGGCCCTTGGGACCAAGAGGCCATTGTGACACTGTGGGACCAAGGAGAGCATTGCTGCCCTGCCAGACCTCATGGAACCAAGAATCCACTGTGACACTGCAGGGCCTTGGGGACCATGGTGACATTGTGACACTGCAGGGCCCAAGGATTCAAGGGACTTTGTGACACCAAGGGGTCCCATGGAAACAAAGGGACATTGTGACACTGGGAGGCCTCATGGAATCATGGAGACCATTGGGACACTCTGGGGACTCATGGAACCGTGGTGACACCAAGTTGTCTGGGAGTGCAGATCTGCTGGAGGGTAGAAGGGCTCTGCACAGGGCCCTGCACAGACTGGATCCAGGGCCCAAATCCAACAAGGTGAGGTTTAACAAGTCCAAGTGCCGGATCCTGCACTTTGGCCACAACAACCCCTGCAGTGCTACAGGCTGGGGACAGAGGGGCTGGACAGCAGCCAGGCAGAAAGGGACCTGCAGGGACTGATGGACAGCAGGCTGGACATAAGCAGCAGTGTGTCCAGGTGGCCAAGAAGGCCAATGGCTCCTGGCCTGGATCAGGAATGGTGTGGCCAGCAGGAGCAGAGCTGCTGTGCCAGCACTGATCTGCCCCAGCTCTGCACACAGACATTGCTGCTGCAGCTCCAGAGAAGGCAACAAAAGGACATCTCTGCAGAAAACTCTGCTGGGAGGTCCTTTAGTTCGTTTAAAGCCACAGAGGATGCAGCCCCTCATTGACACAGTCTGTGGCCACAGGGAAGGGGAGAGAAACAAAATCAGAAATGGCACAGAGGATGACATTTGTTAAGAACATTAATATGTAAAACAAGGAAAAACGACCTCCAAAATAAAACCAACAAGATGTATCTAAGATTAATTTTATTACAAGTGATTTGCAGAAATTGGCCAGCCATTTAATGTTTGTGAAAGCATCCAGTCATGAGTGTCCACACTGCAGCCTTGAGCTCCTGGTTCCTCAGGCTGTAGATGAGGGGGTTCAGGGCTGGAGCCACCACCGAGTACAGAACTGACACTGACAGATCCATGGATCGAGAGGAGATGGAAGAGGGTTTCAGGTAGGCAAATACTGCAGTGCTGACAAACAGAGAGATCACGGCCAGGTGAGGGAGGCAGGTGGAAAAGGCTTTGTGCCGTCCCTGCTCAGAGGGGATCCTCAGCACAGCCCTGACGATCTGCACATAGGAGAAAACAATGAACACAAAACATCCAAGTCCTAAACAGGAACTAAATGCAATGAGCCCACGTTCCCTGAAGTCCGATTTGGAGCAGGAGAGCTTGAGGATCGGTGGCACCTCACAGAAGAACTGGCCAAGGGCATTGCCATGGCACAGGGGCAAGGAAAATGTATTGGCTGTGAGCAGCAGAGAATTGAGAAAGGCACTGGCCCAGGCAGCTGCTGCCATGTGGGCACAAGCTCTGCTGCCCAGGAGGGTCCCGTAGTGCAGGGGTTTGCAGATGGACACGTAGCGGTCGTAGCACATGATGGTCAGGAGGAAATACTCTGCTGAGATGAAGAAAATAAAAAAAAGGAGCTGTGCAGCACATCCTGTGTAGGAGATGTTCCTGGTGTTCCAGAGGGAACTGTGCATGGCTTTGGGGACAGTGGTGCAGATGGAGCCCAGGTGGCTGAGGGCCAGGTTGAGCAGGAAGAAGAACATGGGCGTGTGCAGGTGGTGGCCGCAGGCTACGGCGCTGATGATGAGGCCGTTGCCCAGGAGGGCAGCCAGGGAGATGCCCAGGAAGAGGCAGAAGTGCAGGAGCTGCAGCTGCCGCGTGTCTGCCAGTGCCAGCAGGAGGAAGTGGCTGGTGGAGCTGCTGTTGGACATTTGTCCTGTCTTGTCATGGGGATCTGTAATAAAAGTAATCATGGAATAGCTGGGTTTGGAGAGGACTTTAAATATCCCAGCACAGCTTGGGGGCACTTCCCCTTACTGCCTATCCCGGGGTCTTGTGCCCCGAGCTGTCTCTGCCAGCAGCTGCTTCCCTGTTCCCAGCGCTGTGCCCTGCCAGAGCTGCAAGAGCCCAGCCCAGCCCTGGGGGCTCAGCTCTGCCCTGCAGACCCCTCCCAGACCTGGCACAGCCCAGGGGCAGCTCTGGCTCTGCCGGTTCTGATGGCAATGTCAGAACAACCCTGATGAGGCTGGGAAAGCGACACTGATGCTGCCTTTAAGGGACCCTGTGCTGATTTCTGTCACTGCCTTGTTTATCCCAATCTGAGAAAAAACCTTTTTATTTTTTTCGACCTGAACTGAGAGATGAATACGTAGGAGAAATTTCACATCCAGGCAACACATAGCAGTACATTAAAAAAGGCAAGACTATTTATGCAGCCCCTGCCTTGCTGTGATCCCTGAATAATCTGCTTGAAAATGCTCTGGAGTTAAATATCGTGCTGGGAGCAGTCCTGACCAATGCAGCATCCTCATCACACCACACAAGGAGAACACTTCCAACCCTTTCCAGCTGTCTCCTACCACCCAGATTTTGGCCCCCAGCGCTGGGAGCAGCTCCAGGGCTGGCTGAGAGCTGTCCCTGGCAGGCAGCAGAGTCCCTGGCCCAGCACAGCGCCCTGGGCTGCAGGACCCTGCTCTGCAGGACAGCCCTGGGCACCCCTGGCTGCTCTGCACAGGAGATGAGCAGAGAATGCACTCACAGGCTCTGTGGGCATTGGGATGTTCCAGCTTTAGGAGATCTCTCCAGGAGCTGCAGCTGCATTGTCCTGCAGCCAGAGGTTCCTGTGCCAAGGGCTGGCAGTGATTCTGCCCCAGGCACTTCTCAGCCCCTTCCCAGCCCTGACTGATTGAAGCTCTCTGTGCCTCTGTGCTGTGCCCGGGCTGGCTGCAGGCAGTGCCCCAGCCCTGCTGGGCTGGGAGAAGAGCTGCTCAGCAAGAGAAATGTGCTTTTGAAGCTCTGCTTGGTTACCAGGATCTCCCTCTGTGCCAGGAGCCCGGTCCAGCTCAGCAGCACAGACACAGCACAAGGACTTTAATGACCCTCTGGGGCTTTGTGCTCAGGCCCTGAACATCAGGCCCTGAGAGGGAGCTGCAGAAACCTCTCCAGAACTCCAAGTCAGAATCCAACTCCAAAGTTTCTTGGACTTTTAATGAGTCCCACTGAGGGACACGACTGACAAAGTGTCCCCAGGCCCCAGGCAGAGCAGAGAACTGGAGGCACTGATGGCAGGTGGGGACAAAGAGAAGCCAAGTCTTGGTGCTCTGGGGCACAGCAGGGTCTGTGCCACCAAGGGCTGTGAGGAGACACCTTGTCCTGAGGCCCTGGGGCCTCCTGGCACAGCCCCAGCCAGGCTGGGCACTGTCACTCCCTGGTCCTGCCCTCAGCATCCCCCCCTAGCCCACATCCCAGTGGCCTCAAGGATCTGCTGGAAGGAGTTCCTGGGGAGCCTTGGTCAGGAATGGCCCCAGGGGGTCCTTCTTGCTCCCAGGGACTGCAGGTTTTTCAAAGGACTTTGGCTTTTGCTTTTGCCTTGGAGTCTCTGAGAGGTTTGTGCAATCCTGGCCTCCAATTATCTGCTGTAATTAGTCCCTGGAGAGGCTTTGTCAGGAGCAACACTCAGTGGGGCCCATTAATGCTTCAAGGTACATCAGTTCTTTTAAAGTACTTGGTGTTCCCCTTTTGATACAGACTCTGTGAGAAGTTTGTGCAATCATGGCCCCAATTATCTGCTAAAATGAGTCCCTTGAGAGCTTGGCACTGACACTCAGTGGGGCTCATGAATACTTTGAGATTCTTAACTTTTGCAAGGTACTTTGGATTTTCCTTTCCACAGTGAGAGTTCTTTGTGCCATTTTGAATATCTGACAGGTTTTTGTGCCACCCTGGCCTCCAGTTCTCTCCTCCAAGGACTCCATGAAGAGCCTGTGGTATAGATGGACCTTTGTGGTTCCCATTAATGCTTTAGACTCCAACCACTTTGCGGTTTTCCTTCGACCTTGACTCCGGGAAAGGTTTGTGCAATCTCCTCTCAGGCTCTGAGGTTCCAGGTCTCAGCTCCAAATGCAGAACAGGGGTCATTATGATCAAGTATGTCCTGACAAACCATGGGTCTGCCTCAATTTCTCTCTGCTCTTGTGCAGTTTTTCAGGAAGTTTCTGTAGTGGTTTTGGTTCATCATTTTGAGATTTCTCAGCCAATGCTTCAATTAGTGTGGTGGGTTCATTGCTGGCTAATTAGCAGTGCACTCACTAGAATATACTTACTCATTTCCTGCTGTGAGATAGGATTAGGAGAAAGGCAAAGTGGTTTCAAAATTTTAAAAGGTTATAAATAAAACTGTATTAACAATAACTAAAGAAAGAGTAATAAGAATCAGAACAAAACTTTCAGAACACTTCCTCTCTCCATACAACCTGACAATGTAAAGAGACAAAACCTAAAATTTTCAGTCAGTTTACCACCTCTAAAATAGTCTTTTTTCACTGCACTTAGGCAGAGAAGTTCCTCTTGTTAATGTTATGGACACTTCTACGCAAGAAAACAGTTATCTCATGGCTTTTCATTTCCACAAATAGCAGCTGCCTGGAGAAATCTGCAATCATGAACTCCATCCCATCTTTTCCCACAGATGTGCTTATGGCCCTTGTCAGCTTATGGGGTATTAATTTTGAAATGAGCTGTTTAAGAGCAACGGTTCTCTTCATCTCTTTCTGAAATCATCTTCATCTCTGGGAACAGAGGTTTTCTTCTCTCCCTGAGGACACAGGGTCTCATCACTGTTCTCCCTTTTTCTGTTCAAACCTCTCATGGGATCACAGCTACTTCAACATTTGCTTACTTAGCATGGAGGCCTTTGCTGAAACAAGTCATCTCTCTATGTTTTCAATGCCTTACAGGGAGAAAGAGAGTCTGATGTATCAATGACATCCTTCTCCACAGCTTTACCAGAGGATTTCAGCCCCAAGATCAAGGCATCTCCTCATCCCTCCCATCTGGGACTCAACTTCCTCTTCCCTGCCCTCGGTGTGTTCATGTTGCTCCTCTGTGTGCCTGCCCTGTGTCCTTTTCTCTCACTGGAGGGAGGATGGCAGCACTGGCAGAGTCAATATCTCCCGGGGCTGCAGATGGTTCCGTGAGCCCGGCCAGGCTCGGTGCTGGCGGCCGGAGCTGTTTTGCCATGGAGGTTTCTGCAGCGGCTGCGCTGGGGCTGTGTCAGGCTGGGCCGCGCTGGGGCAGGGCCAGGATCTCAGCAGCCAGGCCAGAGCCCAGCAGCAGCACGGCCGGGGCCGATGGCTTCTCCTGCCCTGCCCGCTGGCTGCGGGCAAAGCCCAAGGGCGGCAGAGCCTTGGCCGAGCCGGCCCGGCCCGGGGCTGCTCCTGGGGCCCGGCGGATCCTGGCCGGGCCCGGGCTGGCGGCGGGGCAGGGCTCGGCAGGGCCAGATGTCAGCACCCGCAACCACGGCCCGGCCTCGGCCCCGCGGCCTCCCCTGCCCTGCCCGGCAGCCGATGGCGCCTGGCGGCTCCCTGGGAAGGGGCCCGGCCCCACGGCAGGAGCCGCCCGGCCCCACGGCCGAGACAGGGCTGGGCCGGCCTCGGCACCTCTGTGGGGCCACAAGGGAGAGAGACCCAGCCAGGCTTTCTCATCTGTAACTTGTCCATATGTAGTGGTCATGTGCCCAAGCCCCCAAAACCTCTCATTGGGAGATCCCTGGGCCCTCTCCAAGGTGTTTTCTAATAAAAATATTAAGCTCATGATCTGTGAAAATTACCAGAGGACAGGGCTAACCCATCCTGTCTGTCCTGGCTACTTTTGTCTGGGAGCAATCCTTGGATATACGGACTTTAGGAGGCCACATTCTAATTTTGGCCATGGACCATGGACAAGAAGACCATTTCTTTTCCACAGGAATGAAGGAACACAGCCCCATTTTTTCAGGGGCAGATGAAAGGTGACCACCACAGTTCAAGGACAGCCAGAGCTGGCTGTTTTTTCCTAAAACATAACCTTGCATACAGGAAATTGTTTAGGGATAATACCAGTTTTGGCAATGGGCATCTGAACACAGACAGTTCTTTTCTATAGCAAGGAAAGCACATAGCCCCTTTGCTCCAGGAGCTGATGAGAAGCAGCCCTTGGCATTCCAACATCAGCCAGACCTGTCAGGTGGCCCCTGGGAGGCCAAGCCAGCCAGACCTGGTCCATGTTCCCTCGCTTCAATGGGGTCCCTTGCTTCCAGGAGGCCCTGAGGTGTCACAATGCCCCCTTGGTGACACGGGGCCCTGAAGGGTTGGAATGGTCTCCATGGTTCCATCAGGCCCCACAGAGTCATAATGGTCTCTGGGTCCATGAAGCCCCACGGTGTCACCATGGCCCCTTGGTTCCATGGGCTCCAGTGGTGCCACAATGATCCCCTTGGTTCCATGAGGTGCCCACAGTGTCACAGTGATCTCCATGGGAAGGAAAGAACCGAGCCCCAGTGTGGCAGGGGCAGCCACCAGAGGCCAAGGCCAGCCAGACTTGATGGTACTGGCAGATTTTGTCTGGGAGCAACCCTTGGATATAGGGAATTTTAGAGGTGGAATCCCAATTTCAGACATGGACACCCGAAGTAGAAGGATGGTTCTTTTCCATAGGAAGAAAAGCACAGAACACCGGTGTTTCAGGGATAGATGAAAGGCTTCCACCAGCGGCCTAAGGCAGCCAGACTTCTCTGTCCTGGTAGCTTTTGTCTGAAAGCAACCCTTGGATATAGCGAATTTGGGAAGTGGAACCCCAATTTTGGCCATTTCTGTGTAGATAAGGACAGTTCTTTTCCATAGGAAGGAAAGAATAGAGCCCCAGTGTTTCAAAGACAGAAGTGAAGAGAGGTGGCTCTTGAGAGGCCAAGCCAGCCAGACTTGTTTGTCCTGGCAGTTTTTGTCATGGACAGATCCTTGGATATATGGAATTTGGGAGAAGGAATCTTAATTTTGACCATGAACACCTTGAGAAGAAGGACAGGTCTTTTTCATTGGAAGGAAAGCACTGACCCCAGTGTTTTGAGAGCAGGTGAAAGGCATCCCCAAGAGGCCAAGGGCAGCCAGATCTGTCTGTCCTGGCAGATTTCACTGGGAGCAATTGTTGGATGTACAGAGTTTTGGAGGTGGAATCACAGTTTTGGCCATGGAAGCCTGCTCAGGATGGATTTTTTTTTTCCTATAGGAAAGAAAAGCTCAAAATCCAAGTGTTCTGGAAGAAGATGAGATGTGGCCAGCCTTAGGCCAAGCCAGCCAGACCTATCTCTCCTGACAACTTTCATCTAGGGGCTATTCTTGGACATAGGGCATTTTGGAGGTGGAATCTCAGTTTTGGCCGTGGGCACCTGGACAGGAAGAAGAATTCTTTTCATTAGTAATGAAAGCACAGAGCCCCAGATTTTCAGAGGCACATGAGTGCCAGTCCTCAGGAAGCCAAGGCCAGCCAGATTTGTGATTCCTGGCATCATTTTCCTGGGAGCTATCATTGGATATAGGGAATTCTGGAGGCAGATGCCAAATTTTGGCCATGGGTACCTGGTTGAGATGGATGTTTTTTCCCCATAATAAAGAAAAGCACATGGTCCCAGTGTTTGAAAGGCAGATGAGAGGTGGCCCCTGGGTGGCCAAGGCAGACAGATCTGTCTCTCCTGGCATATTTCATCTATAAACAATCCTTGCAATATAACGAAATTTGGCGGAGGAATTCCAGTTTTGGCTATAGGCCCCTGGAGGAGAAGAATAGTTCTCTCCCATAGGAAGGAAAGCCCAGAGCCCCAATGTCACTATGGGACATGAGTAAACATGATGGGCACCTTTGCGTTTGTGACGGTAAAAGAAATGTAATTTATTTCTGACTCCAACATTTATAGTTTTCCAAAGGTGACAGTGGATTGGAGGGTGAAAGTGCCACCTCTCCAATGACACTGGACAAAACTACCGTCCATCAAATTTCCCCTCCTCTATGAAGGAATGCAAAGCAATAAGTTATTTACAGAAAGTTGTGTGAGAAAATTTGCTACAAGAATGTAAACTCAGAAGGTTTTAGAAAATCTTAAAAAATCAGGCCAACACCCCAGTGCTTCAGGGGCAGATGAGAAGTAGCCCTCGACATGCCAAGGTCAGCCAGACCTGTCAGGTGGTCCCCAGGAGGCCCAGCCAGCCAGACCTGTTCCATGTTCCCTTGGTTTCCTGGGACCCCACAGTGTCACAATGGCGTCCTTGGTTCCATGAGGCCCTGGAGTGTCACAATGTTCCCCTTGCTTCTGCAGTGTCACAATGGCCCCGTGCTTCCATGAGGCCTTGCAATGTCACAATGGCTTCGTGGTTCCACAAAGCCCTGATGTGTCACAATGGCCCCTCGGCTCCGTGTGCCCTCGCTGTGTCACAACGGCTCCTCTGTGACACTGCAGCTGCACAAGGTCACCATGGACCCTTGGTTCCTTGGTGTCTCTGAGTTCACAATGGTCTCCTTGATTCCATGAGGCAGCACAGTGCCACAATGGCCCCTTGGTTCCATGAGGATCTGCAGGGTCACGCAGATTTGTGACACTTGTCTTTGCTGCCCCTCACATCCCCCTGCCCCACAAACAGCCCCGAGCCACCCGTGAGGGACAGGCCCTGCTGTGCCAGGCTGGGCTCAGGGCTTGGCCTTTCTGCTTCCCCCAGCCAGCCCAGGCCTTGCTCAGCATTGCAGTTCCCTGCTCTGGGCCTTGGGCTCCCTGCAATCCTGGCCTCAAGGATCTGCTCTCACCAGTCCCTGGTAGCCTTTGGCAGTCCCTGCCCTCAGTGGGGCCCAGTGATGCTCCAAGGGACTTGGAATTTTGCTCCTGACTCCTTGAGCAGCTTCTTCAGCCTTCTCTCAGTGCCTGAGGGTTCTGGACTCAGCCCCAAATCCATCATGGGGATCATCAAAATGCAAGAATACTTCAGGGGCGCTTTGTCTTCATTCAATTGTCTGCAAATCTCCTGGGCTTGTGCAGCTGATTGGAGTCAGTTTGGAGTCCTTGTAAGGAGGAAGATTTCCAAGTGCACCTCCTGAATTTTTTTCTTTAATCAAGTGAGTATTCTTAGTTTCCAGTTCAGAGAGAGCTGATTAGAAGCATTCACCTGGTGACCTTGATACTCAGTGTCTCATTAGGAGGTCTGGGCATGTAGAAGAATGAGCCCCCTGAGGACTGACCCTGTTTGGACAAGCTGTTCCTCACCCCCAGCCTCACCATGTCTGACATTGCCCACCTGGCACTGACATCCCTGTGCCCTGCAGCAGAACCTTGTCCCTGAGCTCTGCAGCTCCATGTCCCAGCCCATTGCACCATATCCCACCTGCTATCCTCATGGCTCTCCCTGCACACAGACACAAGAGAAGTTTTCCTGTTGGGAAAAAAAAGAATGGAAAAGCCTGAGCAGGTTTCCTAAACAAGAAACCCCACTCAGGAGCCACCTGCTCAGTACAGGCTGCCTGGAGTGGTGTCACCTTTCTACAAGGGACAGTGTGGTCAGAAATGATCTCTGGAAGCAGAATTCTCTGAGTCTCCCAGCTGAGTTCTCTGTCCCTGTCCTTTCTCTGGATCCATGTTGCAGATGGAAGCTGCTGGTGCCAGCCTCACCTTTAACTTGTCTTTGGAATGCAAAGAGATGTTCCCAAGTGTTTTAAGCGGGATTTGCTAAATGTTTTTATAAATCTTTTGTGTTCCCCATGGAATGAAGGGGCCATTTTGGCACTGAGGGGATGATGTGGAAGCAAGGAGTCAATTGTGACCCTGGGATCCCATGGAACCAAGGGGCCATGGTGACACAGCAGGGCCACATGGATCCAGTGGTCCATTGTGACACTGTGGATCCAAGGATACCACGGAGACACCCCCAGAACCTCATGGAACCAAGGAGTCCATGGTGACCCAGCGGGGCTGCATGGAGCCAATGGTCCATGGTGACACTGCCCATCCAAGGAGGCCGTTTGGACACTGTGGAAGCTCATGGAGTGAGGTGGCCATTGTGACACTGAAGAACTTCATGACACCAAATATCCATGGGGACACAGCAGGGCATCATGGAACCCAGGAACCACTGTTGGCAGTGTGGAAACTCCTGGAACCAGGGGCCGTTGTGGCACTTGAGCACCAACACAGCTGCTGCACCTTGTCCCCTGCCCTACACAGCTCCTTGGGAGGCACGGCAGGAGCAGCACCCTGGGAACCTTGGGAATGCCCCTCTGGGATCCAAGGCACATGCTCCCAGGGGCTGGAATTCCAGTTCCCAGCCAGGAAAAGGATGTTCCTGCCCTTGAAGTCAAAGCTCTTATGAAAGAGCCAAAAGCCAAGTGCAGCAAGATCTTACAGTGACATTTCACTGCCAGCCTTCACATTTTCACCTGTGGTTGCTATAGCTCATGGATTGGGAATTAAATCAGGGCAGGGACTTTGCTGAGATCTGCCCTGGGTCAAGGGAGGCAATGAGAGAGAAACAGAGCAGGCAAAGGAAGGCAGGAGAGAAAGGAGGTGTTTTGGTTTGGAAGGAGAGGTGTCTGCTAAGGATGGAAAGAGCCTCCCCTGAAATGTAAAAATGTAGACCCTTTCTTTCAGAATTGGTATTAATTTGAAATTAATGGGGGCTCTCAGGTAAAAATATGGGAGCAGGAATCACAATTTTTTTTTTAATAGGGAAGAAAATGAAAATATGAACAATGCAGTGAACCAAAACAACACTGACAGAGTCAGAATACAACCTGAAATCCTGCTGGACAGGATGTTGGCCACAGTCTAATTGGAATTGTGGCTGCAGTCCTCCTGCAGTGTCAGGTGTGGTTCTGTTGGAGAAGTGATCCTGTAGGAATGGGAATCTTCTTCTGAAGAGGAAGGAGCAGCTGTTCCTATGGGAAAATCCAGCCCAGAAAAAGCTGTGTTGGTGGGCCAGAATCTCAAGACTAGATGCAGGTAGGAATGCTTGGCTCCTCCCTCTGGGCGGAACATCTCACAGTGGGATGTTACAGTTCTTATCAGCCATGCAGTGACATTCAATAGCCCATTATCAGCAGATGTCTCCCCTGAGGGAGGATTGATTGTGGAAGAGATAAGGAAAAACCGCCCACTTAACACAGGACAACTGCCATACAGATGGCAAATAGAACACATCCTGCTTTTCAGTCTGGGACAGGAGGACACAAACAAAATCAGCTGAGAAGGCAGCACTCTGAAAATCAAATCAGAACTGACAGAAAATAAATGGGACAGAAATCAATAATTCTGATAGTTTTACTTATTATCAAAATAAATCACACCCACCCAGCCCCACACAATCCTGATCCCACAACCTCAAATTTGGATCTCACTTCTCCCGATCTCCTTCCAACCCTATCTCATCCTGGAGGCTGAGGAATTGAGCAATTTTGGCATGGGACTGAGGTGGGAACCAGCCATTTTGAGGTGGGATTGAGTCACTTTGAGGTGACAGACCAATCCACCTTGGGTTTTGGAGTGCAAAGATATGGAGAATACTCCCAGATATCCCCCAAGAAGCCACAAATCCTCCAGAATATGTTCCCAAACAGTAAATTCCACCTCAAATACCTCTTAAATGGTGGGACTTCTGACATCTCTGGTCAATACTCTTTTTAGTCATCTTTCAGGTGTTTTTAATTGATAAAGACAAATCAGAAGTAAATTAGGGCCAAACCAAAACCAGAGACCCCTTGAGCATCCCCTGGACACTGGACAAAACAAACTCAGCAGAAATCAAATTTAACCCTCCATAAAATGCCTTGAGGAAGATTTGCTCTTCCCACAAGTCATTTCTGATGGAAACACAAATAAATCCCAAACATTAATAAACCAACAACAGAAGCAATTCTCTGGCAATTCCAAATTTCATCAGTTCCAACACAGCTCCAGCTCAGATGCTGGCAGGTCCCAAAAAAAAAAAAAAAAAAAAAAACAAAAACATGGAAATTTGGCCCAATACAGATTATTAAAGGAAGGGAGAGGTCTGCGTAGCTATCACAAAGGTGACAGGGACCAAGAAAATAATGCTTCTCCCCCCAAAGCCTGTGAATTCAGGAGTTATTTGGGAATTTAGCTACTTGAGCTGGGCTTCTTGTAGGATTTAAGTAGCCTTGTGTTTCTCACCATGGGGCGAATGATCCTTGTCAGTCTTGCTGGTATCATTTGTTCCCTTTCCTCCAGTGATTTTAACAGACTTTTCAAAGAAGGACAACAAAATATTTTCTTTACACTGGCCACCCACAAGAGCTATTTTCCTCATAAGTTCTCCCTAAAGTCACTCAGAGGAAGCTGCATCCAAGTTTCCAAAAGTTCCTCCAGAAAGAGCCACAAGCTCCTCAGAGGAGAGAACCCTGCTGTTGTCAAAGGCACCTGGGGTCAGACAACAGAGCCCTGAACTCACTGTGTAAAATAATGTTGCAATCTGGATAATGAAATTGTTAGAGAGATGCCTCTGCCCCAATTAAGGTGCTAACAAGATCAATTCCAAAGTGGATTTTATTGAACAGTAAATGTGAGGTAGAGAGAGATGGAAAGAAAAAGAGAAGAGAGCAAGGGAGTGACAGGGACAGAGATCTCCCCTGGGGCAGGGCAAGTGTGACATTGTCCCCTGTGTGCGTGGCCTTCCCAGGGTGGGGGTTTTACACCTGAGCCAGTTTGGGTAAGGGGGGTGGTGTTCACCCCCCACCCCGAGCAGGGATTGCCTCACTGTTTCAGGTTACAATGTCAGATGTAACCAAAAGTGTTTTCAGTCCCCATCTCCATAAACTGTTATCAACAGGTGGGGCAGTGTTCTTTATCTCTTCCATGGCTCAGCCCTGATAACGCCCTCCAGGGGCCATCTTCTCTTAATGGGCCATTGAGTGTCACTGCAGGACTGATAAAATTACATCATCCCATTGTGGGATGCTCCGCCCAGGGGGAGGAACCAAGCTTTCCTAACTGGATATAATCTCACCATTTGCAACACCACGACCACCTTGCCTACTGCATTCCCAGAGGACAAGAGCTCCATAAGCACCACTGCCCTTCAGAGGAAGACCAGACCCTTCTACAGGATCACTGCTTTGACAGAATCACGTTCATCACTCCAGCCGGACTGCAGCCACCATTTCATCAGACAGCTACCACCACCCTGAGCAACGGGGTGTCCGGTTATATCCTGACTCTGTCAGGTTAGGCCAGTGTTTCTCTATCATTGCCTTGATCTTAATTTTCTTACTCAATTGTGATTCTGGCTTAGACTCTCTCCCTGTTTTGCTTTGATACAGTACAAAACTCACTGTGCTCATCCCTTGTTTTCCTCCCAAAACAGGATTTCCCATCCCAAAACCTTCACGAAATGGAGAAGGAGGCTGCGAGGAAGAGGAAGGAGCCCTGGGACACCGAGGCGGGTGAGGAGGAAGTCAGATCCCCTTTCCCCCTCTCTCCTGCTCCATCTCCCAGCCCAGCATGGCCCCCAGCTGCAGGACAGCCCCGCTGCCGGTGCCCTCCTGCCGGGGACGCACTGGGGGGATCTCCTTGCCCTTCCCTGTGGCACGGAGGCAAATCCCATCCTCTCCTTGTCCTTCCTCCCGCAGATGAGGTGCTGAGGGTGGAGAGCAGAGAGGACAAATCCCCATGGCAGAACCTTGTGGAAGACGCTGTTTTGAGTGGCTCCATGGTGCAGGAACCCAATGGGAGCTGCACCAGGAGGGGCTGCAAACGCAGATCGAGGGGATCTGAGGAGGAAAGATGCACTCTGGTCCAGGAAGGTGGACAGAGCTTCAGCCAGAGCTCAGGGCTGGTGGTCCCTGAGCAGCTTCATGATGAGGAGAAGCCCCATAAGTGCTCAGAGTGTGGGAAGAGCTTCAGGTCAAACTCCAACCTGATCCAGCACCAGAGGATCCACACTGGGGAGAAGCCTTATGAGTGTGAGGAATGTGGGAAGAGCTTTTTGTCAAATTCCAACGTGATCCAGCACAAGAGGATTCACACTGGGGAGAGGCCCTACGAGTGTGGGGAATGTGGGAAGAGCTTCAGGCGGATCTCCCACCTGAGCAGCCACAAGAGGATCCACACTGGGGAAAGGCCCTATGAATGTAAGGGAGTGTGGGAAGAGCTTCAGGCAGTGTGGTGCCCTGATTGTCCACCAGAAGATCCACACTGGGGAGCGACCCTACGAGTGTTCCAAGTGTGGGAAGGGGTTTCAGACTCGCTCCTATCTCCTCTTGCACTATCGAGCTCATACAGATGAGAGGCCCTTCCTCTGCCCTGACTGTGGGAAGGGATTCAAGCACAACTCCTCCCTTGTCAGGCACCGGCACATCCACACTGGGGAGAGGCCCTACGAGTGTCCCCAGTGTGGGAAGAGCTTCACCCAGAGCTCTCACTTGACCAAACACCAACGGAGGCACTAGTAAGGGAAGCCCCAAGAGTGTCCCGCCTGCAGGAAGAGCTTCGTGCTCTGCTCCAGGTCCATCCCCCACTGCAGGACCCACATTGGGCACAGGTCTGGTGACCCACATTCCCTGTGATCAATGTTGGGAACACACCTGACTGGTTATCCTTTTGGTTTGGCCCTAATTTTCCTCTGATTCATCTTTATTCTTCAAACACAGCCAAAACAGGGTTAAATTAAAGAAACTGATCAAAAATATCTGAAGTGTCACCATTTCACAGGAGTTTTAGGGGGAATTTAGGATTTAGGGACGCATTCTGTGTGGAGTGCCCCTGTTGCTAAGAGGCAGGAGTTTGATCTCACCCTTCTTGTGTTGCCAATAATTCCTCCCTTGACCCAAACCCAAACTCCACCCCTGGGATACCCTATACAAATCCCATGGCTCTGCCTTTTCCCTGTCTTTTGGTGATAAGAAATGGATTTTGGAGTTTTGTGAAACCAAGAAACATCTCATTTGTTCCTGCCGCCGGCAGCTGCACTCACCCTGGACACCATGAACTCAACTTCTGGAGGATTTGTGGGTTCTGGGGTGATTTTGGGCAGTGTTCTCCATCTCTTTGCATTTCAAAAGCCAAGAGGGATGAATTTGTCACCACAAAACCACTCAATCCCACTGAAAATAACTGGATTTTAAACTATAAAGGCACAATCCCACCTCAAATTGCTTGTTCCCCCTCAAAAAAACCTCAATCCCACACAAAGCTCACTCGATTCCACAGCTGACCGGGTGGGATGGGGTTGGGAGGAGATTGGGAGAATTGTGATCCCAGTTTGGAGTGGAGAGATTGGGATTGTGTGGGGCTGGGTGGTTGGGATGTATCTGATAGTGAATAAAACTTTCAGAGTTAATGATGTTTGTCCCATTCATTTTCAGTCAGTTCTGTTTGCAGAGTGGCTCCTTCTCAGCTGTTTAAATTCCTATAAAAATCCTTTTTTAAAAATCGTCTAACCCAAACAATCCAAAAACCAATATCCATATAAAACCACCCATCTGCAATTATATTTCTTGAAACCATTTTAATTTTTTTAGAGTGTTTAAGGGTGCTATTAAAGTTTAATTGTTTGGTTAAATTGTATGAGACATTACAGTGGTGTTTGGTTTCGTGTTTAGTATATCTGTAGTATGAATTGTTTTACTAAGGTGTGTTCGAGTGTATGTTTAGATTGGTCGGTGCTGCGAGAGGCGCTGGGCTCTGCCTGGCAACTGATGAGTCAGAGCCGTCCCAGGCGCTGATTGGCTGAAAATCGCCAGGCAGGACCAGCGCCGAGTTTCTGCCCGGGAACTGAATCGTCATCAACGCCGCGCGCTCTGATTGGCCAGGATCTGCTTCGGGGCGGGGCCGGGAGGAACTGGGGACCCCCAGGAGCCCCCCGGGTTTGGGGGTTTCCATCCCCCCTCGGCCCCCGGGGCGGCCTTGGGGCCACCCCAACACCCCCAAAATGGGGAGGGTCCCCGGAGCCGCTTGGAAGTCCCAAAAATGGGCTGGAAGCGGCAGGAGCCGCCCCAAGAAGGGATTGAAGGGTCCGGTCCGGGAATGGCTCCGATCCGGATTGGGGCGGGCTGGGATTGAGGGAGGGTCCGGTCAGCGGCTGCGGAGGGGCTGGGATTGGGGAGGGGTCCGGGATTGAGGGGATGGGTCCATTCCGGGACTGGGGCAGGATCGCTCCCTGGGGGTGGGCTCCATTATTGAGTCAGGCTCTCTCCGCTTCCCGATCCCAATCCCGTTCCCTGATCCTGTTCCCGATCCCATTCCCATTTCTGTTCCCCTTCCCGGGCCAGTTCCCGATCCCGATCTCATTCCCAACCCCATTACACTCCCATTCCCGATCCCGATCCCATTCCCGTTCCTGTTCGAGATCCCGATCCCACCGTTGTTTCCAGGGAATGGCTCCTATCCCAACCCCAAACCCGGGGGGTCAAACATTGGGGTCAAACACCCCAAATCCCAACACTGGGAGGGGGGAGGTCAAACAGCCCCAAACCCAAACTCTGGGATGTCAACCTCCCCCCTGCCCCAAACCCCAAATTTTAGGATCAAACCCCCCAAATCCCAGATCCTGGGGTGTCAAACACTCCTCAAATCCCAAACGTTGGTGTTAAAGTTTAAAAACATTTGGGGTGTCCAACACCCCCAATTCCCAAAGTCTGGGGTCAAATACCTCCAAATCCCAAATCCTGATGTGTCAAACACCCCCAGCCCCCAAAGTTTGGGGTTAAAACCCCCAATCCCCGACTCCTGGGGTTTGAAATATCTGGGTTGTCCAACCCTCCTCCTCTCCAAAGGCTGGGGTCAAACCCCTCAATTCCCAAACTTTGGGGTCAACCCCCCCCAATCCCAAACCCTGGGGTGTCAAATCCCCCTGATCTCCCCCACTTTGGGGTTAAATCCCCCAAAATCAGTTGGTCAATCCCCCCAGTTTCCAAATTTTTGGGTCTAAACCCCCAAACCCCAAATTCTGGGGGTTGAAACACCTGGGCTGTCCAACCACCCTCATCCTAACGTTTGGGGGTGAAACTCCCTGATCACCAAATCATGGAAAAAAAAAAAAAACCAAAATCCCAAACCCTGGGGTGTCGAACTCACCCAGTTCCCAAAGTTTGGTGTCAAAAACTCCCAAACCCCGAGGTGTCAAACCCCCCTAAACCCCAAATTTTAGGATCAATCCTCCCAGTCCCCAAAGTTTGGGGTCATGACTCCCCCAAATCCACTCCAGCCCTGGGGGACACAGTGGGGTTTATTTGGGGTTATTTGGGGTTTGTTTGGGGTTATTTGGGGTTTGTTTGGGGTTATTTGGGGTTGGTTTGGGGTTATTTGGGGTTTGTTTGGGGTTATTTGGGGTTTGTTTGGGGTTATTTGGGGTTTGTTTGGGGTTATTTGGGGCAGCTCCAGGTGCAATGTCTGCAGAAAGACCCTGGGTACAACACCGGGAAAAAAGGGAATGGGTGGGAATTGGGGGATTCAGGATGGGGAGAGATCCTGGGTGGGAAAAGGGGATTTAGGGTGGACAGGGAAGGATTTGGGATGGGAAAAGGGGATTTGGGATGGGGAAAGGGGAACGAGGCGGGGAATTGGGGTGGAAAAGGGAGATTTTGGTATTGGAAAAGGAATTTGAGGACAGACAAAGGATGTGGGGAGAAAAAAAGGAGAATTTGTCATGGGAAAAGGAGGGTTTAGGTTGGGAAAAGAAGGATTTGGGGTCAAAAAACCAGTAGGGATTAAAAGTGATTTTGGAGTTAAAAAAAGGAGGATTTGGAATAAAAAAATGAGGATTTGGGATAGAAAAGGAGGATGTAGGACAAAAAAAGTATTTAGGATAAAAAAGGGAGGATTTGGGCTGAGTTGAGCTGAGTTTACCTGGGGGAGTGGGGACATGCAGGGGGTTTGGGGCAGGGTCAGGACCATTTTTGGGGCAGTTTTCTGAGATTTTGGAGTATTTTCTTGGGATTTGGTGGGAGGTCTATGGGATTTGGGTGCAGTTTTATGGGATTTAGGGTGTTTAGGGGTGGTTTTGAGGGATTTTCAGGTGTTCCTATGGGATTTGGGAGCACGTTTATGGGATTTCAGGAGTTTCTACAGGATTTTGGGGCACTTTGAGGGATTTCAGGGTATTTCTATGGGATTTTTATGTGGTTTGGAGGGACTGCAGAGTGTTTCCATGGGATTTTGGGGCAGCTTGAAGGCATTTGAGGTGTTTTGGGGCAGCTTTAGGGTATTCTGGTGCAACTTTGAAGAATTCTGGAGTGGTTTGGAGGGATTTCAGGGCATTCCTCTGAGATTACAGGGTGGTTTGGAGGGATTTGGAGTGTTTGGGGGCAGATTTTGGTTATTTAGGGGTGGGTTTGAGGCAGATTTTTAGGGATTTTGGGGTATTTCAGGCCCATTTTTTGGGGGTTTGGGGTTATTTTGGTGGGGTTTGGGGTGTTCTGGGTCACTTTTTGGCGAAGGAGATCTCCATGGGTGGCTCTGGGTGATGCTGGAGCCCTGCAGGGCCTCGCGGGCGGCGCCCGCCTGCACCTCGGTGTCCAACTGCAGCGAGGCGATGTCGCGGCGCCCGGGCACCAGCGCAGCTCCTGGAACCCCGGGAACCTGGGATGGGAACGGGGCCAGGAGAGCCCGGAACACCCGGGAACCTTCCCCAGACACCCGGGAACCTTCCCCAGACACCCGGGAACCTCCCCCAGACACCCGGGAACGTTCCCCAGACACCCGGGAATGTTCCCCAGACACCCGGGAACTTTCCCCTGACACCCGGGAACCTTCCCCAGACACCTGGGAATGTTCCCCAGACACCCGGGAATGTTCCCCCAGAAACCTGGGAAACTTATCCCAGAAACCCAGGAATGTTCCCCAAAAAAAACCTGAATGCTCATCCAGAAACATTCCCCAAAAATACAGAAGCGTTCCCAAAAATCCAGAAATCCCCCCCAAAAATCCAGAAACATTCCTCCAAAAATCCAGAAACATTCCCCCTCAAAAATATCCAGAAATCCCTCCCCAAAAAATCTGTAAGTCCTCACCCAAAAATTCATAAATTCCCCCCCTAAAAATCCAGACATTCACAACCAAAAATCCAGAAATTTCCTCCTTAACAATCCAGAATATCCTCCCCCGAATCCTGGTATTTTCCTCCAAAGATCCAGAAATCCCCCCTAAAATCCCAGACATTCACCCCCAAAATCCCGATATTTTCCCAAAACATCCAGCTCCAAAACATCCAGCTCAGCCTCTCACCCCCAAGCCCCAAAATCCCGCAGTGCCCAAAGCCCGGCCGGAATGCCGGAATGCCGGGATTGCCCCAGATCTCCCTGGCTGAGGAGCAGGGGGAGCATCAGCTCCTGGGGCTGCTCAGGGAGCTGGGCAGGAACAGGATGTGCTTCGGGGCTTTGCCACAGCTGGGGGAACCGGGAGACAAACCCCAAAAGCTGCCCCAGAGCTGCCCAAAGTCACTCTGGATACGCAACACAAAATCTGCCCAAAATCCCAAGAGAAAACACCAAAATCCCAACAAAATCCTAAGAAAACCCACAAAAAAATACCCCACCGAAATATTAATAATTAAAAAAAACTCACAAAAATCTCCCCAAAATCCCCCACAAAAATATCACCAAAATCCCATAAAATCCCCCCAAAAAGTACCCAAAATCCAGCAAAAATCTCCCAAAAAATACCCCCAAAACCCCACCAAAATCCAATAAAAATCACTCAAAAACCTCACAAAAAATCCCACCAAAAATACCATTAAAATCCCATAAAAATTCCACCATAGAATTCTTGAAAATGCCAGAAAATCCACACAAAATCCCAGGTAAATCTCCACAAAAATTCCACCCAAAAGCCCACAAAACTCACCCCAAAAATCACCCCAAGGCTCACAGAAATCCCTCAAAATCCCCCTAAATGCCACAGAAAAATCCCTCAAAAGGTTCCACTAAACTCCCATGAAAATCCCACAGAATTCACAAAGAAAAAACTGTACAAAAATGCCCCCAAAAATGCCCCAATCACACAAAATCCACACAAAATATCCCACCAAATCACCCAAAATATCCCACCGAAATTTCCCCAAAAAACCCCTAAAATCCACTCCAAATCCACTCAAAAATCCGCACCAAAATCCCACCAAGCCCCTCTCAAATTCCCCAAAAATGCCCCCAAGTCCTATCACATCCCACCCAAAGCCCGAGGAAATGCACCCAAAAAATCCCCACGAAAACTTCCCTCAAAATCCCAGCCAAACCTCCCAGGAGCAGCCCAAGAATCCCGCCCAGATCGCTGCGAGTGCCCGAACCGCCCGGAACAATCGCCGAGCCATCCCCGCCCGGCCCCGCGCTCCGGCCCCGCTCTCTGTGGGGCCGGGGCCTCTCCCCCCTTGGCTCTGCGCTGGTCCCGTTCGCGCTCCGCTCCCGCTCCCGCCCCACCAGCGCTCCCTGCCCTGGGCCGCGCTGGCCGAGCCCGGCCGGGCGCGCTGGATCCGCTGGGACGGCGCATCCCGGCCCCGGCCCCGGCCCCGCGGGGCTCCCGGGGCAGCTCCGGCCGGGATGCGGCACTGCCGCGGGGCTTTGGGCTTTCCCGGCGCTGCCCGGCGGCTCCCGGGGATCTGCGGCTTCCCGAGGGACTCGGGGAGCTTCCAGAGGGGACCTGGGCTGGCTCCGGGGGGATTTGGGATCAGTCCGGGGGGAGCTGGGGACGGCTCGGGGGGTTTGGGGTTGTTCCCGAGGATTTTGGGGGCATCTGGGAGAGGTTCCAGAGGGGATTTGGGGCTTTCTGAGGGGTCTGGGGGAATTCAGAGGGGATCTGGGGAGAATCTGGGGCTTTCTGAGGGATCTGGGGGAATTCTCAGGGATCTGGGAGAGTTCCAAGAGGGATTTTGGGGTTTTCCAAGGGATTTTCCGAGGTATTTGAGGAGGTTCCAGAAAGGATTTGGGGCAGTTCCAAAAGCAATTTGGGACGTTATTGAGGGATCTGGGGAAGTCCTAGAAGGAATTTGGGGAATTTCAGATAAATTTTGGGGGAATTCAGAGGAATTGGGGAGGTTCCAACAGCGATTTGGAGTCCTTCCCAGGGGACTGGGGGTGGACTGGCTGGATTTATGTTTCTTCACAGGATTTTGGGTTTTTTCCCCAAAATGTCCTGTTTTCTCAAGGATCTGTGGACTTTTCCCTGCATTTGGGTATCACTATGGGGTAGAAGGGGAAGCTTTGGTAGATTCAGTGTGAATTCTGGGGGGTTCCTGGATGGATTTGGGTGTTTTCCATGGGATTTTGGGTGGGTTCTCAACTGCATTTTGGGATTTTTTTTCCCCAGAATTTCAGGATTTTTCCCAGAATTTGGGTATTTTCCCCAGGATTCTGTTCTCATCATGGGTTTGTCCCAGAAGGGGAAGCTTTGGGTGGTTATAGTGTGGATTTTAGAGATAATTGAGGCTGGATTTGGGGTTCTTCCAAGAATTTTGGCTTTTTTTTTCCTGGAATTTCAGGATTGTTCCCAAAATTCCAGGACTCCTGCTCGGATTTCTCTCTCACGGTGGGTTTGTCATAGAAGGGGAAACTTTGGTGGATTTGGGTGAATTCAGGTGTTTCTGGTTGGATTTGGGGATACAGGTTCATTTGTGCAAGTGAAATATAATTATTATTACTAATAATAGCAGTTATATAAAAATATAACATGATCCTTTTTTTTGACATAATAAAAAATTGATAATGTGAAATAATGCTGACAATACTAATTTGTCAGCTTTGGCTGCCCACTGTGACACTGAATCCCCTACAGAAAAGGACTGGCCAAGACCCAAATGTCAGTGGTAAACTCTGCAAGATTGTGTACGACAAATACCAGAGGAATGCATGAAATTGGCTATTTTTATAGGGCTTGCTGATACTGTGGTGTGGAATGCTTTGTCTGTTACATGAGAAATACAGTGATTAAGAATGCTGGGTTTTTCATGTACCAGACAATCCACAAGCTGCAGGATTGGTTGAACTGGTGAAGGGTTTGTAAAAAGAGCAGTTAAAGAATGAGTGCTGGGAACCTGTCCCCATGGAGAACCCATCTCCAGATGTGCTCCATGCCCTTAACAATGGCCCCTGGGGAAATGGAAACCCCCTGGCTGTGCACGGCTGCTCCCAGTGTGCAAATACAGCCCTGGGCAGTGAGACTGGGACTGCCTGGGAAATTGTTCTGGGTGTGATGGCCCTGGCAGGGCCAGCCCAGAGGCTGCAGGGCTGGACCTTCATGCACTGGAATTAGTCAGGATAAATCAGAAGCAAAATAGAGTTAGCAATACAGGAACAGGAATCCAGATTCCTCCAGGACACTTTGGTTTGGTAACAGCTCACTGGAGCTTGGCCTTGCAAAGTGCTCATGTCATGGGAGGAGGAACTGATGCAGATTATCAAGGGGAAATTGAAGTAATTCAGTTAAACAATAGTGAACAAAATTGGATTATTCAAACCCATGACAAAGTAGCACAATTATTGATATTGTCAGTGTTTAGAACAATTGGAGAAAAAAGGATATCCACTTCAAATCACTGCTGTTGATGGAGATAAAGGGTTTGGATCCAGCAGTGCTAATAATGGAGCCGGAGTGTGGGTCCAGAGGCCAAAAGGCCCTCCCGAGGCAGCTGAAGGAACAGCTCCTGGGAAGGACAGCAGTGTTGGAATCCTGAAACCTGGGCAGGAACGATGGGAATGTGTCCCTGCAGCCAAGTGCTCTGTGTGAGAACAAGTAGATATTACAGGGGATTGTTTTACACATCCTGCCAGACCAAATCCCCCTGTTTGCCCCAGTGAAAACTCATGACCTGGGCTCCATCTAGGATGGAGCCAGGGCCAGGCTCTTGTACTGCCCAAGATGTATCCCTTGAAGGCCTTTTAATAAATACCTGCTTTATTCATTTAACACTGCCTAGCTCTGTTCTAGGCAGCCTCTCAAGGCATCACCACCAAACCAAGGGAGCACGGACCAGGTCTGGCTGGCTGGGCCTCCTGGGGACCACCTGACCACCTTGGCATGTCGAGGGCTGCTTCTCACCTGCCCTGAAGCCCTGGGGCTCTGGGCTTTCCTTCCTATGGGAGAGAACTCTCCTTCTCCTCCATGGGCCATGGCCAAAATTGGGATTCCTCCTCCAAAACTCTGTACATCCAAGGATTGCTCCCAAGTGAAAACTGCCAGGACAGACAGGTCTGGCTGCCCTTGGCCTCCTGGGAGCTGCCTCTCATCTGCTTTTGAAACACTGGGGCTTGGTGCTTTCCCTCCAGTGGAAATAACTGTCCTTTATCTCAAGGTGACTGTTGTCAAAATTGGGATTCCTCCTCCCAAATTCCATCTATCCAAGGATTCCTCCATGACAAATGATGCCAGGAAGAACAGGTCTGTTTGGCTGAGCTTCCCAGGAGCCACCCCTTTCTTCTTCTGCCTTTGAAACACTCGGGCTCTGTGCTTACCTTCCTATGGAAAAAACTGTCCTCCAGGTGTCCATATCTGAAACTGGGATCCCACCTCTAAAATTCCCTATATCCAAGGGTTGCTGCCAGGCAAAATCTGCCCGTACCATCAAGTCTGGATGGCTTTGGTCTCTGGTGGCTGCCCCTGCCACACTGGGGCTTGGTTCTTTCCTTCCCATGGAGATCCCTGTGACACTGTGGGCACCTCATGGAACCAAGGGGATCATTGTGGCACCACTGGAGCCCGTGGAACCAAGAGGCCATGGTGACACCATGGGGCTTCATGGGCCCAGAGACCATTATGACTCTGTGGGGCAGATGGAACCATGGAGACCATTCCAACCCTTCAGGGCCTCATGTCACCAAAGGGGCATTGTGACACCTCAGGGCCTCCTGGAAGCCAGGGACCATTGGGACACTGTGGGGCCACATGGAACTGAGGGAACATGGAACAGGTCTGGCTGGCTTGGCCTGCCAGGGGCCATCTGACAGGTCTGGCTGATGGTGGGATGTCAAGGGCTGCCCCTCATCAACTCCTGGTGCAATGGGGCTCCTTTGTTTCCTTTGTATGGAAAAGAACCATCCGTCTTTTCAGATGCCCATTGCCAAAACTGACACTCTGCCTAAAATCTTTCCTATATTCAAGGGTATCTCTAAGAACAGGATCTGGAAGCTCTGGCTGGCCTTTGCCGCTTGTGGTCACTTCTCATTTGCCCCAAAAGCAGTGGGGCTCTGTTCCTTCATTCCTATAGAAAAGAACTGGTCTTCATGTCCAGGGACCATGGCCAAAACAAGAATTGGCTACCGAGCCCGGCCGGGCTCACGGAACCATCTGCAGCCCCGGGAGATATTGACTCTGCCAGTGCTGCCATCCTCCCTCCAGTGAGAGAAAAGGACACAGGGCAGGCACACAGAGGAGCAGCATGAACACACCGAGGGCAGGGAAGAGGAAGTTGAGTCCCAGATGGGAGGGATGAGGAGATGCCTTGATCTTGGGGCTGAAATCCTCTGCTAAAGCGATGGAGAAGGATATCATGGATACATCAGACTCTCTTTTTCCCTATAATGCATTGAAAAGTATGGGGAGATGACTTGTTTCAGCAAAGGCCTCCATGCTAAAGTAAGCAAATGTTGAAGTAGCTGTGATCCCATGAGAAGTTTGAACAGAGAAGGAGAGAAGAGTGATGAGACCCTGTGTCCTCAGGGAGAGAAGAAGACCTCTGTTCCCAGAGATGATGATTTCAGAAAGAGATGAAGAGAACCTTTGCTCTTAAACAGCTCATGTTTATACTAATACCCCATAAGCTGACATGGCCCATAAACACAACTGTGGGAAAAGCTGTGAAAAAATGGGAGGGACTTCATGACTGCAGATTTTTCCAGTCAGCTGTTATTCACGGAAATGAAAAGCCATGAGATAACAGTTTTCTTGTGGAGAAGTCTTCATAACATTAACAAGAGGAACTTCTCTCCCTAAGTGAAGTGAAGAAAGACTATTTTAGAGGTGGTAAACTGACTGAAAATTTTGGGTTTTGTCTCTTTACATTGTCAGGTGGTATGGAGAGAGGAAGTGTTCTGAAAGTTTTGTTCGAATTCTTATTACTCTTTCTTTGTTATTGTTAATACAATTTATTTATACCCTTTTAATATTTTTTGACTACTTTGCCTTTCTCCTAATCCTATGTCACAGCAGGAAATAGTAAGTATATTCTAGTGAGTGCACTGGTAATTAGCCACCACACTATTGAAGCATTGGCCGAGAAATCTCAAAATGATGACCCAAAATCACTACAGAAACTTAATGACAAGCTGCACGAGAGCAGAGAGAAATTGAGGCAGAGCCATGGTTTGTCAGGACATACTTGATCCTAATGAGCGCCGTGGTGCATTTGGAGCTGAGCCCTGGAACCTCAGGGCCTGAGAGGAGATTGCAAAAACTTTTCCCAGAGTCAAAGTCAGAAGAAAACCCCAAAGTGGTTGGAGTCTAAAGCATTAATGGGAACCACAAAGGTTCATCTATACCACAGTCTCTTCATGGAGTCCTTGGAGGAGAGAACTGGAGGCCAGGATGGCACAAAAACCTCTCAGAGACTCAAAATGGCACAAAGAACTGTCAATGTGGAAAGGAAAATCCAAAGTACCTTACCAAAGCTAAGAATCTCAAAGTATTAATGAGCCCTACTGAGTGCCTGTGCAAAGCTCTCAAGGGACTCATTAAAACAGATAATTGGAACCATGATTGCACAAACCTCTCACAGAGTCTGTATAAAAAGGCAAACACCAAGTACCTTAATAAAACTGAAGTACCTTGAAGCATTAATGGGCCCCAATGAGTGTTGCTCCTGACAAAGCTTCTCCAGGGACTAATTACAGCAGATAATTGGAGGCCATGATTGCATAAACCTCTCAGAGACTCCAAGGCAAAAGCAAAAGCCAAAGTCCTTTGAAAAACCTGCAGTCCCTGGGAGCATGAAGGAGCCCCCAGGGCCATTCCTGACCAAGGCTCCCCAGGGACTCCTTCCAGCAGATCCTTGAGGCCACTGGGATGTGGGCATTGGGGGGAAGCTGAGGGCAGGACCAGGGGGTGACAGTGCCCAGCCTGGCTGGGGCTGTGCCAGGAGGCCCCAGGGCCTCAGGACAAGGTGTCTCCTCACAGCCCTTGGTGGCACAGACCCTGCTGTGCCCCAGGGCACCAAGACTTGGCTTCTCTTTGTCCCCACCTGGCATCAGTGCCTCCAGTTCTCTGATCTGCCTGGGGCCTGGGGACACTTTCTCAGTCGTGTCCCTCAGTGGGACCCATTAAAAGTCACAGAAACTTTGGAGCTGGATTGCGACTTGGAGTTCTGGAGAGGTTTCTGCAGCTCCCTCTCAGGGCCTGATGTTCAGGGCCTGAGCACAAAGCCCCAGAGGGTCATTAAAGTCCTTGTGCTGTGTCTGTGCTGCTGAGCTGGGCCGGGCTCCTGGCACAGAGGGTGATCCTGGTAACCAAGCAGAGCTTCAAAAGCACATTTCTCTTGCTGAGCAGCTCTTCTCCCAGCCCAGCAGGGCTGGGGCACTGCCTGCAGCCAGCCCGGGCACAGCACAGAGGCACAGAGAGCTTCAATCAGTCAGGGCTGGGAAGGGACTGAGAAGTGCCCGGGGCAGAATCACTGCCAGCCCTTGGCACAGGAACCTCTGGCTGCAGGACAATGCAGCTGCAGCTCCTGGAGAGATCTCCTAAAGCTGGAACATCCCAATGCCCACAGCCCCTGTGAGTGCATTCTCTGCTCATCTCCTGTGCCGAGCAGCCAGGGGTGCCCAGGGCTGTCCTGCAGAGCAGGGTCCTGCAGCCCAGGGCGCTGTGCTGGGCCAGGGACTCTGCTGCCTGCCAGGGACAGCTCTCAGCCGGCCCTGGAGCTGCTCCCAGCGCTGGCCAGGAGCTGTGGGGGGAAGGAGCCACCCTGAGCAGGGCAGGTGCTGCTGCTGAGAGGGGCTGGCTGGGGCAGGGCTGCTCCCAGCTCCAGACCAGCCTGGGCACAGCTCCGGAGGACACTTCCCAAAGGTAAGCCTGGGATTGCTGTAAAGATCAGGAGCTTTCCTGAGAGTGTTTTCTATTTCCTGCATGGAGCAATATGGGAAAGTTGGGGTGATGAAAAAATCATTTTTGTTTTATACATTTTTCATATATTTGTACCTCTGTAAATTACTATTTTATAGTTATATACAATTATATAGTTATAAAATTATAATCCTTATTAACTATTAAACTCTAATTAACTCTATTGAAATACTATTATATATCTGTAATCCTTAAATAACTCTAGTACATTTCCTTACTTTTATTTTAGATTTTAGAAGAATAAACTGACTGCCTAAACACATTCCTGAAATACTGCATAGTCTTATTATCAGGAAGAGGACCTATGAGAACAACATTTTGGTTTTCGACCAAAATGTGAGCAGTCACAACAAAAAGTAAAGGCATAGAAACCCTTGGACCTACTCCAATAGGTTGAGCCAGGGGTGTGTAACTGGGGCAACTGAATCTACTATTGGATGTTCCTATTAAATACCCTAATTAATTAACCATAATAAATTGTTGAAATCAGGGACTGGGTGTCCCCTGGGGACACTTGGAAGCTTCCAATAAAGGTCTGTTTTTTACTGTAGTCTTCTAACACTGTTGCAAGGGTTTTAATTTTTTTTTTTTTTCTCTTTTGATTATAGACACCAGGGGGATGAGAGAAGCAGAACAGAATTGTAATCCCAGAATGACAGAACATTCTGAGTTGAAAGGGACACACAGGATCATCAAAGGAATGTTCGAACATGTCCAGAGACTCCAGAACTGTGACTTTGGGTGGTCAGTGTCTCTGCTGGGAGCCTCCCAAAGGGCCTTCAGCCACTCCTCAGCCCTGGGCAGCAGCAGCATCACCTCTGCAGGGCCCAGCAGGGCTCTCCTGAGCTGCCCTTGCCCAGCTGCACACAGAGCCTGCCCCAGCCAGGGCCCTGCACACAGGCAGGTTTCTGTAGGGCCGGGCCCAGGGCACACAGGGTGGGATGGGCTCTGTGAGCGCTGGCAGGGACAAGGCACCTCTCAGGAGGGGATGTCCAGGCCCAGGGAGATGTTCAGGGAAGCAGAGGGGGCTGAGCAGAGCAGTGCTGGGGGAACAAGCCCATCCAGCCCCTCACCTTCCCTCAGCCACAGGGAATCCTTTGCCTCTCACATCTCTCAGTGACAAACTGTGAGTGCAGTAGGAATGCTGGGGATTTCTGACCTCAGAGAGCCAGGAATGATCTATGGGTAGGATAACAATTCCTTAAACCAACTCCTGACATCTGTTTTGTTTCCCTTAGAAGTATGAGTGCAGATGGTATCAAGCCTCTCTGCAATAGGAATTACTCCCCTAATAAATCCTGAATATCCAGCCTTGCCCCTCTGCTAAATGGCCACAAACCCAGGGCAGCAGGACAAGGATGGCTCCTTGAGAGCCCCCACACACTGCCCTGGCTGCTTCTGGCACATTCAGCCAGCACAACTGGAGCTCAGGCAGGGACCTGGGTGAAGGTTTTCCCAGAGCAGGAACAAGGGTGGCTGAGTCCCAGCAGGACAGGCTGCAGGGAATGGCCCAGGTTTGGCTCCGAGCAGCCTCTCCTGACTTGTCCCTGTCCTTTCTCCATGAACAGGTGCCCATGTGCAGCCACAGCAAATGTCCAACAGCAGCTCCATCAGCCACTTCCTCCTGCTGGCACTGGCAGACACGCGGCAGCTGCAGCTCCTGCACTTCTGCCTCTTCCTGGGCATCTCCCTGGCTGCCCTCCTGGGCAACGGCCTCATCATCAGCGCCGTAGCCTGCGGCCACCACCTGCACACGCCCATGTTCTTCTTCCTGCTCAACCTGGCCCTCAGCGACCTGGGCTCCATCTGCACCACTGTCCCCAAAGCCATGCACAATTCCCTCTGGGACACCAGGAACATCTCCTACACGGGATGTGCTGCTCAGTTTTTTTTTTTTCTTTTCTGTGCTGCAACAGAACATTTCCTGCTGACCATCATGTGCTACGACCGCTACGTGTCCATCTGCAAACCCCTGCACTACGGGACCCTCCTGGGCAGCAGAGCTTGTGCCCACATGGCAGCAGCTGCCTGGGCCAGTGCCTTTCTCAATGCTCTGCTGCACACAGCCAATACATTTTCCATGACCCTGTGCAATGGCAATGCTCTGGGCCAGTTCTTCGGTGATATCCCACAGATCCTCAAGCTCTCCTGCTCCAATTCCCACCTCAGGGAACTTGGGCTTCTTGTGGTTACTAGCAGTTTATAATTTTGTTGTTTTGTGTTCATTGTTTTCTCCTATGTACAGATCGTCAGGGCTGTGCTGAGGATCCCCTCTGAGCAGGGATGGCACAAAGCCTTTTCCACCTGCCTCCCTCACCTGGCTGTAGTCTCTCTCTTTGTCAGCACTGCAGAATTTGCTCAACTGAAGCTCGCATCGATGTCCTCCCCATCCCTGGATCTGGCCCTGTCAGTTCTGCGCAAAGAAATCCTGCTCAGCGTGGGCAACTGAGCCCTTGAAGGACTTAGTGTCAGCTCAAGGCTTGCTTTCCCTCCCAAAGCCTTCCCTTGGCAGCCTTGGGCAGGGGATACATCCTCCCTCCCTCCTCCTTCCCACAGACCTGCTCGGAACCACTCCATGGGCACTTTCCATTCTCTGTGTCCGTCCCTCAAGTGCAGTGCCAACCTGGGTCAGTCCTGGCTCTGCCCTGAGCTCCCAGGAGCTCACAGGCTGAGATGGCAACGCTCAAACACACCAGGGTCCTGCCTGTCAGGAGTTGGTTTAAGGAATTGTTATCCTACTCATAGATCATTCCTTTCTCTCTGAGGTCAGAAATCCCCAGCATTCCTGCTGCACTCAGAGTTTGCCACTGAGAGCTGTGAGAGGTAAAGGATTCCCTGTGGCTGAGGGCAGGTGAGGGGCTGGATGTGCTTGTTCCCCCTCTGCTTCCCTGAGCATCTCCCTGGGCCTGGACATCCCCTCCTGAGAGGTGCCTTGTCCCTGCCAGCGCTCACAGAGCCCATCCCACCCTGTGTGCCCTGGGCCCGGCCCTACAGAAACCTGCCTGTGTGCAGGGCCCTGGCTGGGGCAGGCTCTGTGTGCAGCTGGGCAAGGGCAGCTCAGGAGAGCCCTGCTGGGCCCTGCAGAGGTGATGCTGCTGCTGCCCAGGGCTGAGGAGTGGCTGAAGGCCCTTTGGGAGGCTCCCAGCAGAGACACTGACCACCCAAAGTCACAGTTCCGGAGTCTCTGTAAATGTTCAAACATTCCTTTGATGATCCTGTGTGTCCCTTTCAACTCAGAATGTTCTGTCATTCTGGGATTACAATTCCTGTTCTGCTTCTCTCATCCCCCTCTTGTCTATAATCAAAAGAGAAAAAAAGAACCCTTGCTACAGTGTTAGAACAGTGAAGTTAAAACCAGAACTTCATTGGAACCTTCCAGGTGTCCCAGTGGGGATGAGGCACACCCAGCCCCTGATTTCAACAATTTGTTAATGTTGATTATTTAGGATATTTAACAGGAACATCCAATGGGAGATTCATTACCCAGTTACACACCCCTGGCTCAACCCACTGGAATAAGTCCAGGGCCTTTCTTTGTCCCAGTTTTTCTTATCACTGCTCACATTCAAAACCCAAAATACTCTTCTTGTGGGTTCTTTCTCTGATAAAAAGATTATATAGCACTTTAAAAATGTATTTAGACAGGTTATAGTTCTAAAATCAAAGAGAAGGTAAGGAAACATACTAGAGTTAATTAAGGATCATAAATATATTAAATATATAATAGTAGTTAAAAAGAGTTATTTAAGAGTTTAATAGAGTTAGTTAAGGATTATAATTTTAAAACTACGTAACAGTAATTTACAGAACTATGAATATATGAAAAATATATAAAAAGCAAAAATATTTTTATCATCATCACAAATTTATCATCTTTCTCCAAGCAGAAAATTGAAAACACTCTCAGGAAAGCTCCTGACCTTTACAGCAAACCCAGGCTTACCTTCTTTGGGAAGTGCCCTCTGGAGCTGGTCTGGAGCTGGAGCAGTCCTGCCCCAGCCAGCCCCTCTCAGCAGCAGCACCTGCCCTGCTCAGGGTGGCTCCTTCCCCCCACAGCTCCTGGCCAGCGCTGGGAGCAGCTCCAGGGCCGGCTGAGAGCTGTCCCTGGCAGGCAGCAGAGTCCCTGGCCCAGCACAGCGCCCTGGGCTGCAGGACCCTGCTCTGCAGGACAGCCCTGGGCACCCCTGGCTGCTCGGCACAGGAGATGAGCAGAGAATGCACTCACAGGCTCTGTGGGCATTGGGATGTTCCAGCTTTAGGAGATCTCTCCAGGAGCTGCAGCTGCTTTGTCCTGCAGCCAGAGGTTCCTGTGCCAAGGGCTGGCAGTGATTCTGCCCCAGGCACTTCTCAGCCCCTTCCCAGCCCTGACTGATTGAAGCTCTCTGTGCCTCTGTGCTGTGCCCGGGCTGGCTGCAGGCAGTGCCCCAGCCCTGCTGGGCTGGGAGAAGAGCTGCTCAGCAAGAGAAATGTGCTTTTGAATCTCTGCTTGGTTACCAGGATCACCCTCTGTGCCAGGAGCCCGGCCCAGCTCAGCAGCACAGACACAGCACAAGGACTTTAATGACCCTCTGGGGCTTTGTGCTCAGCCCTGAACATCAGGCCCTGAGAGGGAGCTGCAGAAACCTCTGGAGAACTCCATGTCAGAATCCAACTCCAAAGTTTCTTGGACTTTTAATGGGTCCCACTGAGGGACACGACTGAGAAAGTGTCCCCAGGCCCCAGGCAGAGCAGAGAACTGGAGGCACTGATGCCAGGTGGGGACAAAGAGAAGCCAAGTCTTGGTGCCCTGGGGCACAGCAGGGTCTGTGCTACCAAGGGCTGTGAGGAGACACCTTGTCCTGAGGCCCTGGGGCCTCCTGGCACAGCCCCAGCCAGGCTGGGCACTGTCAGCCCCTGCTCCTGCCCTCAGCATCCCCCCCTAGCCCACATCCCAGTGGCCTCAAGCATCTGCTGGAAGGAGTCCCTGGGGAACCTTGGTCAGGAATGGCCCTGGGGGCTCCTTCATGCTCCCAGGGACTGCAGGTTTTTCAAAGGACTTTGGCTTTTCCTTTTGCCTTGGAGTCTTTGAGAGGTTTCTGCAATCATGGCCCCATTTATCTACTGTAATTAGTCCCTGGAGAGGCTTTGTACTCACAATCAGTTGGGCTCATTAATGCTTTGAGATACACAACTTTTTTCTGGTACTTTGGATTTTCCTTCCTATATTGAGTGTTTTTCGTGCCATTTTGAGTCTCTGAGAGGTTTTTGTGCAATCCTGGACTCCAATTATCTCCTCCAAGGAGGCCAAGAGGAGCCTGTGTTAAGGATGGACTTCATGGAGGCCCATTAATTCTTTGAGACACTTTTGGTTTTTCTTCTGATTTTGACACTTGGATAGGTTTGTGCAATCTTCTCTCAGGCCCTGAGGTTCCAGGTCTCAGCTCCAAATGCACCACGGGGCTCATTAGGATCAAGCAAGTCCTGACAAACCATGGCTCTGCCTTGATTTCCCTCTTGTCTGGGGCAGTTCATCAGGAAGTTTCTGTAGTGGTTTTGCTTTGCCAATTTGAGATTTCTCGGCCAATTCATCAATTAGTATGGTGGGTTTAGTGTTGGCTAATTACCAGTGCATACACTAGAATATACTTACTCATTTCCTGCTGTGAGGTAGGATTAGGAGAAAGGCAAAGTGGGCTCAAAATTTTAAAAGTGTATAAAGAAAAGTTTATTAACAGCAACTAAAAGAGTGAGTGATGAGGATCAGAACAAAACTTTCAGAACACTTCCCCTCTCTATAAAACTTGACAATGTAAAGCGACAAAACCTAAAATTTTCTGTCACTTTACCACCTCTACAATAGTCTGTCTTCAGTTCAGTTAGGGAGAGAAACTCCTCTTGTTAATGTTATGGAGGCTTATCCACAAGAAAACAGTTATCTCATGGCTTTTCATTTCCAGAAATAGCAGCTGCCTGGAATAATCTGCAATTGTGAAGTCCCTCCAATTTTTTCACAGCCGTTCCCAGAGCTGTGTTCATGAGCCTTGCCAGCTTATGGGGTATTGGTTTAAAGATGAGCTGTTTAAGAGCAAAGGTTCTCTTCATCTCTTTCTGAAATCATCTTCATCTCTGGGAACAGAGGTCTTCTTCTCTCCCTGAGGACACAGGGTCTCATCACTGTGCTCTCTTTCTCTGTTCAAACTTCTCATGGGATCACAGCTACTACAACATTTGCTTACTTTAGCATGGAGGCCTTTGCTGAAACAAGTCATCTCCCCATACTTTTCAATGTGTTATGGGGAAAAAGAGAGTTTGAGGTATCAACGACATCCTTCTCCATAGCTTTAGCAGAGGATTTCTGCCCCAAGATCAAGGCATCTCCTCATCCCTCCCATACGGGACTCAACTTCCTCTTCCCTGCCCTCGGTGTGTCCATGCTGCTCCTCTGTGTGCCTGCCCTGTGTCCTTTTCTCTCACTGGAGGGAGGATGACAGCACTGGCAGAGTCAATATCTGCCCGGGGCTGAAGATGGTCCCGTGAGCCCGGCCGGGCTCAGTAGCCAACTTTAATTTTGGCCATGGTTCCTGGACATGAAGGCCAGTTCTTTTCCATAGGAATGAAGGGACAGATCCCCACTGTTTTAGGGGCAGATGAGAGGTGACCACAAGAGGAAAAGGCCAGCCTGAGATGGCAGGTTTTTGTCTGGGAGATACTCTTGCATATAGGGAACATTTTTGGGAGAGTACCGATTTTGGCAATGTGCATCTGAAAAGACAGATGGTTATTTTCCATAGGAAGGAAAGCACGGAGCCGCAGTGCTCCAGGAGCTGATGAGAAGCAGCCCTTGACATCCTAATACCACCCTGACCTGTCAGGTGGCTCCTGGCAGGCCAAGCCAGCCAGACCTGGTCCATGTTTCCCTTGCTTCCATGGGGTCCCACAGTGTCCCAATGGTCCCTTGCTTCCAGGAGGCCCTGAGGTGTCACAATGCCCCCTTGGTGACACCAGGCCCTGAAGGGTCGGAATGGTCTCCATGGATCCATCAGGCCCCACAGAGTCATAATGGTCTCTGGGTCCATGGAGCCCCATGGTGTCACCATGGCCCCTTGGTTCCATGGGCTCCAGTGGTGCCACAATGATCCCCTTGGTTCCATGAGGTGCCCACAGTGTCACAGTGATCTCCATGGGAAGGAAAGAACCGAGCCCCAGTGTGGCAGGGGCAGCCACATTAGACCAAGGCCAGCCAGACTTGATGGTACTGGCAGATTTTGTCTGGGAACAACCCTTGGATATAGGGAATTTTAGAGGTGGAATCCCAATTTCAGACATGGACACCCAAAGTAGAAGGATGGTTCTTTTCCACAGGAAGAAAAGCACGGAACACCGGTGTTTCAGGGACAGATGAAAGGCTTCCACCAGAGGCCTAAGGCAGCCAGACTTCTCTGTCCTGGTAGCTTTTGTCTGAAAGCAACCCTTGGATATAGGGAATTTGGGAAGTGGAACCCCAGTTTCAGCCATTTCTGCATAGATAATAAGGATGGTTCTTTTCCATAGGAAGGAAAGCACAGAGCCCCAGTGTTTCAAAGGCAGAAATGAAGAGAGGTGGCTCTTGAGAGGCCAAGCCAGCCAGACCTGTTTGTTCTGGCAGCTTTTGTCATGGAGAGATCCTTGGATATATGGAATTTGGGAGAAGGTATCTCAATTTTGACCATGAACACCTTGAGAAGAAGAACAGGTCTTTTTCATTGGAAGGAAAGCACTGACCCCAGTGTTTTGAAAGCAGGTGAGAGGCATCCCCAAGAGGCCAACGGCAGCCAGATCTGTCTGTCCTGGCAGATTTCACTGGGAGCAATCATTGGATGTACAGAGTTTTGGAGGTGGAATTCCAGTTCTGGCCATGGACGCCTGCTCAGGATGGATGTTTTTTTCCTATAGGAAAGAAAAGCACAAAATCCAAGTGTTCTAGAAGAAGATGAGATGTGGCCAGCCTTAGGCCAAGCCAGCCAGACCTCTCTCTCCTGACAACTTTCATCTAGGGGCTATCCTTGGACATAGAGCATTTTGGAGGTGGAATCTCAGTTCTGGCCGTGGACACCTAGACAGGAAGAAGAGTTATTTTCATTAGAAATGAAAGCACAGAGTCCCAGTGTTTCAGAGGCACATGAGTGCGAGCCCTCAGGAAGCCAAGGCCAGCCAGATTTGTGATTCCTGGCATCATTTTTCTGGGAGCTATCATTGGATATAGGGAATTCTGTAGGCAGATGCCCAATTTTGGCCATGGGTACCTGGTTGAAATGGATGTTTTCTTCCCATAATAAAGAAAAGCACATGGTCCCAGTGTTTGAAAGGCAGATGAGAGGTGGCCCCCGGGTGGCCAAGGCAGCCAGACTTGTTTCTCCTGGCAGATTTCATCTGGGAACAATCTTTGCAATATAAGCAAATTTGCAGAAGGAATCCAAATTTTGGCCCTGGGTCCCTGGAGGAGAAGGACAGTTCTCTCTCATAGGAAGTGAAGCCCAGAGACCCAGTGCTTCAGAGGAGATGAGAAGCAGCTCTAATCATACCAAGGTGTTCAGGTGGACCCCAGGAGGCCCAGCCAGCCAGACCTGTTCCATGTTCCCGTGGTTCTGTGGGACCACACAAAGTCACAATGGTCTCCTTGGCTCCATCAGGCCCTGGAGTGTCACAATGTTCCCCTTGCTTCTGCAGTGTCACAATGGCCCCATGCTTCCATGAGGCCTTGCAGTGTCACATTGGCTTTGTGGTTCCACAAAGCCCTGATGTGTCACAATGGCCCCTCAGCTCTGTGTGCCCTCGCTGTGTCACAACGGCTCCTCTGTGACACTGCAGATGCACAAGGTCACCATGGACCCTTAGTTCCTTGTGATCACTGAATTCCACGGTGGTTTCCTTGATTCCATGAGTCCCCACAGTGCCACAATGATCCCCTTGGTTCCACAACTTCCCACAGTGTCACATCGGACCCTTGGTTCCATGAGGATCTGCAGGGTCACACAGGTTTGTGACATTTGTCCTTGCTGCCCCTCACATCCCCCTGCCCCACAAACAGCCCTGAGCCACCCGTGAGGGACAGGCCCTGCTGTGCCAGGCTGGGCTCAGGGCTTGGCCTTTCTGCTTCCCCCAGCCAGCCCAGGCCTTGCTCAGCATTGCAGTTCCCTGCTCTGAGCCTTTGGATCCCTGCAATCCTGGCCTCAAGGATCTGCTCTCTCCAGTCCCTGGGGAGCCTTTGGCAGTCCCTGTCCTCAGTGGGGCCCTGTGATGCTCCAAGGGACTTGGAGTTTTGCTTCTGACTCCTTGAGCAGTTTCTTCAGCCTTCTCTCAGTGCCTCATGATCCTGGACAGGCGCCCAAATCAACTGTGGGGATCATAAAAATACAGAAAGCCCTTGGAGGCTCTTTTTCTTCCTTCAATCGTCTTCAGTGCTCCAGGCCTTGTGCAGCTGATTGGAGTCAGTCTGCAGTTCTGTTAAGGAGGAAGATTTCAAAGTACACATCATGATTTTTTTTTTCTTCAATCAAGTGAGTATTTTTTTATTTCCCAGTTTGGAGAAGAGCTGATAGAAGCATTTCCCAGGTGATCCTGACACTGAACTTCTCCAGAGGAGGTCTGGGCATGTAGAAGAATGAGCCCCCTGAGGGCTGACTCTGTTTGGACAAGCTGCTCCTCACCCCCAGCCTCACCATGTCTGACATTGCTCACCTGGCACTGACATCCCTGTGCTCTGCAGCGGAACCTTATCTCTGAGCTCTGCAGCTCCATGTCCCAGCCCATTGCACCGTGTCCCACCTACTCTCCTCAGGGCTCTGCCTGCACACAGACCCAAGAGAAGTTTTCCTGTTGGGAAGGAAAGAATGGAAAAGCCTGAGCAGGTTTCCTGAACAACAAACCCCACTCAGGAGCCACCTGCTCAGTACAGGCTGCCTGGAGTGGTGTCACCTTTCTACAAGGGACAGTGTGACCAGAAATGATCACTGGAAGCAGAATTCTCTGAGTCTCCCAGCTGAATTCTCTATCCCAGCCCTTTCCCTGGATCTCTGTTGCAGATGGAAGCTGCTGGTGCCAGCCTCACCTTTAACCTCTCTTTGGAATGCAAACAGATGTTCCCAGCTGTGTTAAGCAGGATTTGCTCAATGTTTCTATAAATCTTTTGTGTTCCCCATGGAACGAAGGGGCCATTTTGGCACTGAGGGCATGACATGGAAGCAAGGAGTCAATTGTGACCCTGGGGTCCCATGGAACCAAGGGGCTATGGTGACCCAGCAGGGCCACGTGGATCCAGTGGTCCATTGTGACACTGTGGATCCAAGGAGACCATGGAGACACCCCCAGAACCTCATGGAACCAAGGAGTCCAAGGTGACCCAGCGGGGCTGCATGGAGCCAATGGTCCATGGTGACATTGCCCATCCAAGGAGGCCATTTGGATACTGTGGAAGCTCATGGAGCGAGGTAAGTAATTGTGACACTGAAGAACTTCATGACACCAAATATCCATGGGGACACAGCAGGGCATCATGGAACCCAGGAACTACTGTTGGAAGTGTGGAAACTCCTGGAACCAGGGGCTGTTGTGGCACTGCAGCACCAACACAGCTGCTGCACCTTGTCCCCTGTCCTGCACAGCTCCTTGGGAGGCACAGCAGGAGCAGCACCCTGGGAACCTTGGGAATGCCCTTCTGGGATCCATGGCACACACTCCCAGGGGCTGGAATTCCAGTTCCCAGCCAGGAAAAGATGTTCCTGCCCTTGAAGGAAAAGCTCTTATGAAGGAGCCAAAAGCCAAGCAGAGCAGGATCCTACAGTGACATTTCACTGTCAGCCTTCCTAACTTCACCCATGGTTGTCGTAGCTCATGGATTGGGAATGAAATCAGGACAGGGTCTTTGGTGGGAGCTGCCCTGGGTCAAAGGAGACACTGAGAGAGAAACAGAGCAGGCAAAGGAAGGCAGGAGAGAAAGGAGGTGTTTTAGTTTGGAAAGACAGGTGTCTTCTAAGGAAGGCAGGAGCCTCCCCTGAAATGGAAAGATGTAGAATCTTTCAGAATTGTTATAAATTTGAAATTAAGGGGGCCTGTCAGGTAAAAAAATATGGGAGCAGGAATAACAGTTTTTTATTAGGGAAGAAAATAGAACTATAAAATAAACAATGCAGTAAACTAAAACAACAATGACAGAGTGAGAATACAATGTGACTCCCTGTTGGACAGGGTGTTGGCTGGAGTCCAATGGGAATTGTGGGTGCAGTCCTCCAGGAGTGTTAGGTGTGGTTCTGTTGGAGAAGTGATCCTGTAGGAATGGGTGTCTTCTTCTGAAGAGGAAGAGGCAGCTGTTCCTCTGAGAAATCCAGCCCAGAAAAAGCTGTGTTGGTGGGCCAGAATCTCAAGACTAGATGCAGGTAGGAATGCTTGGCTCCTCCCTCTGGGCTGAACATCTCACAATGGGGTGTTACAGTTCTTATCAGTCATGCAGTGACATTCAATAGCCCATTATCAGCAGATGTCTCCCCTGAGGGAGGATTAACTGTGGAAGAGATAAGGAAAACTGCCCACATAACACAGGACAACTGCCATACAGATGGCAAATAGAACACATCTTGCTTTTCAGTCAGGGACAGGAGGACACAAACACAATCAGCTGAGAAGGCAGCACTCTGAAAAGCAAACCAGAACTGACAGAAAATGAATGGGACAGAAATCAGTAATCCTGAAAGTTTTATTTATTATCAAAATAAATGACACCCACCCGTCCCCACACAATCCTGATCCCACACCCTCAAATTTGGATCTCACTTCTCCTGATCACCTTCCAACCCCATCTCATCCTGGAGGCTGAGGAATTGAGTAATTTTGGCATGGGAGTGAGGTGGGAACCAGCCATTTTGAGGTGGGATTGAGTCATTTTCGGGTGACAGACAAATCCACCTTGGCTTTTAGAGCGCAAAAATATGGAGAATACTCCCAGATAACCCCCAAGAACCCACAAATCCTCCAGAATATGTTACAAAACTGTAAATTCTACCTCAAATACCTCTTAAATGGTGGGACTTTTGACATCTCTGGTCAATACTCTTTTTAGGCATTTTTCAGGTGTTTTTAAATGATAAAGACAAATCAGAAGAAAATTAGAGCCAAACCAAAACCCAAGACCCCTTGAGCATCCCCTGAGCACTGGACAAAACAAATTCAGCAGAAATCAAATTTAACCCTCTATAAAATGCCTTGAGGAAGTTTTGCTCTTCCCACAAGTCACTTCTGATGGAAACACAAACAAATCCCAAATATTAATAGACCAACAACAGAAGCAATTCTGTGGTAATTCCAAATTTCATCAGTTCCAGCACAGCTCCAGCTCAGATGCTGGCAGGTTCCAAAAAACAAAACATTGAAATTTGTCCCAATACAGATTATTAAAAGGAAGGGAACAGTCTGTGTGGCTGTCACAAAGGTGACAGGGATGAAGAAAATAATGATTCTCCCCCCAATCTTGTGAATTCAGGAGTTATTTCGGAATAACTTGAGCTGGGCTTCTTGTAGGACTTTAGTAGCCTCGTGTTTCTCAACTTGGGGTGAATGATCCTTGTCAGTCTCGCTGGTATCATTTGTTCCCTTTCCTCCAGTGATTTTAACAGACTTTTCAAAGCAGGAAAACAAAATATTTTCTTTACCCTGGCCACCCACAGCTTCCACTTTCCTCATAAGTTCTCCCAAAAGTTGCTCAGAGGAAGCTGCATCAAAGTTTCCAAGAGTTCCTTCGGAAAGAAGCAGAACCTCTGCAGAGGAGGGAACCAGGCTGTTGTCAAAGACACTTGGGGTCAGCCAACAGTGCCCTGAACTCACTGTGCAAAGTAATATTGCAGTTTGGTTAATAAAATTGTTAGAGAGATGCCCCTGCCCCAAATAAGGTGCTAACAACACCAAATCCAAAGTGAATTTTACTGACCAGTAAATGTGAGGTAGAGAGAGATGGAAAGGAAGAGAGAAGGGGAGAAAGCAAGGGAGTGACAGGGACAGAGATCTCCCCTGGTGCAGGGCAAGTGTGACATTGTCCCCTGTGTGCGTGGCCTTCCCAGGGTGGGGGTTTTACACCTGAGCCAGTTTGGGTAAGGGGGGTGGTGTTCACCCCCCACCCCGAGCAGGGATTGCCTCACTGTTTCAGGTTTCAGTGTCAGATGTAACCAAAAGTGTTTTCAGTCCCCATCTCCATAAACTGTTATCAACAGGTGGGGCAGTGTTCTTTATCTCTTCCAAGGCTCAGCCCTGATAACACCCTCCAGGGGCCATCTTCTGTTAATGGGCCATTGAGTGTCAGTGCAGGACTGATAAAATTACAACATCCCATTGTGGGATGCTCCGCCCAGGGGGAGGAACCAAGCATTCCTGCCTGGATATAATCTCACCCTTGCAACACCACGATCACCTTGCCTACTGGATTCCCAGAGGACAAGAGCTCCATAAGCACCACTGGACCTTCAGAGGAAGACCAGACCCTTCTACAGGATCGCCACTTTGACAGAATCACGTTCATCACTCCAGCTGGACTGCAGCCACCATTTCATCAGACTGCTACCACCACCCTGAGCAACGGGGTGTCAGGTTATATCCTGACTCTGTGAGTTTAAACCAGTGTTTCTGCATCATTGCCTTGATCTTAATTATCTTATTCAATTGTCCTTCTGGCTTAGACTGTCCCCCTGGTTTGCCTTCCAACCAGTAACAAACTCACTGTGCTCATCCCTTGTTTACCTCCCAAAACAGGATTTCCCATACCCAAACATTCGCCAGATGGAGGAGAAGGTTGCAAGGAAAAGGAAGATGCCCTGGGACACCGAGGCAGGTGAGGAGGAAGTCAGTGCCCCTTTCCCCCTCTCTCCTGCCCCATCTCTCAGCTCAGCCTGGCTCCCAGCTGCAGGACAGCCCCACTGCCATTGCCCTCCTGCTGGGGACGCACTGTGGGGGATCTCCTTGCCATTCCATCTGGCACGGAGGCAAATCCCACCTACTCCTTGTCCTTCCTCCCCCAGACAAGGAGAAGAAGATAAAGACCAGGGAGGATAAATCTCTGCAGCAGAACCTCTTGGAAGAGGCCATTTTGAGCAGCTCCATGGTGCAGGAATACAACAGTGAGGAAAAGCCCCAGAGATGCCACAGGAGGAGGGGCTGCAATGCCAGCCCAGGGTGTTCTGAGGAGGAAAGTCCCACTCTGTGCCGGGAAGGTGGGCAGAGATTCAGCCGGAGCTCGGAGCTGGTGGTGCCTGAGCAGCATCATGATGGGGAGAAGCCCTACAAGTGCTTGGAGTGTGGGAAGAGCTTCAGGAGGAGCAACAACCTGATCCACCACCGGATGATCCACACTGGGGAATGGGCCTACAAGTGTGGGGAGTGTGGGAAGGGCTTCAGCTGCAGCTCTGCCCTTGTCACCCACCAACGCATCCACACTGGGGAGAGGCCCTACGAGTGTCCTGAGTGTCAGAAGAGGTTTCACACCGGCTCCACTCTCCTCCTGCACCAGCGGCTTCACACGGATGAGAGGCCCTTCTGCTGCCCGGACTGTGGGAAGGGATTCAAGCGCAACTCCACCCTCGTCACCCACCGGTGCATCCACACCAGGGAGAGAGGCCCTATGAGTGCGGGGAATGTGGGATGAGCTACAGCACAAGATCCAACTTGATCCGCCACCAGATCATCCACACTGGGCAAAGGCCATACAAGTGTGAGCAATGTGGGAAGGGCTTCAGCCAGAGGTCCAACCTCATCATCCACCAAATGATCCACACTGGGGAGAGGCCCTATGAGTGTCCTGAGTGTCAGAAAAAGTTTAAGACCAGCTCTAATCTCCTCTGCCATCAGCGGATTCACATGGATGAGAGGCCCTTCCTCTGCCCCGACTGCGGGAAGGGCTTCAAGTACAACTCCTCCCTTGTCAAGCACCGGCGCATCCACACTGGGGAGAGGCCCTACGAGTGTCCCCGGTGTGGGAAGAGCTTCACCCAGAGCTCTCACTTGACCAAACACCAACGGAGGCACTAGTAAGGGAAGCCCGGTGAGTCCCCCAACTGCATGAAGAGCTTTGTACACTGCTCCAGCCTTATCCCCCATGGGAAGACCCATGCTGTGCACAGGCCTGGTGACCCACATTCGCTGTGATCCATGTTGGGAAGACACCTGACTGGTCATCTTTTTGGTTTGGCCTTAATGTTCTTCAGATATGTCTTTATCAATTAAAACACCTGAAATAGGACTGAAAATAAAGTAATTATTCAGATATTCCCAAAGTCCAACCCTTTAACAGGTATTTGAGATTAAATTTATAATCTGGGGACATATTCTGAAGGATTTGTGGGTTCTTGGGGGATTTCAGGCTGTGTTCTCCACATCTTTGCACTCCTGAAGACAAGATGGATTGATCTGTCACCTCAAAATGACTCAGCCTCACTGAAAACACCTCAATCTTACCCCAAAAGAGCTCAATACCACATCAAAATGGCTTGTTTCCGCCTCAAAAAACTATAACCCATGACAAAATACCCAATTCCACAACCTCCAGGGTGAGATGGGGTAGGAGGGAAACTGGAAGAAGTGGGATCCAAATGTAAAGGGCGTAGGATCATGATTGTGTGTAGCTGGGTGTATGGGATATATTTTGAAAGTAAATAAAACATTCAAAATTATTGCTTCCTGTCCCATTAATTTTCAGTCAGTTCTGTTTTGCTTTTCAGAATGACACCTTCTCAGTTGATTGTATTTGTGTCCTCCTTTCTCTCCTGCCTTCCTTTGCCTGCTCTGTTTCTCTCTCAGTGTCCCCTTTGACCCAGGGCAGCTCCCACCAAAGACCCTGCCCTAATTTCATTCCCAATCCATGAACTCCAACCACCATGGGTGAAGTTAGGAAGGCTGGCAATGAAATGTCACTGTAGGATCTTGCTCCACTTGGCTTTTGACTCTTTCACAAGAGCTTTGCCTTCAAGAGCAGGAACATCTTTTCCTGGCTGGGAACTGTAATTCCATGCCCAAGGAGTGTGTGCCATGGATCCCAGAGGGGCATTCCCAAGGTTCCCAGGGTTCTGCTCCTGCCGTGCCTCCCAAGGAGCTGTGCAGGGCAGGGGAAAAGGTGCAGCAGCTGTGTTGGTTCTGCAGTGCCGCAACAGCCCCTGGTTCCAGGAGTTTCCACACTGCCAACAGTAGTTCCTGGGTTCCATGATGCCCTGCTGTGTCCCCATGGATATTTGGTGTCATGAAGTTCTTCAGTGTCACAATGACCACCTCGCTCCATGAGCTTCCACAGTGTCCAACTGGGCTCCTTGGATGGGCAGTGTCACCATGGACCATTGGCTCCATGCAGCCCTGCTGGGCCACTATGGACTCCTTGGTTCCATGAGATTCTGGGGGTGTCTCCATGGTCTCCTTGGATCCACAGTGTCACAATGGACCACTGGATCCACGTGGCCCTGCTGTGTCACCATGGCCCTTTGGTTCCATGGGACCCCAGGGTCACAATTGACTCCTTGCTTCCACGTCACCCACTCAGTGCCAAAATGGCCCCTTCGTTCCATGGGGAACACAAAAGATTTATAGAAACATTGAGCAAATCCTGTTTAACGTACCTGGGAACATCTGTTTGCATTCCAAAGAGAGGTAAAAGGTGAGGATGGCACGAGCAGCTTCCATCTGCAACATGGATCTAGGGAATGGGCCAGGACAGAGAATTCAGCTGGGAGACTCAGATAATTTTGCTTCCAGTGATCATTTCTGGTCACACTGTCCCTTGTAGAAAGGTGACACCATTCCAGGCAGCCTGTACTGAGCAGGTGGCTCCTGAGTTGTGTTTGTTGTTTAGGAAACGTGCTCAGGCTTTTCCATTCTTTTCTTCCCAACAGGAAAACTTCTCCTGGGCCTGTGTGCAGGCAGAGCCCTGAGGAGAGCAGGTGGGATATGGTCCAATGGGCTGGGACATGGAGCTGCAGAGCTCAGGGACAAGGTTCTGCTGCAGGGCACAGGGATGTCAGTGCCAGGTGGGCGATGTCAGACATGGTGAGGCTGGGGGTGAGGAGCAGCTTGTCCAAACAGGGTCAGCCCTCAGGGGGCTCATTCTTCTACATGCCCAGACCTCCTCTGGAGAAGTTCAGTGTCAGGATCACCTGGGGAATGCTTCTATCCGCTCTTCTCCAAACTGGGAAATAAAAAACCCCACTCATTTGATTGAAGAATAAAAGGTCATGAGGTGCACGTGGAAATCTTCCTCCTTAACAGAACTCCAGACTGACTCCAGTCAGCTGCACAAGCCCTGGAGGCTTGCAGACAATTGAATAAAGACAAAGCACCCGTGAGGGCTTTCTGTATTTTGATGATCCCCACTGTGGTTTTGGGACGGAGTCCAGGACCCTCAGGCACTGAGAGAAGGCTGAAGAAGCTGCTCAAGGAGTCAGGATCAAAACTCAAAGTGACCTGGAGCATCACACGGCCCCACTGAGGGCAGGGACTGCCAAAGGCTCCCAGGTTGTGGGAACTCAAGATGTCCCTCAGATATTTTTAGAGGTTCCAGGCCTTGGTCAGAAGCATTTTTGACCCTGGCAGACAGCTGGAAACAGCTGTGATTTTGTGTTTGAACCATGGAATGAATTACCAAATTTGAAGGTGGAACAAGCAGTCACAAAAGGTTAGATAGAATAGTAAAAGTAGTTACAAAGTAGAGGGGAAATTTTTGTTAGTATTGTACAGAGGGGTTTTAGCACATGTACAGGGGCGGGGTTTTCTATTGTACATGGGGGTCAGAAGTTCTAAGATGGATGAAAGTGGGCTGATCCCATTCTTCCTCCTTCTTCTTCCTTGCCTCCATGTTCTTGGTGATGTTGGCACTTACAGGTTGGTTTAGAGTAGAAAAGCACTTGGTAATATATGTAGTAGGTATCGGGGAATAACTGTAAACATGTAATACATAATATATCTCATAAAAGATAGCAGCAGCCCTGGGCTGGTAGAGAGAAGAAGACACCGGACAGTCAGGGTGTCAGGAGTGTGTGCGTCTCTACCCAGGCCGCTGATCAAAGGGCCGCAGCCCAAGAACATAATCTGTTAGATAACTAGCAATAAATCCTCTTGAGACCGAACAACAAGAGGCTGCAGAGTATTTCTTTGGACGCACGGGTTGGAGGAGAAGCTTTACCACCACACGAGACCCCAAACCAAACCTGGGGTTCTCACATCTGGCGTCCCTGTGCGGGCATCAGCAAGAAGACCGAAAAGAAACATCAAACAACCTCCAATCTGCATTAGCGGAGAAGAAAAAAAAGAGAAGAGCAGAGCACACACACTCGCAGCAAATTCCAAGAAGAGAGGGAGCAGACAGCTCGAGATAAGAACCTGACCTTCACTGAAACAACTCATCTCGGGGACTTTCCAGGGAGGAGATGACCCAGAAGCGCGCCTGGGATCTCTCACCTGTGACCTGCTGGACGGTGATCAGTGCCATCTCCGGACTGACCTCAAGCCGACACAGCTTTTGGTGAGAACGGTCAAAATTAAGAACATGGGGGGGGAATTCTCCCAAGAGGAAAAAGAAATAGTATCTGCCTTCCAGGGCATCATCTCTGCCCATCCGGTGGAGATTGCTCAAAAGGAGATGAAAGATTTATTATTGTGGGTGAGGTGTAACTTCCCACACTCAGATCCAGATTTATCGTTTGAGCCAAATTTTTGGCAGGAAATTAATAAGCAATTATATTATCAGGCTATAAGAAATAATAAGCTTGCCGCAAAACTTTTATCTTCAGCAAGAACAGTTTTAGAGTCACTCTCACAACGCGGCAGCTCAAGCCAGGCAGCTACGGCTCCTGGTGACAAACAGAGCGGGGGACAGTCCAGCCAGCAGCTTGGGACAGCCCCTCTCACCACAGACACAGGACAGGCAGGATTGCTTCCTGTGGAACATCAGGGAGATGATACCCCATCGCGTCCCGTGTCCCCGGGCTCTCACTGTTCCTCAGTTTCCCAAAAGTCCCTAAGCTCCTCCGATGCAGAAATTCCCCAGACAGAGGCAGGCGAGCCAGGCACAGCCGCGACCCTCAGTGGGAGGAAGACATTGCCCAAGTCCAAACTCATGGCAGGGATGGCAGCGGTGGCGGCTCCGGTGGGGGAAGGTGCGAACGTGAGTGCAGAGCAGGGGGAGGAGGGAGAGGAAAGCGCCTCCACATCTGCGCAGGCTGGGAGTTCAAAACAGCCCGTGCAGAAAGCGAGGCCGGGGAGAGCGGCGGGGGCGGGACGGATCGGGGCGAAAGCGGGGGATGCGAGTGCGGAGGTGGTACGCTCGGAGCGCCTGGGGACGCGTTTGGTGTCGAGAATCCGTGAGGCCGCAGAAGTGGCCGCCCAAAGGGCGTGGGAACTTGGCTCCCTGACCGCGGCAGCCAGGGCTGCTGAGGAAGCGGCAGAGGGACAGCGGGAGGCGTTCCTCACTGCAGCTCAGGCGGCGGGCACGTGTGTGAAGGTCGAGCAAAACCCGACAGCCATGGGTGGAGGGGATTTCTCACATTTCGAACGCGCGGGACAGGCACACAGGGGGCGGAGCCGGCGCGCGCGGGCTGTGGGTGCTGGCATGGAGCCAGGAGACGGGCAAAGTGAGACGGAGACATCAGGGTTGGAATGGGAACAGGAGGGTGGTTGTGTCAGCCTTGTGGGGGACGGCAGTGGCTCTGATTCGGAGGCGGTGCGGGGCGGAGCGAGGCCAAAGCATAGCCAGGGTCGAAGCAGGAGCGTTCACTCCCCTGAGATGACGCAGGCAGGGATGAGGCGTGGCCAGGAGGTAAACATTCCTCAGGGCACCGTTCCATCACAGTTCCCATGGCAACAGACAGCCCAAGGCCACGGCCAATCCCTGTCTGCTTCTGACATGACCGAATTAGAACAGTTGTTACAACAAGAGTCAGTTTCATCAACTGCAGGGATTGCAAACGTGAATCAGTTGTTAGGAGAAATGCTCAAAAGTTTATCGGGAATTAGTGCGGGATTTGCAAATGTAAATCAGTTGACAGAAGAGATGCTCAAATGTTTATCGGAAGTGCAGATTGAAGAGCAGAGTGCGGTTCTGACCTCAGCTGGTCAGGCGGCAGCGCCATCTAGCGGCGGAACCACAACATTGCAACAGGCTTCGCAGAACTTGTCAGGTCGAGGCACTGCGCCACCCAGTGGTGGGACTGTGACATTGCAGGACTTTTTTCCAGTTTCTTATAAGAAAAACTCCAGGGTGAAAAAGGTCACATCTGCACGGCAGCAGGAACCTCCACTGACACCGGAACAGTGCGGGACTCAGGACACTTCTGCTGAGGTGCAGCAACGGGAGGAAATGATACGCATCACTGCTTCAGAGGGTGTTCCAGCTTGGACAATTCCAAAATCAAGGTCTGCCAAACTTTCGGGGCAGGGAGAGTCAATTTTCATATCAAAGGGGGTTGTTGAATTTCTTTTACAATATTGAAGCACAGCCTTGGAGTCACAGCCAGAACTGTTGGTTCATCTTCCAAAAATTTTCCAAATAACGCAAGGCAGTCGTGTGTTCTCCTCCACAGCAGATGCTTCACTTTTCTCCAGAGGCTTCCAGCCTTCATCTTCGCAGATGCTGCAGACGCCGTTGGTATCGGTGAGTGCTGCTGCACCAGAACTGCAGCCACAACAGATGACTCCACTCTACAGGTAAGTACCCACTGAATTTACAGCTTTGCAGAGCGCAAAAGTGGACTGGCAGGACATTTGAGCAGAATTGGAGAAAGAGAAAGGTTTATTGCAGGGCTCGGGAAATATAATGATGCCAGTGAACTATGACGCTCAGGGCCAAAACCCGAGATGGGAACGCCTGGACCTTGGAGCAATCAAAGATTTAGCTAAGGCCATTCGGGACAATGGGTTGTCATCACCATATTTCAAGCAAATGTTAAAAAGTATTTTTGGAATGTATGATTTAACACCGTATGATCTTAAATATCTTGCGACATCAGTTCTTACAGACACCCAAGCTCTCGTGTGGCAGAAGGCATGGAGGAGATCCCTAGAGGAGCTGAGAGCCAGATACCAGGGTGGGCCAAATGCAAACCTCACCATGGCGCAGCTTGCTGGTGATCCTCCTGAGGACGATCCAACTCAACAGGCAGTGAGGCTCCCGCGTCACGTGCTCAGCGACATCAAAGAGGCAGCACGGAGGGCGATTCTTCAGATTGCTCCAGCGGGGGTCCAGGACACAATCTACACCGAGATCAAACAAGGTCCTGCAGAGCCGTTTTCTTCATTCGTGGATCGTCTTTCTCAGGCGGTGGAGCGACAGGTGAGCGAGGAGGGAGCGAAACCACACCTGGTCAAAAGCCTCACGTTCTCCAATGCCAATCTGGAGTGCAGACGGATCATCAGCATGATGCCGCACCAGGCCACCTTGGCAGACATGATCGAGGCGTGCAGCAAGGTGGGGACACCACAACATGTTGCTTCCATCATGGAGGAACACTTGGGGGATCAAATTGAAAAACGTGTCAGGGAAGCTCTTGCAAATTATACAAAGGGCAACCCTAATGCAGAAAGACGGTGCTTTGGGTGTGGGACACAAGGACATATTAAAAGGAACTGCCCACAACTTTCAAAGCCCAACAAGCCACCAGACCTTTGCCCTCGGTGCAGGAGAGGGAAACATCTCGCAAGTGAGTGTCACTCACAGACAGATGTGGATGGGAAACTTCTTCCTATTCTGGGAAACGGGAAAAAGAGCACGAATCAACGCCAGCGCGCTCAGACACAAATCCTGGCAGTGACACAGAACCAGCAGGGACAATCCTCGGGGAGCAACAAACAGAACCCCTCAGCAGAGCAATCTCCAAAATCCCCAGCGACCCAGACTTGGTACCACCCGGATTCCAATGCGTCTTGGCAACCTCCAAACTGACATGTCTTTTGGACAATAGCCATGCAGTGATACCTACAGGTGTCACAGGGACTTCTTGGAAAAGACAGGACTTTTTAATAATGGCCAGGGACAGGAGCAGTATCCTTGGACTTGTTGTTTATCCATCTTTGATTTCAGCAAACCGTAATGAGGAGCTGATGGTCATGGCAAAAGTCTTGCGACCACCTCTGACAATTCCACAAAACACACCGATTGCTCGAGCCATGCCTTTGCCATCTCATCCAGAAAGGCAAGCCATGCCGGTGTTCAACAAACGGGACTCTTTTCCTGGTGATCAAGCAGAAGTGCATGCATCTTGGGTGAAACATTTGAGCCAGGATCGGCCCATTGTTACTTGTCAGTTGACTTGTAACGAAAAGACAATTGCTATTACAGGGATGCTTGACACAGGAGCGGATGTTACAGTTATTTCATACATTTTTTGGCCTTGGGAATGGGACTTGGTTGCACCTTTGGGTTCTCTCACAGGCATAGGGGGGAGTTCCCTGTGCATGCAGAGTGAGAACGCAATTGTTGTCACAGGCCCAGGAAAAAAGACAGCAGTTATCCGTCCTTTCATCGTGCAAAAGCCCATCACAGTATGGGGAAGGGACCTTTTGGCACAATGGGGACTGAAATTAGAATTGGATTTTTAACAGGGGTCACTGTGGCACTTTGAAACTGACCTGGAAAACAAATGATCCTGTTTGGGTGGATCAGTGGCCCCTAGAGCGGAAAAAATTGAGTGCATTGAAAAAGTTGGTCCAGGAACAGCTGCAGAAGGGACACATCAAACCAACAGACAGCCCATGGAATTCCCCAGTGTTTGTCATTCACAAGAAAACTTCAGGGTCTTGGAGACTGCTTCATGATCTCAGGAAAATCAACGAGGTCATCAGGACATGGGGCCACTGCAGCTTGGGCTTCCATCTCTCTCGATGATCCCGAGGGACTGGTCGCTTGTGATCATTGATCTCAAGGACTGTTTTTTCAGCATTCCACTTCATCCAGATGATGCTCCACGCTTTGCATTTTCTGTCCCAAGCATCAACAGAGAAGAACCTTTGCAGAGATACCACTGGACGGTTCTTCCTCAGGGACTCAAAAATTCTCCAAGCATTTGCCAATGGTACGTGGCCCAAGCTTTGCATCCAGCATGAGAGAAACATCCAAAACCAGAAATTATCCATTATATGGATGATTTGCTCATTGCAGCGCCAACAAAACAAGAGGTGCAAGAAGTTCGTGACTGTGTGATTGCGCAGGTGCAAAAAGCAGGACTGGAAATTAGTACACCAAAAATACAGGAAATTGCACCTTGGAAATACCTGGGGTGGAAGATCACGAAACAAACAATAAGGCCACAGAAACTGGAAATCAACACAAAGGTCACCAATCTCCAGGATTTGCAACAGCTTTTGGGGGAGATCAACTGGATGAGACCGATCCTGGGAATCACCAATGACGACATCTCATCGTTGCTTGATCTTTTGAGAGGGGACAGTAACATCAAATCTCCCAGAACTCTGACGCCTGAAGCAAAAAAGGATCTTGAAAAGATCACAGACATGATTCAGCAGAGACAAGCACATCGCTTTGTAGAATCATTGCCTTTTCATTTAGCAGTGTTGGGGGAAACAGCACAGTTATATGGGTTGATTTTTCAATGGGATTTGTCTCAAATGGACCCTCTTTTGTTGATAGAGTGGGTTTTCTTAGCTTACAGGCCCTCAAAAACAATTCTTACGGATCTAGAAATGGTAGCACAGATTATTATTAAGGCGAGAACCAGGTTGTTGACAATGTCAGGCAGAGATTTCTCAGTTATTCATGTTCCTTTGAAAAAAGTATATTTTGAATGGGCGATGCAAAAATCACAGGATTTTGCAATTGCTTTGTTAGGTTATCCAGGAATTTGTACTGTTCATTTTCCAGCTCACAGGATGCTGAATGCGAAAGTAAGTCTCAGAGAAAAGCCAAAAATAAGCCAGGAACCAGTGGATGGGATGACAGTGTTCACCGATGGTTCAGGAAAAACTCATAAATCAGTAGTTACATGGCAAAATTCAAAAACAGGGGAGTGGGAATCAGACATAAAAATGGTACAAGGTTCGCCACAAATTGTGGAACTGGCAGCAGTTGTCAGGGTTTTTCAATTGTTTCAGGAACCTCTCAATCTGGTCACAGATTCAGCATATGTTGCAAATGTGGTCAGACGGTTGGAGGGATCACTTTTGAAACACACTGACAATGAAATTTTATATTCATATCTGTCATGCATGAGAACAATTTTGGAAAATAGAGAACACAAATATTTTGTTACACATATCAGGGCACACTCATCACTCCCAGGGTTCTTAGCAGAGGGAAATGCTCAAGCAGACAAACTCACAATGACCATATCTCAGACATTGCCAGATATTTTTGAGCAGGCAAAATTGAGCCATGCATTTTTCCATCAGAATGCACAGGCATTGGTGGAATCCTTTCGCCTCTCCAAAAGTCAGGCGAGGGAGATCATCAATGCTTGTCCAGACTGTCAGCTTGTGCAGCCTCCTGTGTCTACAGGAGCTGTCAATCCAAGGGGATTGCAGAGTCTTCAGCTCTGGCAGGCTGATGTCACAAAATACGCATCTTTTGGGAGGCTCAAAAATATCCATGTTTCAGTTGACACATTTTCAGGGGCAATTTTTGCATCATTACATACAGGGGAAACCGCAGAACATGCCTGCAGACACTTTTTGCAAGCCTTCGCATCACTCGGGGTGCCACAAGAAATAAAAACAGATAATGGTCCAACTTATACAGGCAAAGTGCTTGACAAATTTTTGAAAAAATGGGGAGTGAAACACATTTTTGGTATTCCTTATTCTCCCTCAAGTCAAGCAATCATTGAAAGAACACATCACACCCTGAAATCCCTTTTGGATAAACAGAAAAGGGGAGAGGCAGGTTCAACACCTTATATGCGGCTGAACAAAGCTCTGTATGTATTGAATTTTTTAAATGGTTCTTTCTCAGAGCCCACACCACCAATTGTTAGGCATTTTACAAATAGTACACAAGCAAAGTTAAGGGAAAATCCTTTGGTTTTGATCAGAAATCCGGAATCAGGACAAATTGAAGGTCCATTTACATTAATAACTTGGGGCAAGGGTTTCGCTTGTGTTTCCACAGAGCGAGGACCGAAGTGGGTGTCGGCGAGGCACGTGAAACCTTTTCGGGTGCAGACGCAGGTGGACGTGGACCCGAGGAGCAAAGAAGAGGCAGACAAGGACGCTGCAGACGTCTCGTCAGACAACAATTAATTATTCAGAGACTTGGGGTTTTTCGGGGAAATTAAGTGTCATTTGAATATTGCTGCATTGCAGGGTTTTTCACAAAGGTTGGGGACATGGACATGGAGTTTAGACAGGTAGTGTTCATGTGTCTCATTTTCTTGTCCGTTGCTTTGGACAATGAGACAGACTTTCCCATGAAACAACCAAGGGAAAATGTGTGGCAAACTTTGGCAAAGGCAGCGGGTCTGGACAGTATTTGTCTGACTCATTCAAAGCCAGGGAAACCATTTTCAACATGTTTGGTAGGTGTGCCAGTGAAGGAGTGGCCAATTCCAAAAAATATCCCTCTAAAGGTTTTAAAAACCTTTTCAGATCCTATGGAAGGGTGGCATGTTTGGACACCATACCTTCCTGTGGCTCACCTGGAACCCCCAGAGTTAGACATTTTTGGGTCAACAAAAATGAAATATTGCATCAAATTTGATCCAGTGGGAGTGGCAAAAACAGATAATCATACAATAGATGTCACTCCAAATCTATCTTTTTATAAAAATGCATCATCTTGGTGCAATTACACCAAGGTGACAAGCAAAGCATCCCTTCAACACCCAGTCACTTTACCGAAGGGAGTGTTTTTGATTTGCGGGGACAGAGTTTGGCCTGCTATCCCTGCAAAAATCAAGGGCGGTCCATGCAGCATTGGGGAGCTCTCATTGATTGCACCTGATTTGAAAACTTTAAAGGAGCAGACACGCAGGGAAGAAAGATCCCTTGATCAATACAGTCCAAATTGTGATGATGATGTTTATACCTGGGACAAGGCTCGGAGAATTGCAGTTGCAATTTTCTCGCCCCAAACAGCATCGGGGGTGGCCTTGACACAATTGGACCACATAGCTTGCTGGTTGAGCAAACACAGTCGTGCCATTTCGTCTGCACTGAGTGACATGTTAACAGACATCAGCAGTGCAAGACAGGCAGTGCTTCAAAACAGGGCGGCAATTGATTATTTGCTGCTGTCACATGGGCACGGATGTGAAGAATTTGAGGGGATGTGCTGCATGAACTTGTCAGATCATTCAAAATCCATTCATGAAAATATAAAACAAATAGAAAGTAGTATCACCAAGCTGAAAAAAGTAACAGGGCCCTGGTGGGATGATTTCTTTAACCTTTTTGATCTCTCACCAGTGTGGAAAGAAATTTGGAAAGTAATATCATATATTCTTATAGGGCTTGTAGTTCTTCTGCTTGTCATGCCATGCATTTTCATGTGTATTCGAAGGGCCTTGAACAAAGTAGCAAAGCAGGTGTTTTTGGTTCAAACAGGGAGGGGAGATGTGGGAACTCAAAATGCCTCTCAGACATTTTTAGAGGCTCCAGGCCGTGGTCAGACACAGTCTGGACCCCAGCAGGCAGCTGGATTTAGCTGTGATTTCGAGTTTGAACCATGGAATTAATTACCAACTTTGAAGGTAGAACAAGCAGTCACAAAGTGCTAGATAGTATAGTAAATGTAGTCACAAAGTAGAGGGAAATATTTTTTGGTAGTGTACTGGGGGGTTTTATTGCATGTACAGGGGGGTTTTTACTTTGTACATGGGGGTCAGAAGTTCTAAGATGGAGGAAAGTGGGCTGAACCCATCCTTCTTCTTTCTTCTTCCTTGCCTCCATGTTCTTGGTGATGTTGGCACTCACAGATTGGTTTAGAATAGAAAAACACTTGGTAACGTAGGTAATAGGTATTGGGGAATAATTGTAAACATGTTATACGTAATATATCTTATAAAAGATAGCAGCAGCCCTGGGCGGGGGGAGAGGAGAAGAAGACACCAGACAGTCAGGGTGTCAGGAGTGTGTGCCTCTCTGCCTGGGCCGCTGACCAAAGGGCCGCAGCCCGAGAACTTAATCTGTTAGATAACTAGCAATAAAACATCTTGAGACCGAACAAGAAGAGACTGTGGAGTTTTCCTTTGGGAACGCGGGTTGGAGGAGAAGCTCTACCACCACACAGGAACCCCAGCCAAACCCGGGGTTCCGACAGAAATGAGTAAGAATATTCTAGTGAAAGCACTGGTAATAAGCCAACACAGAACCAACCACACTATTTGATGCATTGGCTGAGAAATCTCATAGTGGCAAACCAAAACCTCTACAAAAACTTCCTGATGAACTGCCCCAGACAAGAGAGAAATCAAGGCAGAGCCATGGTTTGTCAGGACTTGCTTGATCCCCATGGTGCATTTGGAGCTGAGCCCTGCAACCTCAGAGCCTGAGAGGAGATTGCACAAACCTTTCCAGGAGTTAGAGCCAGAGGAAACACCCAAAGTGTCACAAAACATTAATGGGACACACTGAGGTCCATCCCTAACACAGGCTCCTCATGGACTCTATGGAGGAGAGAACTGGAGGCCAGGATGGCACAAAAATCTCTCAGAGACTCAAAATGGCACAAATAACTCTCAGTGTGGAAAGGACAATCCAAAGTACCTCAAAAAAGTTGAGTATCTCAAAGTATTAATGAGCTCCACTGAGTGTCAATTCAAAGCACAGAAGGGACACATTAAAACAGATAATTTGAGGCTGAGACTGCACTGTCACATAAAGTCTGTATCAAAAGGGAAACACCAAGTACCTTACAAGAACTGAAGTACCTTGAAGCATTAATGAGCCCACTGAGTGTTGTTACTGACAAAGACTCTCCAGGGACTAATTACAGCAGATTTTTGGAGGCCATGATTGCACAAACCTAACAGAGACTCCAAGGCAAAAGCAAAAGCCAAAGTCCTTTGAAAAACCTTCAGACCCTGGCAGCATGAAGGAGCCCCCAGGGCCATTCCTGACCAAGGCTCCCCAGGAACTCCTTCCAGCAGATCCTTGAGGCCACTGGGATGTGGGCTAGGGGGGGATGCTGAGGGAAGGACCAGGGGGTGACAGTGCCCAGCCTGGCTGGGGCTGTGCCAGGAGGCCCCAGGGCCTCAGGACAAGGTGTCTCCTCACAGCCCTTGGTGGCACAGACCCTGCTGTGCCCCAGGGCACCAAGACTTGGCTTCTCTTTGTCCCCACCTGGCATCAGTGCCTCCACTTCTCTGCTCTGCCTGGGGCCTGGGGACACTTTCTGTCTAGGTTCGACAAGACAGGAATCTGCGAAGGAGGGCTAAAGCCTCCTGTGCAATGGAGAAGGTAAACCCCCTCCCTCCGAATTACTAGGAGTTTTAAATCAAAAGGCTCTCAGGCAAAGATATGGGAATGGGAGTAACAATTCTTTACTAGGAGAAAACTAGACAACAATTTAAAAAGGCAAATGCAATCGGTACAAACAAAACCAGTGAAAAAGTCCAGAACCTGAGGATTCGGGGTGCCAGTAGCAGTCCTGCTGGGACAATTGCTCCCCTTGCAGTGGTTGATGAATTGCAGCTGCAGTGGTGATCTTTTGAAGGGTATAGTTTTCCTCTGAAGATCTGGTGGCAGTGGGGCCGGTCTTCCTCTGTGCCGGGGTTGCCTCCGAGCTCCGCCGCCGTCGCCTCAGTGCGCTCCGGCTGCTTCGCTGCGAGTGCCGCCGAAGAGAGCTGCTTCTCTGGCAATCCCCCCAAGTAAAGAGCTGCTCTGTCCCCAAAAAGATACCCCCTTATATCCAATAAAAGAGTGCTTGGCTTCCCCCTCTGGGTGGAACATCTCACAATAGGATGGTGTTACGTTACCAGCCCTGCATTGAATCAGTCAACGGCCCATTAGCAAACCATTACCTCTTAGGAGCAAAACCGGTTCTTGGAAAAGATAACAAACCTGCCCAACAGGTTTGCCTTCAACAGATGGCAAATAGAATACAAGCTTATCTTACAACCCAGGACATTATCCACCCCTTATTCTATTTCCATCTGCACACCATGAAATCTTACACCCAGTTCTCACTTAAGACCAAGTTTCCCTGTGGTACACAGCGGGTCTCCCCATCTTTCTGCATTACCCACCAAGTGTAACCAGGTCCTTGAGCAAAGACAATCCCACAAATGGGTTGGTCTTTGCCTGAGGTGGGATTAATCCAAACAGTTTTCCCTAAAATACCTTTAATATGTACTACAGGGACCTTATCTCCATCTACTGTGTGTAAGGGTTCTGACTGGGCAGGGCCAGCTCGATTGACAGACCCTCGGGTGTTGACCATCCAGGTTGCTTTTGTCAGGTTAATTTCCCAGTTTCTAAATGTTCCTCCACCAAGTGCCTTTAGGGTAGTCTTCAGGAGTCCGTTGCACCGTTCAACTTTGCCGGCAGCTGGAGCATGATAGGGAATATGATATATCCATTCGATACCATGTTCTCTGGCCCAGGTGTTGATAAGGCTGTTCTTGAAATGGGTGCCGTTGTCAGACTCAATTCTCTCAGGTGTGCCGTGTCTCCACAGGACTTGCTTTTCCAAGCCTAAGATGGTGTTCCGGGCAGTGGCATGGGGGACAGGGAAAGTCTCCAGCCATCCAGTGGTGGCTTCCACCATGGTCAGCACATAGCGCTTGCCTTGGCGTGTCTGGGGCAGTGTGATGTAGTCAATCTGCCAGGCCTCCCCATACTTGTACTTGGACCACCGCCCACCATACCATAGGGGCTTCACTCTCTTGGCCTGTTTGATGGCAGCACACGTCTCACAGTCATGGATCACCTGAGAAACACTGTCCATGGTTAGATCCACCCCTCGGTCTCGTGCCCACTTGTAGGTGGCATCTCTGCCCTGATGACCTGAGGCATCATGGGCCCATTGAGCCAGGAACAACTCCCCCTTATGGTGCCAATCTAAGTCTATCTTTGACACCTCTATTTTTGCTGCCTGATCTACCTGCTCGTTGTTTCGGTGCTCCTCATTAGCCCAACTTTTGGGGACATGGGCATCTACATGACGGACTTTCACCGTCAGCTTTTCCACCCGAGAGGCAATGTCTTTCCATATATCAGCAGCCCAGATTGGCTTTCCTCTACGTTGCCAGTTGGCCTTCCTCCACCTTCCCAGCCAGCCCCACAGAGCATTGGCTACCATCCATGAATCAGTATAAATGTAGAGCTTTGGCCACTTCTCCCTTTCAGCAATGTCCAGAGCCAGCTGAATGGCCTTGAGCTCAGCGAGTTGGCTTGATCCACCTTCTCCTTCGGTAGCTTGTGCAACTTGGCGTGTGAGGCTCCATACGGCTGCTTTCCACTTCCGGTTCATCCCTACGATGCGAGAGGAACCGTCAGTGAAAAGAGCGTAGCAGGTCTCCTCTGCTGGTAGTTGGTTGTATGGTGGAGCTTCTTCAGCCCTTGCCACTTGTACCTGCTCCTCATCATCAGTGAGACCAAAGTTTTCACCTTCTGGCCAGTTCGTAATTATCTCCAAAATCCCAGGGCGATTCAGGTTTCCAATACGGGCGCATTGAGTGATGAGGGCAATCCATTTGCTCCATGTGGCGTCAGTGGCATGGTGGGTAGTAGGAACCTTTCCTTTAAACATCCACCCCAGCACCGGTAGTCGGGGTGCCAGGAGGAGTTGTGTTTCTGTGCCAATTAGCTCCGAGGCGGCTTGAACTCCTTCAAAGGCAGCCAAGATTTCCTTCTCTGTGGGAGTGTAGTTGGCTTCAGACCCTCTGTAACTTCGGCTCCAGAATCCCAGTGGTCGGCCTCGAGTCTCCCCAGGCACTTTCTGCCAAAGGCTCCAGGACAACCCATGGTTCCCGGCTGCAGAGTAGAGGACATTCTTGACCTCTGGTCCCGTCCTGACTGGGCCAAGGGCTACAGCATGAGCAATCTCCTGCTTGATCTGGGTGAAAGCTTGTTGCTGCTCAGGGCCCCAGTGGAAATCATTCTTCTTTCGGGTAACCAGATAAAGAGGGCTCACAATCTGGCTATACTCAGGAATGTGCATTCTCCAGAAACCTATGGCATCTAGGAAAGCTTGTGTTTCCTTTTTGCTGGTTGGTGGGGACATAGCTGTGATCTTGTTGATGACCTCAGTGGGAATCTGGCGCCGTCCGTCTTGCCATTTCACTCCCAGGAACTGGATTTCTCGGGCAGGTCCCTTGACTTTGCTCTTCTTGATGGCGAAGCCAGCTTCTAGCAGTATCTGGATGATCCTCTCACCTTTCTCAAACACTTCTGCCGCTGTGCTCCCCCACACAATGATGTCATCAATGTATTGCAGGTGTTCTGGAGCCTCACCCTTTTCTAGTGCAGTCTGGATCAGCCCATGGCAGATGGTGGGGCTGTGTTTCCACCCCTGGGGCAGTCAGTTCCAGGTGTACTGCACGCCCCTCCAGGTGAAAGCGAACTGAGGCATGCATTCTGCTGCCAGAGGAATGGAGAAAAACGCATTAGCAATATCAATGGTGGCATACCACTTTGCTGCCTTGGACTCCAGCTCGTACTGGAGTTCCAGCATATCCGGTACAGCAGCGCTCAGCGGTGGAGTCACTTCATTTAAGCCACGATAGTCCACAGTCAATCTCCATTCTTGGTCAGATTTGCGCACAGGCCAGATGGGGCTGTTGAAGGGTGAGTGGGTTTTGCTGACCACCCCTTGGCTCTCCAGCTCCCGAATCATTTTGTGGATGGGGATCACGGCATCTCGATCCGTCCGATACTGCCGGCGGTGCACTGTCGAGGTTGCAATTGGCACGCGTTGTTCTTCCACCCTTAGGAGTCCTACTGCAGAGGGGTTTTCTGACAGTGCAGGCAAGGCGTTCAATTGCCTAATGTCTTCTGCCTCTACAGCGGCTATTCTAAAAGCCCACCTGAGTCCCTTTGGGTCTTTGTAATATCCGTTCCGGAGGAAGTCTATGCCTAGGATACACGGAGCATCTGGGCCAGTCACTATAGGATGTTTCTTCCACTCCTTCCCAGTCAGGCTCACCTCGGCTTCCACCAGAGTCAATTGTTGTGATCCCCCTGTCACACCAGCAATGGAAACAGGCTCTGCCCCCACATGTCCCGATGGTATCAGAGTACACTGTGCACCAGTATCAACTAAAGCATCATATTTTTGTGGCTCTGATGTGCCAGGCCATCGGATCCACACTGTCCAGAAGATCCGGTTGTCCCGTGCCTCTCCCTGGCTAGAGACAGGGCCCCTCTAACACTGGTTATCATTCCTTTCCTGGGCATACATACTAGAGGTCCCTTCAAGGGGGTCTGACAGATCGTACCCACAAGCTTGGTCACAGGAGGTTGAGGCTACCTTCACTTTGGTGGAACTCCCCCGGTTAGAGTTTCCCTCCTTAAGTTGACGGACCCATGTTGCCAGGACAGAAGTGGGTTTCCCATCCCACCTCCCCATGTCTTCCCCATGGTCACGCAGGAAGAACCACAGATTAGCCCTTGGGGTGTACCCTCTCTCTCTAGCTGGGGATTGTTGGGCGCTGATTCTGGGGCCTGTGACTCTCATGGGTGCTGTATTAACCTTCCTTATCTCCTCCCTCATCTCCTCTTTAAACTCCTTAATCACAGCTGAGATATGAGCCTGCATTGGGCCATTAATCATACTCTCATAATTCCTAAGTTTGTTGGCAACAGAACCCACTGTCTCCCGGTGAGCGTCAGCATTGATTGTTGCAATGAAGGTGGTATATTGAGATGGCCCCAGATTTGCTAGACTCCACAGCATTTGTCCCGTACACCTGACCTTGTCGGGGTCATTATTGTGTCGTCCATCCCTCCCAAAGAGTACCTCCAATACTGCCACTTCCCTCAGCTGTTGGATCCCTTCCTCGAGGGTCTTCCAGCACATTCTATGATGGTGCTCTTGCATTCTCTCTCTGTGGACAAACCTCTCCCTGACACTCATTAAGAGCCGCTCCCAGAGAGAAAGGGACCCTGGTTAGCTTACAGAAACCTGATTTATACCCAAATCCTGGGTCAAGGGTCCCAAGTTCCTTGCCTCACCACCGTCCAGCTGCACGCCTGTACCCATAAGATCCCAAACCCGGAGTAGCCAGGTAGCATAAGACTCACGCCCTCATCGCACAATGTCTTTATGCAGATTACGAGGACTTTCGTACGTCAGGGACTCGGTGATGATAGCAATCTCTGGCTCCCCTGTGGGTTGTGAGGTTCCTCCATTCCTGTCCCTATCTGCAGGGTGCTCTGCTTTCACCTTAGACTTCCTTGTTTCTACCAGGGCAACTGCTGTTGTCCGTGACTGCCTTTGTGGTTCAGCTGGAACCTGGACAGTTGTAACATCTGTGGGTTCCACAGCTGTACTATTAGACTGTCCTTCCTCAAGGCAAAGGGCCGGTTTCTCACCAGCTGGGGAAATGCACTCCTTCAGCATCTCTCGTATCTCCTTAACCAGAACCCTCACCCAGTCTGGGCGGTTCATTTCTGAGGTGGGCTGTGGGGCAGGGTCAGGCTCTGGAGCAGCAGCATCTCGAGTCTCTGGTGTAGGTGTGAGGGTAGTTATCCAGGTTAATCTTCCCTTATCTCTGACTGCTAAATATAACAGGACTATCAGCAACACCACCCATTGTATGGTATCATTAGCACTTAGAAAGGATCTTAACCCTTTGAAAACTGGTGGAGCAGACCCAAAAAGATGGTTAAAAGGTTGGGAGAAAGTTTGCCCAGGCGCTATTTCCTCGCAGTAGGTACCATTATTAAAGTAACCCCAAAAACATACAGTTAATGTGTGATAGCTATGAATCCATGTACCTGACTTCCAGAGGAAATTAAAGATCCATGAATTCCTCACCCAATTAACCCAGAAGCCAAACTTGACAATAGACACCGTAGCCTTAGTTATAGGACCCATTTTTAGATAAGGGTCTGCAAATGGGAAAAGTATAGCTACGATCACATGCCACCCAAACCAAGGTAAACTAGACCACATGGTGATGCTGAAGATGTTTTTACACACAACAAAAAACCAAGTTACTTAAGAACTGTTAATCCTTTTTCCCTGTCAATGCCCTCGGGCCTCACGTTGGTGCGCCAAAATCTGTCTAAGTTCGACAAGACAGGAATCTGCGAAGGAGGGCTAAAGCCTCCTGTGCAATGGAGAAGGTAAACCCCCGCCTCCGAATTACTAGGAGTTTTAAATCAAAAGGCTCTCAGGCAAAGATATGGGAATGGGAGTAACAATTCTTTACTAGGAGAAAACTAGACAACAATTTAAAAAGGCAAATGCAATCGGTACAAACAAAACCAGTGGGAAAAAAAAAAAAGTCCAGAACCTGAGGATTCGGGGTGCCAGTAGCAGTCCTGCTGGGACAATTGCTCCCCTTGCAGTGATTGATGAATTGCAGCTGCAGTGGTGATCTTTTGAAGGGTATAGTTTTCCTCTGAAGATCTGGTGGCAGTGGGGCCGGTCTTCCTCTGTGCCGGGGTTGCCTCCGAGCTCCGCCGCCGCCGCTTCCCCGGCTCTTTCGCTCCGAGATACGCGAAGAAGAGAGAGAGAGCTGCTTCTCTGGGAATCCCGCGAAGAGAGAGTGTGAGCTGCTTCTCTCGGAGTCCCACCCAGAGAGCTGCCTCCTCTCCCCAAAAAGCTACCCCTTTAAACAATAATAGAGTGCTTGGCTTCCCCCTCTGGGTGGGACCCCTCGCGGTGTTACATTTACCAGCCCGGCAGTGAGTCAGTCAATAGTGTATAAACAATACGGGGCAAACCATTGTCTTTGGGAGAGATAACAAAACCTGCCAAACAGGTTTGCCTTCAACAGATGGCAAATAGAATACAAGCTTATCTTACAACCCAGGACACTGGAGAGGAAGAGATGGAGGTGGATGCGGATGTGGAAGAGGAAATGGATGTGGACATGGAAGAGTACACCGAGGACATGGATGTTGATTAAAAAGATGAAGAGGAGGCCATGGTCCTGCGATGAAGACCAATGCCAGCAGCAGGACAGGCATGTGGTCCCCACAAGCAGAGTGGGTTCCCTGCAGCCAGGCTGGGGGCGGGGCTGGGCTGGGTGGTCTCTGCTCAGGCCCGTGGTACCCAGTGCATTGGATTCTGCTGGCCATGCCCAGCCTGTCCTGTGCTTGCTTTGGGCCACACAAGCCCCATGGCAGTGCCTGGGGCCCAGCCCCCAGACCCAGCCAGCCTCAGCTCTGGCAGCAGAGTCCCCCTGTGCCAGCCTGGGGACACACGGAACAGCCCTCTGTGCCTGACTGCAGTGACCATGGCACCTGCTTTTGTTCCTGACTGATGGAGATCCCGGACAGAGATGGCACCCTTTTGTACATAGCTTTTCGAGTTTGTTGTTGCCTTTAGGATATAGGTTTTAGGGCTTTGTTTTTGCTTCCGTAAATACATTTCAAATACTGTTGTTAGATATGTTCTTAGGTATATACTTTCTATAAACTGTTGTTATTACAAATATTCCTACATATCTAAATGTGTTCTGTGTTTTCATCGCTGTTCTTCTGTAAATAAACAAACGTGATTTTTCCCACCCCAGTTCTCTTTCCATTTGCTTCCGGCACAGGCAGTATTGGCCAAGTTGTGGTTTCCACTTGCTCCAGCTTCCCAGGGCTAGAGGTTCATGGAGGAGCTGGCACAGCCCCCCCAGGACTGGTTGTCCCACTCAGAGGGTCCCGCTGACAGAGGTCACTGTCTCCTTGCAGTCTCTCTGGACACACTGGGTAGCTGCAGGGGCAAATCCCAGTGTGCCCTGTCCCATGGGATCCCATGTTGGGACTCAGTGTCCCAACCAGGGTGAGCACTGTTTGTGGCCCTGGGCTCAGCATGGCAGGCTGGTGCCCACACCAGTGCAGACTTGAAGCTGGCCATGCACAGCTCCGTGTTTCTCCCAAAAAGATCACTGCTGCAGCACCTGGGTTCCCCAGTGCTGGGCTTTTTATCCCCACTGCATGGTGGATCACATGGCAGGGCAAAGGATGGATCCCATGTGGCATCCAACCTGCCCTGATCCAGGCTGGGCACAGCCTGATGAACGATGAACACATCTCGCAGGGACATGGAAACCTCCCCTGAAAACCCAGTTCAGGGAGAGCCTGAGCTCTTTTGTGGCTCTAGGCAGGAAGATGCTCAGGATCTCCCAGGGAGGCTCAGCAGGCAGTAGGATTGTGCCTGCATCTCGCTCTGGAGATGCCAGTGGCTCAAGTGAGAGCTGTGGGAATGATTTAGAATGCACTGAGAGGGGCCACAGTCCTGCAAGGCTCTTACATCAGGAGCAAAGAGCAGCCTGGAGGCTGGGGAAGGCTGGAGCTGTACCACTGGGTGCTCATCCCTCACCTTCATGGGGAGCTGCCCCCAGAGTTGCTATGTATCACTTTGATGGTTCTCCCGTTGGGTGTATTTTGGAGCAGCTGTTATCTGTGGCTTTTTATGGTGATCCCGTGGAAAGCAGCCACTTGCCTGCTGTGATGAACTCAAAACTAATACTAACTCCTCATTCCCTTTGGTTTTATTTGGATTTTTTAAATCTATTTGTTTGATTGGTTTGCGTGGGTTTGTTTGCTTCTGGGTTTTGTCGGTTTTGATTTGAGTTTTTTGTTCGCTTTATTATAAGACTCAGGTGAAGTTGGCATAGCCAAACTCAAGAAAATGTACACCAGGCTTGACTTTCCAGAAATTACTTTTGGCTGGGTTTAACTGCATCCTCCAGGCTCAGGATCACCAGTACATTGGCAGGTTTTGCTCTGCAACATCAGCTTGCCCAGACTCTGCTCGGTGTTTCACAAATGGAGAAGACAATGGATATTGTGCCAAGCTTCCTTTCAAACAGCCAAACCTGCATCAGCATGACAGAAAAAAAGAAAAAAACAGAGACTACATTCACCAATTAGAGCAGAACCAGTGTCCCACCATCTTGCCCTCCACTCTTATTAATTTTGTACATTTAGAGGCAAAGCTGGGCCTAAAGCTTCCATCTCTCCATTCCTGATGCCATTTGACTCCAGCCTGGACTCCCCCTGATCACACTGCCTGCTGTCCACGTGGGGCTGGGGATGCTCAGCCTGGAAAGAGGAGACGCTGGGGAGGCCTCACTGCAGCTCTGCAGCACTGCAAGGGTGCCACAAGAAAGACTGGGACAGAGTGTTCCACAGGGCCTGTGGCAACAGGACAAGGGGAGACGGCTTTCAGCTGCAGGAGGCTGATTGAAGCTGGATCTAAGGAAGCTGCTCTTTGCCACTGAGGCTGCTGAGGCACTGGCCCAGGCTGTGGATGCTCCATCCTTGGGAACAGAGCTCTGAGCACCATGCTCTGGGGGAATGTTGCTAAGCATGGAACCAAAGGCTCTCTAGCTCAATGGTCATGTCACAATCCATGTCCCATCTGGAACTGCCAGCACCCAGCAAGCAGCACAACACAACCGCTGGCCCTGGGCTCAGCACACGCTGCACACTGCTCCTGCTGCTCCTGTCACCCTTCTTGTTCCTGCCCCGATACCTCAGAGCATCAGTCTCCAAAGCTGCCTAAGGCCTGGATTGTGTCATCCATCCCTGCAGGATGCTGACATTTGTCCTGAGGAAGGTACGGTGCCATTCCATGGAGGTGGATCCCCCCAGCTGCCCGGGTGGGCTGGAGTTCTGGGGGGATGGGGTGGGACATGGACTCCACCCTGTGATTTTGCTACCTCTGCAGGCCGTGGAAAGCAGAGAGGACAAGATCTTGGTGGACACGCAATCTGATAGAGAGGAGGAGATGGAAGTGGAGGGAGAAAAGACAGGAGAGGAAGAGATGGAGGTGGACACACCAATTGATAAGGAGGAGGAGATGGAGGTGGATGGAGGACAGACTGGAGAGGAAGAGATGGAGGTGGATGTGGATGTGGAAGAGGAAATGGATGTGGACATGGAAGAGTACACCGAGGACATGGATGTTGATTAAAAAGATGAAGAGGAGGCCATGGTCCTGCGATGAAGACCAATGCCAGCAGCAGGACAGGCATGTGGTCCCCACAGGCAGAGTGGGTTCCCTGCAGCCAGGCTGGAGCTGGGCTGGGCTGGGTGGTCTCTGCTCAGGCCCGTGGTACCCAGTGCATTGGATTCTGGTGGCCATGCCCAGCCTGTCCTGTGCTTGCTTTGGGCCACACAAGCCCCATGGCAGTGCCTGGGGCCCAGCCCCCAGACCCAGCCAGCCTCAGCTCTGGCAGCAGAGTCCCCCTGTGCCAGCCTGGGGACACACGGAAGAGCCCTCTGTGCCTGACTGCAGTGACCATGGCACCTACTTTTCTTCCTGGAGTGATGGAGATCCCGGACAGAGATGGCACCCTTTTGTACATAGTTTTTAGAGTTTGTTGTTGCCTTTAGGATATAGGGTTTAGGGCTTTGTTTTTGCTTCTGTAAATACATTTCAAATACTGTTGTTAGATATGTTCTTAGGTATATACTTTCTATAAACTGTTGTTATTACAAATATTCTTACAAAAGTAAATGTGTTCTGTGTTTTCATTGCTGTTCTTCTGTAAATAAACAACCTTGGGTTTTCACACCCCAGTTTTCTTACCATTTGCTTCCGGCACAGGCAGTATTGGCCAAGTTGTGGTTTCCACTTGCTCCAGGTTCCCATGGCTGGAGGTTCATGGGGGAGCTGGCACAGACACCCCAGCAGTGGTTGTCCCACTCAGAGGGTCCCAGTGACAGAGGTCACTGTCTCCTTGCAGTCTCTCTGGACACACTGGGTAGCTGCAGGGGCAAATCCCAGCGTGCCCTGTCCCATGGGATCCCATGTTGGGACTCAATGTCCCAGCCAGGGTGAGCACTGCTTGTGGCCCTGGGCTCAGCATGGCAGGTCTGGTGCTCACACCAGTGCAGACTTGAAGCTGGCCATGCACAGCTCCGTGTTTCTCCCAAAAAGATCACTGCTGCAGCACCTGGGGTTCCCCAGTGCTTGGCTTTTTATCCCCACTGCATGGAGGATCACATGGCAGGGCAAAGGATGGATCCCATGTGGCATCCAACCTGCCCTGATCCAGGCTGGGCACAGCCTGATGAACGATGAACACATCTCGCAGGGACATGGAAAGCTCCCCTGAAAACCCAGTTCAGGGAGAGCCTGAGCTCTTTTGTGGCTCTGGGCCGGAAGATGCTCAGGATCTCCCAGGGAGGCTCAGCAGGCAGTAGGATTGTGCCTGCATCTCGCTCTGGAGATGCCAGTGGCTCAAGTGAGAGCTGTGGGAATGATTTAGAATGCACTGAGAGGGGCCACAGTCCTGCAAGGCTCTTACATCAGGAGCAAAGAGCAGCCTGGAGGCTGGGGAAGGCTGGAGCTGTACCACTGGGTGCTCATCCCTCACCTTCATGGGGAGCTGCCCCCAGAGTTGCTATGTATCACTTTGATGGTTCTCCCGTTGGGTGTATTTTGGAGCAGCTGTTATCTGTGGCTTTTTATGGTGATCCCGTGGAAAGCAGCCACTTGCCTGCTGTGATGAACTCAAAACTAATACTAACTCCTCATTCCCTTTGGTTTTATTTGGATTTTTTAAATCTGTTTGTTTGATTGGTTTGCGTGGGTTTGTTTGTTTCTGGGCTTTGTCGGTTTTGGTTTGAGTTTTTTGTTTGCTTTATTATAAGACTCAGGTGAAGTTGGCATAGCCAAACTCAAGAAAATGTACACCAGGCTTGACTTTCCAGAAATTACTTTTGGCTGGGTTTAACTGCATCCTCCAGGCTCAGGATCACCAGTACATTGGCAGGTTTTGCTCTGCAACATCAGCTTGCCCAGACTCTGCTCGGTGTTTCACAAATGGAGAAGACAATGGATATTGTGCCAAGCTTCCTTTCAAACAGCCAAACCTGCATCAGCATGACAGAAAAAAAGAAAAAAACAGAGACTATATTCACCAATTAGAGCAGAACCAGTGTCCCACCATCTTGCCCTCCACTCTTATTAATTTTGTACATTTAGAGGCAAAGCTGGGCCTAAAGCTTCCATCTCTCCGTTCCTGATGCCATTTGACTCCAGCCTGGACTCCCCCTGATCACACTGCCTGCTGTCCACGTGGGGCTGGGGATGCTCAGCCTGGAAAGAGGAGACCCTGGGGAGGCCTCACTGCAGCTCTGCAGCACTGCAAGGGTGCCACAAGAAAGACTGGGACAGAGTGTTCCACAGGGCCTGTGGCAACAGGACAAGGGGAGACGGCTTTCAGCTGCAGGAGGCTGATTGAAGCTGGATCTAAGGAAGCTGCTCTTTGCCACTGAGGCTGCTGAGGCACTGGCCCAGGCTGTGGATGCTCCATCCTTGGGAACAGGGCTCTGAGCACCATGCTCTGGGGGAACGTTGCTAAGCATGGAACCAAAGGCTCTCTAGCTCAATGGTCATGTCACAATCCATGTCCCATCTGGAACTGCCAGCACCCAGCAAGCAGCACAACACAACCGCTGGCCCTGGGCTCAGCACACGCTGCACACTGCTCCTGCTGCTCCTGTCACCCTTCTTGTTCCTGACCCGATACCTCAGAGCATCAGTCTCCAAAGCTGCCTAAGGCCTGGATTGTGTCATCCATCCCTGCAGGATGCTGACATTTGTCCTGAGGAAGGTACGGTGCCATTCCATGGAGGTGGATCCCCCCAGCTGCCCGGGTGGGCTGGAGTTCTGGGGGGATGGGGTGGGACATGGACTCCACCCTGTGATTTTGCTACCTCTGCAGGCCGTGGAAAGCAGAGAGGACAAGATCTTGGTGGACACGCAATCTGATAGAGAGGAGGAGATGGAAGTGGAGGGAGAAAAGACAGGAGAGGAAGAGATGGAGGTGGACACACCAATTGATAAGGAGGAGGAGATGGAGGTGGATGGAGGACAGACTGGAGAGGAAGAGATGGAGGTGGATGTGGATGTGGAAGAGGAAATGGATGTGGACATGGAAGAGTACACCGAGGACATGGATGTTGATTAAAAAGATGAAGAGGAGGCCATGGTCCTGCGATGAAGACCAATGCCAGCAGCAGGACAGGCATGTGGTCCCCACAGGCAGAGTGGGTTCCCTGCAGCCAGGCTGGAGCTGGGCTGGGCTGGGTGGTCTCTGCTCAGGCCCGTGGTACCCAGTGCATTGGATTCTGGTGGCCATGCCCAGCCTGTCCTGTGCTTGCTTTGGGCCACACAAGCCCCATGGCAGTGCCTGGGGCCCAGCCCCCAGACCCAGCCAGCCTCAGCTCTGGCAGCAGAGTCCCCCTGTGCCAGCCTGGGGACACACGGAAGAGCCCTCTGTGCCTGACTGCAGTGACCATGGCACCTACTTTTCTTCCTGGAGTGATGGAGATCCCGGACAGAGATGGCACCCTTTTGTACATAGTTTTTAGAGTTTGTTGTTGCCTTTAGGATATAGGGTTTAGGGCTTTGTTTTTGCTTCTGTAAATACATTTCAAATACTGTTGTTAGATATGTTCTTAGGTATATACTTTCTATAAACTGTTGTTATTACAAATATTCTTACAAAAGTAAATGTGTTCTGTGTTTTCATTGCTGTTCTTATGTAAATAAACAACCTTGGGTTTTCACACCCCAGTTTTCTTACCATTTGCTTCCGGCACAGGCAGTATTGGCCAAGTTGTGGTTTCCACTTGCTCCAGGTTCCCATGGCTGGAGGTTCATGGGGGAGCTGGCACAGACACCCCAGCAGTGGTTGTCCCACTCAGAGGGTCCCAGTGACAGAGGTCACTGTCTCCTTGCAGTCTCTCTGGACACACTGGGTAGCTGCAGGGGCAAATCCCAGCGTGCCCTGTCCCATGGGATCCCATGTTGGGACTCAATGTCCCAGCCAGGGTGAGCACTGCTTGTGGCCCTGGGCTCAGCATGGCAGGTCTGGTGCTCACACCAGTGCAGACTTGAAGCTGGCCATGCACAGCTCCGTGTTTCTCCCAAAAAGATCACTGCTGCAGCACCTGGGGTTCCCCAGTGCTTGGCTTTTTATCCCCACTGCATGGAGGATCACATGGCAGGGCAAAGGATGGATCCCATGTGGCATCCAACCTGCCCTGATCCAGGCTGGGCACAGCCTGATGAACGATGAACACATCTCGCAGGGACATGGAAAGCTCCCCTGAAAACCCAGTTCAGGGAGAGCCTGAGCTCTTTTGTGGCTCTGGGCCGGAAGATGCTCAGGATCTCCCAGAGAGGCTCAGCAGGCAGTAGGATTGTGCCTGGATCTCGCTCTGGAGATGCCAGTGGCTCAAGTGAGAGCTGTGGGAATGATTTAGAATGCACTGAGAGGGGCCACAGTCCTGCAAGGCTCTTACATCAGGAGCAAAGAGCAGCCTGGAGGCTGGGGAAGGCTGGAGCTGTACCACTGGGTGCTCATCCCTCACCTTCATGGGGAGCTGCCCCCAGAGTTGCTATGTATCACTTTGATGGTTCTCCCGTTGGGTGTATTTTGGAGCAGCTGTTATCTGTGGCTTTTTATGGTGATCCCGTGGAAAGCAGCCACTTGCCTGCTGTGATGAACTCAAAACTAATACTAACTCCTCATTCCCTTTGGTTTTATTTGGATTTTTTAAATCTGTTTGTTTGATTGGTTTGTGTGGGTTTGTTTGTTTCTGGGCTTTGTCGGTTTTGGTTTGAGTTTTTTGTTTGCTTTATTATAAGACTCAGGTGAAGTTGGCATAGCCAAACTCAAGAAAATGTACACCAGGCTTGACTTTCCAGAAATTACTTTTGGCTGGGTTTAACTGCATCCTCCAGGCTCAGGATCACCAGTACATTGGCAGGTTTTGCTCTGCAACATCAGCTTGCCCAGACTCTGCTCGGTGTTTCACAAATGGAGAAGACAATGGATATTGTGCCAAGCTTCCTTTCAAACAGCCAAACCTGCATCAGCATGACAGAAAAAAAGAAAAAAACAGAGACTATATTCACCAATTAGAGCAGAACCAGTGTCCCACCATCTTGCCCTCCACTCTTATTAATTTTGTACATTTAGAGGCAAAGCTGGGCCTAAAGCTTCCATCTCTCCGTTCCTGATGCCATTTGACTCTAGCCTGGACTCCCCCTGATCACACTGCCTGCTGTCCACGTGGGGCTGGGGATGCTCAGCCTGGAAAGAGGAGACCCTGGGGAGGCCTCACTGCAGCTCTGCAGCACTGCAAGGGTGCCACAAGAAAGACTGGGACAGAGTGTTGCACAGGGCCTGTGGCAACAGGACAAGGGGGGACGGCTTTCAGCTGCAGGAGGCTGATTGAAGTTGGAGCTGAGGAAGCTGCTCTTTGCCACTGAGGCTGCTGAGGCACTGGCCCAGGCTGTGGATGCTCCATCCTTGGGAACAGGGCTCTGAGCACCATGCTCTGGGGGAACGTTGCTAAGCATGGAACCAAAGGCTTTCGAGCTCAAGGGTCATGTCACAATCCATGTCCCATCTGGAACTGCCAGCAGCCAGCAAGCAGCACAACACAACCGCTGGCCCTGGGCTCAGCACACGCTGCACGCTGCTCCTGCTGCTCCTGTCACCCTTCTTGTTCCTGCCCCGATACCTCAGAGCATCAGTCTCCAAAGCTGCCTAAGGCCTGGATTGTGTCATCCATCCCTGCAGGATGCTGACATTTGTCCTGAGGAAGGTACGGTGCCATTCCATGGAGGTGGATCCCCCCAGCTGCCCGGGTGGGCTGGAGTTCTGGGGGGATGGGGTGGGACAGGGACCCCACTCTGAGGTTTTGCTACCTCTGCAGGCTGTGGCAGGCAGAGAGGACAAGATGGAGGTGGACACACAGGCTGATAGAGAGGAAAAGATGGAAGTGGATGGAGAAAAGACAGGAGAGGAAGAGATGGAGGTGGACACACCAATTGATACGGAGGAGGAGATGGAGGTGGATGGAGGACAGACTGGAGAGGAAGAGATGGAGGTGGATGTGGATGTGGAAGAGGAAATGGATGTGGACATGGAAGAGTACACCGAGGACATGGATGTTGATTAAAAAGATGAAGAGGAGGCCATGGTCCTGCGATGAAGACCGATGCCAGCAGCAGGACAGGCATGTGGTCCCCACAGGCAGAGTGGGTTCCCGGCAGCCAGGCTGGGGTGGGGCTGGGCTGGGTGGTCTCTGCTCAGGCCCGTGGTACCCAGTGCATTGGATTCTGCTGGCCTTGCCCAGCCTGTCCTGTGCTTGCTTTGGGCCACACAAGCCCCATGGCAGTGCCTGGGGCCCAGCCCCCAGACCCAGCCAGCCTCACCTGTGGCAGAAGAGTCCCGCTGTGCCAGCCTGGGGACACACGGAAGAGCCCTCTGTGCCTGACTGCAGTGACCATGGCAACTGCTTTTCTTCCTGGAGTGATGGAGATCCCGGACAGAGATGGCACCCTTTTGTACATAGTTTTTAGAGTTTGTTGTTGCCTTTAGGATATAGGGTTTAGGGCTTTGTTTTTGCTTCTGTAAATACATTTCAAATACTGTTGTTAGATATGTTCTTAGGTATATACTTTCTATAAACTGTTGTTATTACAAATATTCTTACAAATCTAAATGTGTTCTGTGTTTTCATCGCTGTTCTTCTGTAAATAAACAACCGTGATTTTTCCCACCCCAGTTCTCTTTCCATTTGCTTCCGGCACAGGCAGTATTGGCCAAGTTGTGGTTTCCACTTGCTCCAGGTTCCCATGGCTGGAGGTTCATGGGGGAGCTGGCACAGACACCCCAGCAGTGGTTGTCCCACTCAAAGGGTCCCGCTGACAGAGGTCACTGTCTCCTTGCAGTCTCTCTGGACACACTGGGTAGCTGCAGGGGCAAATCCCAGCGTGCCCTGTCCCATGGGATCCCATGCTGGTACTCAGTGTCCCAGCCAGGGTGAGCACTGCTTGTGGCCCTGGGCTCAGCATGGCAGGTCTGGTGCTCACACCAGTGCAGACTTGAAGCTGGCCATGCACAGCTCCGTGTTTCTCCCAAAAATATCACTGCTGCAGCACCTGGGGTTCCCCAGTGCTTGGCTTTTTATCCCCACTGCATGGAGGATCACATGGCAGGGCAAAGGATGGATCCCATGTGGCATCCAGGCTGCCCTGATCCAGGCTGGGCACAGCCTGATGAACGATGAACACATCTCGCAGGGACATGGAAAGCTCCCCTGAAAACCCAGTTCAGGGAGAGCCTGAGCTCTTTTGTGGCTCTGGGCAGGAAGATGCTCAGGATCTCCCAGAGAGGCTCAGCAGGCAGTAGGATTGTGCCTGCATCTCGCTCTGGAGATGCCAGTGGCTCAAGTGAGAGCTGTGGGAATGATTTAGAATGCACTGAGAGGGGCCACAGTCCTGCAAGGCTCTTACATCAGGAGCAAAGAGCAGCCTGGAGGCTGGGGAAGGCTGGAGCTGTACCACTGGGTGCTCATCCCTCACCTTCATGGGGAGCTGCCCCCAGAGTTGCTATGTATCACTTTGATGGTTCTCCCGTTGGGTGTATTTTGGAGCAGCTGTTATCTGTGGCTTTTTATGGTGATCCCGTGGAAAGCAGCCACTTGCCTGCTGTGATGAACTCAAAACTAATACTAACTCCTCATTCCCTTTGGTTTTATTTGGATTTTTTAAATCTGTTTGTTTGATTGGTTTGCGTGGGTTTGTTTGTTTCTGGGCTTTGTCGGTTTTGGTTTGAGTTTTTTGTTTGCTTTATTATAAGACTCAGGTGAAGTTGGCATAGCCAAACTCAAGAAAATGTACACCAGGCTTGACTTTCCAGAAATTACTTTTGGCTGGGTTTAACTGCATCCTCCAGGCTCAGGATCACCAGTACATTGGCAGGTTTTGCTCTGCAACATCAGCTTGCCCAGACTCTGCTCGGTGTTTCACAAATGGAGAAGACAATGGATATTGTGCCAAGCTTCCTTTCAAACAGCCAAACCTGCATCAGCATGACAGAAAAAAAGAAAAAAACAGAGACTATATTCACCAATTAGAGCAGAACCAGTGTCCCACCATCTTGCCCTCCACTCTTATTAATTTTGTACATTTAGAGGCAAAGCTGGGCCTAAAGCTTCCATCTCTCCGTTCCTGATGCCATTTGACTCTAGCCTGGACTCCCCCTGATCACACTGCCTGCTGTCCACGTGGGGCTGGGGATGCTCAGCCTGGAAAGAGGAGACCCTGGGGAGGCCTCACTGCAGCTCTGCAGCACTGCAAGGGTGCCACAAGAAAGACTGGGACAGAGTGTTGCACAGGGCCTGTGGCAACAGGACAAGGGGGGACGGCTTTCAGCTGCAGGAGGCTGATTGAAGTTGGAGCTGAGGAAGCTGCTCTTTGCCACTGAGGCTGCTGAGGCACTGGCCCAGGCTGTGGATGCTCCATCCTTGGGAACAGGGCTCTGAGCACCATGCTCTGGGGGAATGTTGCTAAGCATGGAACCAAAGGCTCTCTAGCTCAATGGTCATGTCACAATCCATGTCCCATCTGGAACTGCCAGCAGCCAGCAAGCAGCACAACACAACTGCTGGCCCTGGGCTCAGCACACGCTGCACGCTGCTCCTGCTGCTCCTGTCACCCTTCTTGTTCCTGCCCCGATACCTCAGAGCATCAGTCTCCAAAGCTGCCTAAGGCCTGGATTGTGTCATCCATCCCTGCAGGATGCTGACATTTGTCCTGAGGAAGGTACGGTGCCATTCCATGGAGGTGGATCCCCCCAGCTGCCCGGGTGGGCTGGAGTTCTGGGGGGATGGGGTGGGACAGGGACCCCACTCTGAGGTTTTGCTACCTCTGCAGGCTGTGGCAGGCAGAGAGGACAAGATGGAGGTGGACACACAAACTGATAGAGAGGAGAAGATGGAAGTGGAGGGAGAAAAGACAGGAGAGGAAGAGATGGAGGTGGACACACCAATTGATAAGGAGGAGGAGATGGAGGTGGATGGAGGACAGACTGGAGAGGAAGAGATGGAGGTGGATGTGGATGTGGAAGAGGAAATGGATGTGGACATGGAAGAGTACACCGAGGACATGGATGTTGATTAAAAAGATGAAGAGGAGGCCATGGTCCTGCGATGAAGACCGATGCCAGCAGCAGGACAGGCATGTGGTCCCCACAGGCAGAGTGGGTTCCCGGCAGCCAGGCTGGGGTGGGGCTGGGCTGGGTGGTCTCTGCTCAGGCCCGTGGTACCCAGTGCATTGGATTCTGCTGGCCTTGCCCAGCCTGTCCTGTGCTTGCTTTGGGCCACACAAGCCCCATGGCAGTGCCTGGGGCCCAGCCCCCAGACCCAGCCAGCCTCACCTGTGGCAGAAGAGTCCCGCTGTGCCAGCCTGGGGACACACGGAAGAGCCCTCTGTGCCTGACTGCAGTGACCATGGCAACTGCTTTTCTTCCTGGAGTGATGGAGATCCCGGACAGAGATGGCACCCTTTTGTACATAGTTTTTAGAGTTTGTTGTTGCCTTTAGGATATAGGGTTTAGGGCTTTGTTTTTGCTTCTGTAAATACATTTCAAATACTGTTGTTAGATATGTTCTTAGGTATATACTTTCTATAAACTGTTGTTATTACAAATATTCTTACAAATCTAAATGTGTTCTGTGTTTTCATCGCTGTTCTTCTGTAAATAAACAACCGTGATTATTCCCACCCCAGTTCTCTTTCCATTTGCTTCCGGCACAGGCAGTATTGGCCAAGTTGTGGTTTCCACTTGCTCCAGGTTCCCATGGCTGGAGGTTCATGGGGGAGCTGGCACAGACACCCCAGCAGTGGTTGTCCCACTCAAAGGGTCCCGCTGACAGAGGTCACTGTCTCCTTGCAGTCTCTCTGGACACACTGGGTAGCTGCAGGGGCAAATCCCAGCGTGCCCTGTCCCATGGGATCCCATGCTGGTACTCAGTGTCCCAGCCAGGGTGAGCACTGCTTGTGGCCCTGGGCTCAGCATGGCAGGTCTGGTGCTCACACCAGTGCAGACTTGAAGCTGGCCATGCACAGCTCCGTGTTTCTCCCAAAAAGATCACTGCTGCAGCACCTGGGGGTTCCCCAGTGCTGGGCTTTTTATCCCCACTGCATGGAGGATCACATGGCAGGGCAAAGGATGGATCCCATGTGGCATCCAGGCTGCCCTGATCCAGGCTGGGCACAGCCTGATGAACGATGAACACATCTCGCAGGGACATGGAAAGCTCCCCTGAAAACCCAGTTCAGGGAGAGCCTGAGCTCTTTTGTGGCTCTGGGCAGGAAGATGCTCAGGATCTCCCAGAGAGGCTCAGCAGGCAGTAGGATTGTGCCTGCATCTCGCTCTGGAGATGCCAGTGGCTCAAGTGAGAGCTGTGGGAATGATTTAGAATGCACTGAGAGGGGCCACAGTCCTGCAAGGCTCTTACATCAGGAGCAAAGAGCAGCCTGGAGGCTGGGGAAGGCTGGAGCTGTACCACTGGGTGCTCATCCCTCACCTTCATGGGGAGCTGCCCCCAGAGTTGCTATGTATCACTTTGATGGTTCTCCCGTTGGGTGTATTTTGGAGCAGCTGTTATCTGTGGCTTTTTATGGTGATCCCGTGGAAAGCAGCCACTTGCCTGCTGTGATGAACTCAAAACTAATACTAACTCCTCATTCCCTTTGGTTTTATTTGGATTTTTTAAATCTGTTTGTTTGATTGGTTTGCGTGGGTTTCTTTGTTTCTGGGCTTTGTCGGTTTTGGTTTGAGATTTTGTTTGCTTTATTATAAGACTCAGGTGAATTTGGCATAGCCAAACTCAAGAAAATGTACACCAGGCTTGACTTTCCAGAAATTACTTTTGGCTGGGTTTAACTGCATCCTCCAGGCTCAGGATCACCAGTACATTGGCAGGTTTTGCTCTGCAACATCAGCTTGCCCAGACTCTGCTCGGTGTTTCACAAATGGAGAAGACAATGGATATTGTGCCAAGCTTCCTTTCAAACAGCCAAACCTGCATCAGCATGACAGAAAAAAAGAAAAAAACAGAGACTATATTCACCAATTAGAGCAGAACCAGTGTCCCACCATCTTGCCCTCCACTCTTATTAATTTTGTACATTTAGAGGCAAAGCTGGGCCTAAAGCTTCCATCTCTCAGTTCCTGATGCCATTTGACTCCAGCCTGGACTCCCCCGATCACACTGCCTGCTGTCCACGTGGGGCTGGGGATGCTCAGCCTGGAAAGAGGAGACCCTGGGGAGGCCTCACTGCAGCTCTGCAGCACTGCAAGGGTGCCACAAGAAAGACTGGGACAGAGTGTTCCACAGGGCCTGTGGCAACAGGACAAGGGGGGACGGCTTTCAGCTGCAGGAGGCTGATTGAAGTTGGAGCTGAGGAAGCTGCTCTTTGCCACTGAGGCTGCTGAGGCACTGGCCCAGGCTGTGGATGCCCCATCCTTGGGAACAGAGCTCTGAGCACCATGCTCTGGGGGAACGTAGCTAAGCCTGGAACCAAAGGCTCTCTAGCTCAATGGTCATGTCACAATCCATGTCCCATCTGGAACTGCCAGCACCCAGCAAGCAGCACAACACAACCGCTGGCCCTGGGCTCAGCACACGCTGCACACTGCTCCTGCTGCTCCTGTCACCCTTCTTGTTCCTGCCCCGATACCTCAGAGCATCAGTCTCCAAAGCTGCCTAAGGCCTGGATTGTGTCATCCATCCCTGCAGGATGCTGACATTTGTCCTGAGGAAGGTACGGTGCCATTCCATGGAGGTGGATCCCCCCAGCTGCCCGGGTGGGCTGGAGTTCTGGGGGGATGGGGTGGGACATGGACTCCACCCTGTGATTTTGCTACCTCTGCAGGCCGTGGAAAGCAGAGAGGACAAGATCTTGGTGGACACGCAATCTGATAGAGAGGAGGAGATGGAAGTGGAGGGAGAAAAGACAGGAGAGGAAGAGATGGAGGTGGACACACCAATTGATAAGGAGGAGGAGATGGAGGTGGATGGAGGACAGACTGGAGAGGAAGAGATGGAGGTGGATGTGGATGTGGAAGAGGAAATGGATGTGGACATGGAAGAGTACACCGAGGACATGGATGTTGATTAAAAAGATGAAGAGGAGGCCATGGTCCTGCGATGAAGACCAATGCCAGCAGCAGGACAGGCATGTGGTCCCCACAGGCAGAGTGGGTTCCCTGCAGCCAGGCTGGGGTGGGGCTGGGCTGGGTGGTCTCTGCTCAGGCCCGTGGTACCCAGTGCATTGGATTCTGGTGGCCATGCCCAGCCTGTCCTGTGCTTGCTTTGGGCCACACAAGCCCCATGGCAGTGCCTGGGGCCCAGCCCCCAGACCCAGCCAGCCTCAGCTCTGGCAGCAGAGTCCCCCTGTGCCAGCCTGGGGACACACGGAAGAGCCCTCTGTGCCTGACTGCAGTGACCATGGCACCTACTTTTCTTCCTGGAGTGATGGAGATCCCGGACAGAGATGGCACCCTTTTGTACATAGTTTTTAGAGTTTGTTGTTGCCTTTAGGATATAGGGTTTAGGGCTTTGTTTTTGCTTCTGTAAATACATTTCAAATACTGTTGTTAGATATGTTCTTAGGTATATACTTTCTATAAACTGTTGTTATTACAAATATTCTTACAAAAGTAAATGTGTTCTGTGTTTTCATTGCTGTTCTTCTGTAAATAAACAACCTTGGGTTTTCACACCCCAGTTTTCTTACCATTTGCTTCCGGCACAGGCAGTATTGGCCAAGTTGTGGTTTCCACTTGCTCCAGGTTCCCATGGCTGGAGGTTCATGGGGGAGCTGGCACAGACACCCCAGCAGTGGTTGTCCCACTCAGAGGGTCCCAGTGACAGAGGTCACTGTCTCCTTGCAGTCTCTCTGGACACACTGGGTAGCTGCAGGGGCAAATCCCAGCGTGCCCTGTCCCATGGGATCCCATGTTGGGACTCAATGTCCCAGCCAGGGTGAGCACTGCTTGTGGCCCTGGGCTCAGCATGGCAGGTCTGGTGCTCACACCAGTGCAGACTTGAAGCTGGCCATGCACAGCTCCGTGTTTCTCCCAAAAAGATCACTGCTGCAGCACCTGGGGTTCCCCAGTGCTTGGCTTTTTATCCCCACTGCATGGAGGATCACATGGCAGGGCAAAGGATGGATCCCATGTGGCATCCAACCTGCCCTGATCCAGGCTGGGCACAGCCTGATGAACGATGAACACATCTCGCAGGGACATGGAAAGCTCCCCTGAAAACCCAGTTCAGGGAGAGCCTGAGCTCTTTTGTGGCTCTGGGCCGGAAGATGCTCAGGATCTCCCAGAGAGGCTCAGCAGGCAGTAGGATTGTGCCTGGATCTCGCTCTGGAGATGCCAGTGGCTCAAGTGAGAGCTGTGGGAATGATTTAGAATGCACTGAGAGGGGCCACAGTCCTGCAAGGCTCTTACATCAGGAGCAAAGAGCAGCCTGGAGGCTGGGGAAGGCTGGAGCTGTACCACTGGGTGCTCATCCCTCACCTTCATGGGGAGCTGCCCCCAGAGTTGCTATGTATCACTTTGATGGTTCTCCCGTTGGGTGTATTTTGGAGCAGCTGTTATCTGTGGCTTTTTATGGTGATCCCGTGGAAAGCAGCCACTTGCCTGCTGTGATGAACTCAAAACTAATACTAACTCCTCATTCCCTTTGGTTTTATTTGGATTTTTTAAATCTGTTTGTTTGATTGGTTTGCGTGGGTTTGTTTGTTTCTGGGCTTTGTCGGTTTTGGTTTGAGTTTTTTGTTTGCTTTATTATAAGACTCAGGTGAAGTTGGCATAGCCAAACTCAAGAAAATGTACACCAGGCTTGACTTTCCAGAAATTACTTTTGGCTGGGTTTAACTGCATCCTCCAGGCTCAGGATCACCAGTACATTGGCAGGTTTTGCTCTGCAACATCAGCTTGCCCAGACTCTGCTCGGTGTTTCACAAATGGAGAAGACAATGGATATTGTGCCAAGCTTCCTTTCAAACAGCCAAACCTGCATCAGCATGACAGAAAAAAAGAAAAAAACAGAGACTATATTCACCAATTAGAGCAGAACCAGTGTCCCACCATCTTGCCCTCCACTCTTATTAATTTTGTACATTTAGAGGCAAAGCTGGGCCTAAAGCTTCCATCTCTCCGTTCCTGATGCCATTTGACTCTAGCCTGGACTCCCCCTGATCACACTGCCTGCTGTCCACGTGGGGCTGGGGATGCTCAGCCTGGAAAGAGGAGACCCTGGGGAGGCCTCACTGCAGCTCTGCAGCACTGCAAGGGTGCCACAAGAAAGACTGGGACAGAGTGTTGCACAGGGCCTGTGGCAACAGGACAAGGGGGGACGGCTTTCAGCTGCAGGAGGCTGATTGCAGTTGGATCTGAGGAAGCTGCTCTTTGCCACTGAGGCTGCTGAGGCACTGGCCCAGGCTGTGGATGCTCCATCCTTGGGAACAGGGCTCTGAGCACCATGCTCTGGGGGAACGTTGCTAAGCATGGAACCAAAGGCTCTCTAGCTCAATGGTCATGTCACAATCCATGTCCCATCTGGAACTGCCAGCAGCCAGCAAGCAGCACAACACAACCGCTGGCCCTGGGCTCAGCACACGCTGCACGCTGCTCCTGCTGCTCCTGTCACCCTTCTTGTTCCTGCCCCGATACCTCAGAGCATCAGTCTCCAAAGCTGCCTAAGGCCTGGATTGTGTCATCCATCCCTGCAGGATGCTGACATTTGTCCTGAGGAAGGTACGGTGCCATTCCATGGAGGTGGATCCCCCCAGCTGCCCGGGTGGGCTGGAGTTCTGGGGGGATGGGGTGGGACAGGGACCCCACTCTGAGGTTTTGCTACCTCTGCAGGCTGTGGCAGGCAGAGAGGACAAGATGGAGGTGGACACACAGGCTGATAGAGAGGAAAAGATGGAAGTGGATGGAGAAAAGACAGGAGAGGAAGAGATGGAGGTGGACACACCAATTGATAAGGAGGAGGAGATGGAGGTGGATGGAGGACAGACTGGAGAGGAAGAGATGGAGGTGGATGTGGATGTGGAAGAGGAAATGGATGTGGACATGGAAGAGTACACCGAGGACATGGATGTTGATTAAAAAGATGAAGAGGAGGCCATGGTCCTGCGATGAAGACCAATGCCAGCAGCAGGACAGGCATGTGGTCCCCACAGGCAGAGTGGGTTCCCGGCAGCCAGGCTGGGGTGGGGCTGGGCTGGGTGGTCTCTGCTCAGGCCCGTGGTACCCAGTGCATTGGATTCTGCTGGCCTTGCCCAGCCTGTCCTGTGCTTGCTTTGGGCCACACAAGCCCCATGGCAGTGCCTGGGGCCCAGCCCCCAGACCCAGCCAGCCTCACCTGTGGCAGAAGAGTCCCGCTGTGCCAGCCTGGGGACACACGGAAGAGCCCTCTGTGCCTGACTGCAGTGACCATGGCAACTGCTTTTCTTCCTGGAGTGATGGAGATCCCGGACAGAGATGGCACCCTTTTGTACATAGTTTTTAGAGTTTGTTGTTGCCTTTAGGATATAGGGTTTAGGGCTTTGTTTTTGCTTCTGTAAATACATTTCAAATACTGTTGTTAGATATGTTCTTAGGTATATACTTTCTATAAACTGTTGTTATTACAAATATTCTTACAAATCTAAATGTGTTCTGTGTTTTCATCGCTGTTCTTCTGTAAATAAACAACCGTGATTTTTCCCACCCCAGTTCTCTTTCCATTTGCTTCCGGCACAGGCAGTATTGGCCAAGTTGTGGTTTCCACTTGCTCCAGGTTCCCATGGCTGGAGGTTCATGGGGGAGCTGGCACAGACACCCCAGCAGTGGTTGTCCCACTCAAAGGGTCCCGCTGACAGAGGTCACTGTCTCCTTGCAGTCTCTCTGGACACACTGGGTAGCTGCAGGGGCAAATCCCAGCGTGCCCTGTCCCATGGGATCCCATGCTGGTACTCAGTGTCCCAGCCAGGGTGAGCACTGCTTGTGGCCCTGGGCTCAGCATGGCAGGTCTGGTGCTCACACCAGTGCAGACTTGAAGCTGGCCATGCACAGCTCCGTGTTTCTCCCAAAAAGATCACTGCTGCAGCACCTGGGGTTCCCCAGTGCTTGGCTTTTTATCCCCACTGCATGGAGGATCACATGGCAGGGCAAAGGATGGATCCCATGTGGCATCCAACCTGCCCTGATCCAGGCTGGGCACAGCCTGATGAACGATGAACACATCTCGCAGGGACATGGAAAGCTCCCCTGAAAACCCAGTTCAGGGAGAGCCTGAGCTCTTTTGTGGCTCTGGGCAGGAAGATGCTCAGGATCTCCCAGAGAGGCTCAGCAGGCAGTAGGATTGTGCCTGCATCTCGCTCTGGAGATGCCAGTGGCTCAAGTGAGAGCTGTGGGAATGATTTAGAATGCACTGAGAGGGGCCACAGTCCTGCAAGGCTCTTACATCAGGAGCAAAGAGCAGCCTGGAGGCTGGGGAAGGCTGGAGCTGTACCACTGGGTGCTCATCCCTCACCTTCATGGGGAGCTGCCCCCAGAGTTGCTATGTATCACTTTGATGGTTCTCCCGTTGGGTGTATTTTGGAGCAGCTGTTATCTGTGGCTTTTTATGGTGATCCCGTGGAAAGCAGCCACTTGCCTGCTGTGATGAACTCAAAACTAATACTAACTCCTCATTCCCTTTGGTTTTATTTGGATTTTTTAAATCTGTTTGTTTGATTGGTTTGCGTGGGTTTCTTTGTTTCTGGGCTTTGTCGGTTTTGGTTTGAGATTTTGTTTGCTTTATTATAAGACTCAGGTGAATTTGGCATAGCCAAACTCAAGAAAATGTACACCAGGCTTGACTTTCCAGAAATTACTTTTGGCTGGGTTTAACTGCATCCTCCAGGCTCAGGATCACCAGTACATTGGCAGGTTTTGCTCTGCAACATCAGCTTGCCCAGACTCTGCTCGGTGTTTCACAAATGGAGAAGACAATGGATATTGTGCCAAGCTTCCTTTCAAACAGCCAAACCTGCATCAGCATGACAGAAAAAAAGAAAAAAACAGAGACTATATTCACCAATTAGAGCAGAACCAGTGTCCCACCATCTTGCCCTCCACTCTTATTAATTTTGTACATTTAGAGGCAAAGCTGGGCCTAAAGCTTCCATCTCTCAGTTCCTGATGCCATTTGACTCCAGCCTGGACTCCCCCGATCACACTGCCTGCTGTCCACGTGGCGCTGGGGATGCTCAGCCTGGAAAGAGGAGACCCTGGGGAGGCCTCACTGCAGCTCTGCAGCACTGCAAGGGTGCCACAAGAAAGACTGGGACAGAGTGTTGCACAGGGCCTGTGGCAACAGGACAAGGGGGGACGGCTTTCAGCTGCAGGAGGCTGATTGAAGTTGGAGCTGAGGAAGCTGCTCTTTGCCACTGAGGCTGCTGAGGCACTGGCCCAGGCTGTGGATGCCCCATCCTTGGGAACAGAGCTCTGAGCACCATGCTCTGGGGGAACGTTGCTAAGCATGGAACCAAAGGCTCTCTAGCTCAATGGTCATGTCACAATCCATGTCCCATCTGGAACTGCCAGCACCCAGCAAGCAGCACAACACAACCGCTGGCCCTGGGCTCAGCACACGCTGCACACTGCTCCTGCTGCTCCTGTCACCCTTCTTGTTCCTGCCCCGATACCTCAGAGCATCAGTCTCCAAAGCTGCCTAAGGCCTGGATTGTGTCATCCATCCCTGCAGGATGCTGACATTTGTCCTGAGGAAGGTACGGTGCCATTCCATGGAGGTGGATCCCCCCAGCTGCCCGGGTGGGCTGGAGTTCTGGGGGGATGGGGTGGGACAGGGACCCCACTCTGAGGTTTTGCTACCTCTGCAGGCTGTGGCAGGCAGAGAGGACAAGATGGAGGTGGACACACAGGCTGATAGAGAGGAAAAGATGGAAGTGGATGGAGAAAAGACAGGAGAGGAAGAGATGGAGGTGGACACACCAATTGATAAGGAGGAGGAGATGGAGGTGGATGGAGGACAGACTGGAGAGGAAGAGATGGAGGTGGATGTGGAGGAGGAAATGGATGTGGACATGGAAGAGTACACCGAGGACATGGATGTTGATTAAAAAGATGAAGAGGAGGCCATGGTCCTGCGATGAAGACCAATGCCAGCAGCAGGACAGGCATGTGGTCCCCACAGGCAGAGTGGGTTCCCGGCAGCCAGGCTGGGGTGGGGCTGGGCTGGGTGGTCTCTGCTCAGGCCCGTGGTACCCAGTGCATTGGATTCTGCTGGCCTTGCCCAGCCTGTCCTGTGCTTGCTTTGGGCCACACAAGCCCCATGGCAGTGCCTGGGGCCCAGCCCCCAGACCCAGCCAGCCTCACCTGTGGCAGAAGAGTCCCGCTGTGCCAGCCTGGGGACACACGGAAGAGCCCTCTGTGCCTGACTGCAGTGACCATGGCACCTGCTTTTGTTCCTGACTGATGGAGATCCCGGACAGAGATGGCACCCTTTTGTACATAGCTTTTCGAGTTTGTTGTTGCCTTTAGGATATAGGTTTTAGGGCTTTGTTTTTGCTTCCGTAAATACATTTCAAATACTGTTGTTAGATATGTTCTTAGGTATATACTTTCTATAAACTGTTGTTATTACAAATATTCCTACATATCTAAATGTGTTCTGTGTTTTCATCGCTGTTCTTCTGTAAATAAACAAACGTGATTTTTCCCACCCCAGTTCTCTTTCCATTTGCTTCCGGCACAGGCAGTATTGGCCAAGTTGTGGTTTCCACTTGCTCCAGCTTCCCAGGGCTAGAGGTTCATGGAGGAGCTGGCACAGCCCCCCCAGGACTGGTTGTCCCACTCAGAGGGTCCCGCTGACAGAGGTCACTGTCTCCTTGCAGTCTCTCTGGACACACTGGGTAGCTGCAGGGGCAAATCCCAGTGTGCCCTGTCCCATGGGATCCCATGTTGGGACTCAGTGTCCCAACCAGGGTGAGCACTGTTTGTGGCCCTGGGCTCAGCATGGCAGGCTGGTGCTCACACCCGTGCAGACTTCAAGCTGGCCATGCACAGCTCCGTGTTTCTCCCAAAAAGATCACTGCTGCAGCACCTGGGTTCCCCAGTGCTGGGCTTTTTATCCCCACTGCATGGTGGATCACATGGCAGGGCAAAGGATGGATCCCATGTGGCATCCAACCTGCCCTGATCCAGGCTGGGCACAGCCTGATGAACGATGAACACATCTCGCAGGGACATGGAAACCTCCCCTGAAAACCCAGTTCAGGGAGAGCCTGAGCTCTTTTGTGGCTCTAGGCAGGAAGATGCTCAGGATCTCCCAGGGAGGCTCAGCAGGCAGTAGGATTGTGCCTGCATCTCGCTCTGGAGATGCCAGTGGCTCAAGTGAGAGCTGTGGGAATGATTTAGAATGCACTGAGAGGGGCCACAGTCCTGCAAGGCTCTTACATCAGGAGCAAAGAGCAGCCTGGAGGCTGGGGAAGGCTGGAGCTGTACCACTGGGTGCTCATCCCTCACCTTCATGGGGAGCTGCCCCCAGAGTTGCTATGTATCACTTTGATGGTTCTCCCGTTGGGTGTATTTTGGAGCAGCTGTTATCTGTGGCTTTTTATGGTGATCCCGTGGAAAGCAGCCACTTGCCTGCTGTGATGAACTCAAAACTAATACTAACTCCTCATTCCCTTTGGTTTTATTTGGATTTTTTAAATCTGTTTGTTTGATTGGTTTGCGTGGGTTTGTTTGTTTCTGGGCTTTGTCGGTTTTGGTTTGAGTTTTTTGTTTGCTTTATTATAAGACTCAGGTGAAGTTGGCATAGCCAAACTCAAGAAAATGTACACCAGGCTTGACTTTCCAGAAATTACTTTTGGCTGGGTTTAACTGCATCCTCCAGGCTCAGGATCACCAGTACATTGGCAGGTTTTGCTCTGCAACATCAGCTTGCCCAGACTCTGCTCGGTGTTTCACAAATGGAGAAGACAATGGATATTGTGCCAAGCTTCCTTTCAAACAGCCAAACCTGCATCAGCATGACAGAAAAAAAGAAAAAAACAGAGACTATATTCACCAATTAGAGCAGAACCAGTGTCCCACCATCTTGCCCTCCACTCTTATTAATTTTGTACATTTAGAGGCAAAGCTGGGCCTAAAGCTTCCATCTCTCCGTTCCTGATGCCATTTGACTCCAGCCTGGACTCCCCCTGATCACACTGCCTGCTGTCCACGTGGGGCTGGGGATGCTCAGCCTGGAAAGAGGAGACCCTGGGGAGGCCTCACTGCAGCTCTGCAGCACTGCAAGGGTGCCACAAGAAAGACTGGGACAGAGTGTTGCACAGGGCCTGTGGCAACAGGACAAGGGGAGACGGCTTTCAGCTGCAGGAGGCTGATTGAAGCTGGATCTAAGGAAGCTGCTCTTTGCCACTGAGGCTGCTGAGGCACTGGCCCAGGCTGTGGATGCTCCATCCTTGGGAACAGAGCTCGGAGCACCATGCTCTGGGGGAATGTTGCTAAGCATGGAACCAAAGGCTCTCTAGCTCAATGGTCATGTCACAATCCATGTCCCATCTGGAACTGCCAGCAGCCAGCAAGCAGCACAACACAACCGCTGGCCCTGGGCTCAGCACACGCTGCACACTGCTCCTGCTGCTCCTGTCACCCTTCTTGTTCCTGCCCCGATACCTCAGAGCATCAGTCTCCAAAGCTGCCTAAGGCCTGGATTGTGTCATCCATCCCTGCAGGATGCTGACATTTGTCCTGAGGAAGGTACGGTGCCATTCCATGGAGGTGGATCCCCCCAGCTGCCCGGGTGGGCTGGAGTTCTGGGGGGATGGGGTGGGACATGGACTCCACCCTGTGATTTTGCTACCTCTGCAGGCCGTGGAAAGCAGAGAGGACAAGATCTTGGTGGACACGCAATCTGATAGAGAGGAGGAGATGGAAGTGGAGGGAGAAAAGACAGGAGAGGAAGAGATGGAGGTGGACACACCAATTGATAAGGAGGAGGAGATGGAGGTGGATGGAGGACAGACTGGAGAGGAAGAGATGGAGGTGGATGTGGATGTGGAAGAGGAAATGGATGTGGACATGGAAGAGTACACCGAGGACATGGATGTTGATTAAAAAGATGAAGAGGAGGCCATGGTCCTGCGATGAAGACCAATGCCAGCAGCAGGACAGGCATGTGGTCCCCACAGGCAGAGTGGGTTCCCGGCAGCCAGGCTGGGGTGGGGCTGGGCTGGGTGGTCTCTGCTCAGGCCCGTGGTACCCAGTGCATTGGATTCTGCTGGCCTTGCCCAGCCTGTCCTGTGCTTGCTTTGGGCCACACAAGCCCCATGGCAGTGCCTGGGGCCCAGCCCCCAGACCCAGCCAGCCTCACCTGTGGCAGAAGAGTCCCGCTGTGCCAGCCTGGGGACACACGGAAGAGCCCTCTGTGCCTGACTGCAGTGACCATGGCAACTGCTTTTCTTCCTGGAGTGATGGAGATCCCGGACAGAGATGGCACCCTTTTGTACATAGTTTTTAGAGTTTGTTGTTGCCTTTAGGATATAGGGTTTAGGGCTTTGTTTTTGCTTCTGTAAATACATTTCAAATACTGTTGTTAGATATGTTCTTAGGTATATACTTTCTATAAACTGTTGTTATTACAAATATTCTTACAAATCTAAATGTGTTCTGTGTTTTCATCGCTGTTCTTCTGTAAATAAACAACCGTGATTTTTCCCACCCCAGTTCTCTTTCCATTTGCTTCCGGCACAGGCAGTATTGGCCAAGTTGTGGTTTCCACTTGCTCCAGGTTCCCATGGCTGGAGGTTCATGGGGGAGCTGGCACAGACACCCCAGCAGTGGTTGTCCCACTCAAAGGGTCCCGCTGACAGAGGTCACTGTCTCCTTGCAGTCTCTCTGGACACACTGGGTAGCTGCAGGGGCAAATCCCAGCGTGCCCTGTCCCATGGGATCCCATGCTGGTACTCAGTGTCCCAGCCAGGGTGAGCACTGCTTGTGGCCCTGGGCTCAGCATGGCAGGTCTGGTGCTCACACCAGTGCAGACTTGAAGCTGGCCATGCACAGCTCCGTGTTTCTCCCAAAAAGATCACTGCTGCAGCACCTGGGGTTCCCCAGTGCTTGGCTTTTTATCCCCACTGCATGGAGGATCACATGGCAGGGCAAAGGATGGATCCCATGTGGCATCCAACCTGCCCTGATCCAGGCTGGGCACAGCCTGATGAACGATGAACACATCTCGCAGGGACATGGAAAGCTCCCCTGAAAACCCAGTTCAGGGAGAGCCTGAGCTCTTTTGTGGCTCTGGGCAGGAAGATGCTCAGGATCTCCCAGAGAGGCTCAGCAGGCAGTAGGATTGTGCCTGCATCTCGCTCTGGAGATGCCAGTGGCTCAAGTGAGAGCTGTGGGAATGATTTAGAATGCACTGAGAGGGGCCACAGTCCTGCAAGGCTCTTACATCAGGAGCAAAGAGCAGCCTGGAGGCTGGGGAAGGCTGGAGCTGTACCACTGGGTGCTCATCCCTCACCTTCATGGGGAGCTGCCCCCAGAGTTGCTATGTATCACTTTGATGGTTCTCCCGTTGGGTGTATTTTGGAGCAGCTGTTATCTGTGGCTTTTTATGGTGATCCCGTGGAAAGCAGCCACTTGCCTGCTGTGATGAACTCAAAACTAATACTAACTCCTCATTCCCTTTGGTTTTATTTGGATTTTTTAAATCTGTTTGTTTGATTGGTTTGCGTGGGTTTGTTTGTTTCTGGGCTTTGTCGGTTTTGGTTTGAGATTTTGTTTGCTTTATTATAAGACTCAGGTGAAGTTGGCATAGCCAAACTCAAGAAAATGTACACCAGGCTTGACTTTCCAGAAATTACTTTTGGCTGGGTTTAACTGCATCCTCCAGGCTCAGGATCACCAGTACATTGGCAGGTTTTGCTCTGCAACATCAGCTTGCCCAGACTCTGCTCGGTGTTTCACAAATGGAGAAGACAATGGATATTGTGCCAAGCTTCCTTTCAAACAGCCAAACCTGCATCAGCATGACAGAAAAAAAGAAAAAAACAGAGACTATATTCACCAATTAGAGCAGAACCAGTGTCCCACCATCTTGCCCTCCACTCTTATTAATTTTGTACATTTAGAGGCAAAGCTGGGCCTAAAGCTTCCATCTCTCAGTTCCTGATGCCATTTGACTCCAGCCTGGACTCCCCCGATCACACTGCCTGCTGTCCACGTGGCGCTGGGGATGCTCAGCCTGGAAAGAGGAGACCCTGGGGAGGCCTCACTGCAGCTCTGCAGCACTGCAAGGGTGCCACAAGAAAGACTGGGACAGAGTGTTGCACAGGGCCTGTGGCAACAGGACAAGGGGGGACGGCTTTCAGCTGCAGGAGGCTGATTGAAGTTGGAGCTGAGGAAGCTGCTCTTTGCCACTGAGGCTGCTGAGGCACTGGCCCAGGCTGTGGATGCCCCATCCTTGGGAACAGAGCTCTGAGCACCATGCTCTGGGGGAATGTTGCTAAGCCTGGAACCAAAGGCTCTCTAGCTCAATGGTCATGTCACAATCCATGTCCCATCTGGAACTGCCAGCACCCAGCAAGCAGCACAACACAACCGCTGGCCCTGGGCTCAGCACACGCTGCACACTGCTCCTGCTGCTCCTGTCACCCTTCTTGTTCCTGCCCCGATACCTCAGAGCATCAGTCTCCAAAGCTGCCTAAGGCCTGGATTGTGTCATCCATCCCTGCAGGATGCTGACATTTGTCCTGAGGAAGGTACGGTGCCATTCCATGGAGGTGGATCCCCCCAGCTGCCCGGGTGGGCTGGAGTTCTGGGGGGATGGGGTGGGACAGGGACCCCACTCTGAGGTTTTGCTACCTCTGCAGGCTGTGGCAGGCAGAGAGGACAAGATGGAGGTGGACACACAGGCTGATAGAGAGGAAAAGATGGAAGTGGATGGAGAAAAGACAGGAGAGGAAGAGATGGAGGTGGACACACCAATTGATAAGGAGGAGGAGATGGAGGTGGATGGAGGACAGACTGGAGAGGAAGAGATGGAGGTGGATGTGGAGGAGGAAATGGATGTGGACATGGAAGAGTACACCGAGGACATGGATGTTGATTAAAAAGATGAAGAGGAGGCCATGGTCCTGCGATGAAGACCAATGCCAGCAGCAGGACAGGCATGTGGTCCCCACAGGCAGAGTGGGTTCCCTGCAGCCGTGCTGGGGCGGGGCTGGGCTGGGTGGTCTCTGCTCAGGCCCGTGGTACCCAGTGCATTGGATTCTGCTGGCCATGCCCAGCCTGTCCTGTGCTTGCTTTGGGCCACACAAGCCCCATGGCAGTGCCTGGGGCCCAGCCCCCAGACCCAGCCAGCCTCAGCTCTGGCAGCAGAGTCCCCCTGTGCCAGCCTGGGGACACACGGAAGAGCCCTCTGTGCCTGACTGCAGTGACCATGGCACCTACTTTTCTTCCTGGAGTGATGGAGATCCCGGACAGAGATGGCACCCTTTTGTACATAGTTTTTAGAGTTTGTTGTTGCCTTTAGGATATAGGGTTTAGGGCTTTGTTTTTGCTTCTGTAAATACATTTCAAATACTGTTGTTAGATATGTTCTTAGGTATATACTTTCTATAAACTGTTGTTATTACAAATATTCTTACAAATCTAAATGTGTTCTGTGTTTTCATCGCTGTTCTTCTGTAAATAAACAACCGTGATTTTTCCCACCCCAGTTCTCTTTCCATTTGCTTCAGGCACAGGCAGTATTGGCCAAGTTGCGGTTTCCACTTGCTCCAGGTTCCCATGGCTGGAGGTTCATGGGGGAGCTGGCACAGCCACCCCAGCAGTGGTTGTCCCACACAGAGGGTCCTGCTGACAGAGGTCACTGTCTCCTTGCAGTCTCTCTGGACACACTGGGTAGCTGCAGGGGCAAATCCCAGCGTGCCCTGTCCCATGGGATCCCATGTTGGGACTCAATGTCCCAGCCAGGGTGAGCACTGCTTGTGGCCCTGGGCTCAGCATGGCAGGCCTGGTGCTCACACCAGTGCAGACTTGAAGCTGGCTATGCACAGCTCCGTGTTTCTCCCAAAAAGATCACTGCTGCAGCACCTGGGGTTCCCCAGTGCTTGGCTTTTTATCCCCACTGCATGGAGGATCACATGGCAGGGCAAAGGATGGATCCCATGTGGCATCCAACCTGCCCTGATCCAGGCTGGGCACAGCCTGATGAACGATGAACACATCTCGCAGGGACATGGAAAGCTCCCCTGAAAACCCAGTTCAGGGAGAGCCTGAGCTCTTTTGTGGCTCTGGGCCGGAAGATGCTCAGGATCTCCCAGGGAGGCTCAGCAGGCAGTAGGATTGTGCCTGGATCTCGCTCTGGAGATGCCAGTGGCTCAAGTGAGAGCTGTGGGAATGATTTAGAATGCACTGAGAGGGGCCACAGTCCTGCAAGGCTCTTACATCAGGAGCAAAGAGCAGCCTGGAGGCTGAGGAAGGCTGGAGCTGTACCACTGGGTGCTCATCCCTCACCTTCATGGGGAGCTGCCCCCAGAGTTGCTATGTATCACTTTGATGGTTCTCCCGTTGGGTGTATTTTGGAGCAGCTGTTATCTGTGGCTTTTTATGGTGATCCCGTGGAAAGCAGCCACTTGCCTGCTGTGATGAACTCAAAACTAATACTAACTCCTCATTCCCTTTGGTTTTATTTGGATTTTTTAAATCTGTTTGTTTGATTGGTTTGCGTGGGTTTGTTTGTTTCTGGGCTTTGTCGGTTTTGGTTTGAGATTTTGTTTGCTTTATTATAAGACTCAGGTGAAGTTGGCATAGCCAAACTCAAGAAAATGTACACCAGGCTTGACTTTCCAGAAATTACTTTTGGCTGGGTTTAATGGAATCCTCCAGGCTCAGGATCACCAGTACATTGGCAGGTTTTGCTCTGCAACATCAGCTTGCCCAGACTCTGCTCGGTGTTTCACAAATGGAGAAGACAATGGATATTGTGCCAAGCTTCCTTTCAAACAGCCAAACCTGCATCAGCATGACAGAAAAAAAGAAAAAAAACAGAGACTATATTCACCAATTAGAGCAGAACCAGTGTCCCGCCATCTTGCTCTCCACTGTTATTAATTTTGAACATTGAGAGGCAAAGCTGGGCCTAAAGCTTCCATCTCTCAGTTCCTGATGCCATTTGACTCCAGCCTGGACTCCCCCTGATCACACTGCCTGCTGTCCACGTGGGGCTGGGGATGCTCAGCCTGGAAAGAGGAGACCCTGGGGAGGCCTCACTGCAGCTCTGCAGCACTGCAAGGGTGCCACAAGAAAGACTGGGACAGAGTGTTCCACAGGGCCTGTGGCAACAGGACAAGGGGGGACGTCTTTCAGCTGCAGGAGGCTGATTGAATTTGGATCTAAGGAAGCTGCTCTTTGCCACTGAGGGTGCTGAGGCGCTGGCCCAGGCTGTGGATGCCCATCCTTGGGAACAGGGCTCTGAGCACCATGCTCTGGGGGAACGTTGCTAAGCATGGAAGCAAAGGCTCTCTAGCTCAATTGTCATGTCACAATCCATGTCCCATCTGGAACTGCCAGCAGCCAGCAAGCAGCACAACACAACCGCTGGCCCTGGGCTCAGCACACGCTGCACGCTGCTCCTGCTGCTCCTGTCACCCTTCTTTTTCCTGCTCCGAAACCTCATCTCATCAGTCTCCAAAGCTGCCTAAGGCCTGGATTGTGCCATCCATCCCTGCAGGATGCTGGCATTTGTCCTGAGGAAGGTAGGGTGCCATTCCATGGAGGTGGATCCCCCCAGCTGCCCGGGTGGGCTGGAGTTCTGGGCGGATGGGGTGGGACAGGGACCCCACTCTGAGGTTTTGCTACCTCTGCAGGCTGTGGCAGGCAGAGAGGACAAGATGGAGGTGGACACACAGGCTGATAGAAAGGAAAAGATGGAAGTGTATGGAGAAAAGACAGGAGAGGAAGAGATGGAGGTGGACACAGAAATTGATACGGAGGAGGAGATGGAGGTGGATGGAGAGCAGACTGGAGAGGAAGAGATGGAGGTGGATGTGGATGTGGAAGAGGAGATGGACTTGGACATGGAAGAGTACACCGAGGACATGGACATAGATGAAAAAGATGAAGAGGAGGCCATGGTCCTGGGATGAAGACCAATGCCAGCAGCAGGACAGGCATGTGGTCCCCACAGGCAGAGCGGGTTCCCTGCAGCCAGGCTGGGGCGGGGCTGGGCTGGGTGGTCTCTGCTCAGGCCCATGGTACCCAGTGCATTGGATTCTGGTGGCCATGCCCAGCCTGTCCTGTGCTTGCTCTGGGCCACACAAGCCCCATGGCAGTGCCTGGGGCCCAGCCCCCAGACCCAGCCAGCCTCAGCTCTGGCAGCAGAGTCCCACTGTGCCAGCCTGGGGACACACGGAAGAGCCCTCTGTGCCTGACTGCAGTGACCATGGCACCTGCTTTTGTTCCTGACTGATGGAGATCCCGGACAGAGATGGCACCCTTTTGTACATAGTTTTTACAGTTTGTTGTTGCCTTTAGGATATAGGTTTTAGGGCTTTGTTTTGCCTTCTGTAAATACATTTCAGATATTGTTGTTAGATATGTTCTTAGGTATATACCTTCTATAAACTATTGTTATTACAAATATTCTTACAAATCTAAATGTGTTCTGTGTTTTCATTGCTGTTCTTCTGCAAATAAACAACCGTGATTTTTCCCACCCCACTTCTCTTTCCATTTGCTTCAGGCACAGGCAGTATTGGACAAGTTGCGGTTTCCACTTGCTCCCGGTTCCCAGGGCTGGAGGTTCATGGAGGAGCTGGCACAGCCACCCCAGGAGTGGTTGTCCCACTCAAAGGGTCCCGCTGACAGAGGTCACTGTCTCCTTGCAGTCTCTCTGGACACACTGGGTAGCTGCAGGGGCAAATCCCAGCGTGCCCTGTCCCATGGGATCCCATGCTGGGACTCAATGTCCCAGCCAGGGTGAGCACTGCTTGTGGCCCTGGGCTCAGCATGGCAGGCCTGGTGCTCACACCAGTGCAGACTTCAAGCTGGCCATGCACAGCTCTGTGTTTCACCCAAAAATATCACTGCTGCAGCACCTGGGGTTCCCCATAGTCGGCTTTTTATGCCCACTGCATGGAGGATCACATGGCAGGGCAAAGGATGGATCCCATGTGGCATCCAAGCTGCCCTGATCCAGGCTGGGCACAGCCTGATGAAGGATGAGCGCATCTCGCAGGGACATGGAAACCTCCCCTGAGAACCCAGTTCAGGGAGAGCCTGAGCTCTTTTGTGGCTCTAGGCAGGAAGATGCTCAGGATCTCCCAGAGAGGCTCAGCAGGCAGTAGGATTGTGCCTGCATCTCACTCTGGACATGCCAGTGGCTCAAGTGAGAGCTGTGGGAATGATTTAGAATGCACTGAGAGGGGCCACAGTCCTGCACGGCTCTTACATCAGGAGCAAAGAGCAGCCTGGAGGCTGGGGAAGGCTGGAGCTGTACCACTGTGTGCTCATCCCTCACCTTCATGGGGAGCTGCCCCCAGAGTTGCTATGTATCACTTTGATGGTTCTCCCGTTGGGTGTATTTTGGAGCAGCTGTTATCTGTGTTTTTTTATGGTGATCCCGTGGAAAGCAGCCATTTGCCTGCTGTGATGAACTCAAAACTAATACTAATTCCTCATTCCCTTTGGTTTTATTTGGATTTTTAAAATCTATTTTTTTGATTTCTTTGTGTGGGTTTGTTTGCTTCTGGGTTTTGTCTGTTTTGGTTTGAGTTTTCTGTTTGCTTTTTCATAAGACTCAGGTGAAGTTGGCATAGCCAAACTCAAGAAAATGTACACCAGGCTTGACTTTCCAGAAATTACTTTTGGCTGGGTTTAATGGAATCCTCCAGGCTCAGGATCACCAGTACATTGGCAGGTTTTGCTCTGCAACATCAGCTTGCCCAGACTCTGCTCGGTGTTTCACAAATGGAGAAGACAATGGATATTGTGCCAAGCTTCCTTTCAAACAGCCAAACCTGCATCAGCATGACAGAAAAAAAGAAAAAAAACAGAGACTATATTCACCAATTAGAGCAGAACCAGTGTCCCGCCATCTTGCTCTCCACTGTTATTAATTTTGAACATTGAGAGGCAAAGCTGGGCCTAAAGCTTCCATCTCTCAGTTCCTGATGCCATTTGACTCCAGCCTGGACTCCCCCTGATCACACTGCCTGCTGTCCACGTGGGGCTGGGGATGCTCAGCCTGGAAAGAGGAGACCCTGGGGAGGCCTCACTGCAGCTCTGCAGCACTGCAAGGGTGCCACAAGAAAGACTGGGACAGAGTGTTCCACAGGGCCTGTGGCAACAGGACAAGGGGGGACGTCTTTCAGCTGCAGGAGGCTGACTGAATTTGGATCTAAGGAAGCTGCTCTTTGCCACTGAGGGTGCTGAGGCGCTGGCCCAGGCTGTGGATGCCCATCCTTGGGAACAGGGCTCTGAGCACCATGCTCTGGGGGAACGTTGCTAAGCATGGAAGCAAAGGCTCTCTAGCTCAATGGTCATGTCACAATCCATGTCCCATCTGGAACTGCCAGCAGCCAGCAAGCAGCACAACACAACCGCTGGCCCTGGGCTCAGCACACGCTGCACGCTGCTCCTGCTGCTCCTGTCACCCTTCTTTTTCCTGCTCCGAAACCTCATCTCATCAGTCTCCAAAGCTGCCTAAGGCCTGGATTGTGCCATCCATCCCTGCAGGATGCTGGCATTTGTCCTGAGGAAGGTAGGGTGCCATTCCATGGAGGTGGATCCCCCCAGCTGCCTGGGTGGGCTGGAGTTCTGGGCGGATGGGGTGGGACAGGGACCCCACTCTGAGGTTTTGCTACCTCTGCAGGCTGTGGCAGGCAGAGAAGACAAGATGGAGGTGGACACACAGGGTGATAGAGAGGAAAAGATGGAAGTGGAGGGAGAAAAGAAAGGAGAGGAAGAGATGGAGGTGGACACACCAATTGATAAGGAGGAGGAGATGGAGGTGGTTGGAGAGCAGACTGGAGAGGAAGAGATGGAGGTGGATGTGGATGGGAAGAGGAGATGGAAGTGGACATGGAAGAGTACACCGAGGACATGGACATAGATGAAAAAGATGAAGAGGAGGCCATGGTCCTGGGATGAAGACCGATGCCAACAGCAGGACAGGCATGTGGTCCCCACAGGCAGAGTGGGTTCCCTGCAGCCAGGCTGGGGCGGGGCTGGGCTGGGTGGTCTCTGCTCAGGCCCGTGGTACCCAGTGCCTTGGGTTCTGGTGGCCATGCCCAGCCTGTCCTGTGCTTGCTTTGGGCCACACAAGCCCCATGGCAGTGCCTGGGGCCCAGCCCCCAGACCCAGCCAGCCTCAGCTCTGGCAGCAGAGTCCCACTGTGCCAGCCTGGGGACACACGGAAGAGCCCTCTGTGCCTGACTGCAGTGACCATGGCACCTGCTTTTGTTCCTGACTGATGGAGATCCCGGACAGAGATGCCACCCTTTTTTTGTACATAATTTTTACTGTTTGTTGTTGACTTTAGGATATAGGTTTCAGGGCTTTGTTTTGTCTTCTGTAAATACATTTCAGATATTGTTGTTAGATATGTTCTCTAGGTATATACCTTCTATAATCTGTTGTTATTACAAATATTCTTACAAATCTAGATGTGTTTTGTGTTTTCATTGCTGTTCTTCTGTAAAGAAACAACCGTGATTTTTCCCACCCCAGTTCTCTTTCCATTTGCTTCGGTCACAGGCAGTATTGGCCAAGTTGCGGTTTCCACTTGCTCCAGGTTCCCAGGGCTGGAGGTTCATGGAGGAGCTGGCACAGCCACCCCAGGAGTGGTTGTCCCACTCAGAGGGTCCCGCTGACAGAGGTCACTGTCTCCTTGCATTCTCTCTGGACACACTGGGTAGCTGCAGGGGCAAATCCCAGCGTGCCCTGTCCCATGGGATCCCATGTTGGGACTCAGTGTCTCAGCCAGGGTGAGCACTGCTTGTGGCCCTGGGCTCAGCATGGCAGGCTGGTGCTCACACCCATGCAGACTTCAAGCTGGCCATGCACAGCTCCGTGTTTCTCCCAAAAATATCACTGCTGCAGCACCTGGGGTTCCCCAGTGCTGGGCTTTTTATCCCCACTGCATGGAGGATCACATGGCAGTGCAAAGGATGGATCCCATATGGCATCCAAGCTGCCCTGATCCAGGCTGGGCACAGCCTGATGAACGATGAACACATCTCGCAGGAACATGGAAACCTTCCCTGAAAACCCAGTTCAGGGAGAGCCTGAGCTCTTTTGTGGCTCTTGGCAGGAAGATGCTCAGGATCTCCCAGAGAGGCTCAGCAGGAAGTAGGATTGTGCCTGCATCTCGCTCTGGAAATGCCAGTGGCTCAACTGAGAGTTGTGGGAATGATTCAGAATGCACTGAGAGGGGCCACAGTCCTGCAAGGCTCTTACATCAGGAGCAAAGAGCAGCCTGGAGGCTGGGGAAGGCTGGAGCTGTACCACTGTGTCCTCATCCCTCACCTTCATGGGGAGCTGCCCCCAGAGTTGCTATGTATCACTTTGATGGTTCTCCTGTTGGATGTATTTTGGACTAGCTGTTATCTGTGTCTTTTTATGGTGATCCCATGGAAAGCAGCCATTTGCATGCTGTGATGAACTCAAAACTAATACTAATACCTCATTCCCTTTGGTTTTATTTGTATTTTTTAAATCTATTTGTTTGATTGGTTTGCGTGGGTTCGTTTGTTTCTGGGTTTTGTCTGTTTTGGTTTGAGTTTTTTGTTTGCTTTTTCATAAGACTCAGGTGAAGTTGGCAAAGCCAAAGTCAAGAGAATGTACACCAGGCTTGACTTTCCAGAAATTACTTTTGGCTGGGTTTAATTTAATCCTCCAGGCTCAGGATCACCAGTACATTGGCAGGTTTTGCTCTGCAACATCAGCTTGCCCAGACTCTGCTCGGTGTTTCACAAATGGAGAAGACAATGGATATTGTGCCAAGCTTCCTCTCAATCAGCCAAACCTGCATCAGCATGACAGAAAAAAAGAAAAAAACAGAGACTATATTCACCAATTAGAGCAGAACCAGTGTCCCACCATCTTGCCCTCCACTCTTATTAATTTTGAACATTGAGAGGCAAAGCTGGGCCTAAAGCTTCCATCTCTCAGTTCCTGATGCCATTTGACTCCAGCCTGGACTCCCCCTGATCACACTGCCTGCTGTCCACGTGGGGCTGGGGATGCTCAGCCTGGAAAGAGGAGACCCTGGGGAGGCCTCACTGCAGCTCTGCAGCACTGCAAGGGTGCCACAAGAAAGATTGGGACAGAGTGTTCCACAGGGCCTGTGGCAACAGGACAAGGGGGGACGGCTTTCAGCTGCAGGAGGCTGATTGAAGCTGGATCTAAGGAAGCTGCTCTTTGCCACTGAGGGTGCTGAGGCAGTGGCCCAGGCTGTGGATGCCCCATCCTTGGGAACAGGGCTCTGAGCACCATGGTCTGGGGGAACGTTGCTAAGCATGGAACCAAAGGCTCTCTAGCTCAATGGTCATGTCACAATCCATGTCCCATCTGGAACTGCCAGCAGCCAGCAAGCAGCACAACACAACCGCTGGCCCTGGGCTCAGCACACGCTGCACGCTGCTCCTGCTGCTCCTGTCACCCTTCTTTTTCCTGCCCCGAAACCTCATCTCATCAGTCTCCAAAGCTGCCTAAGGCCTGGATTGTGCCATCATCCCTGCAGGATGCTGGCATTTGTCCTGAGGAAGATACGGTGCCATTCCATGGACGCGGATCCCCCCAGCTGCCCGGGTGGGCTGGAGTTCTGGGCGGATGGGGTGGGACAGGGACCCCACTCTGAGGTTTTGCTACCTCTGCAGGCTGTGGCAGGCAGAGAGGACAAGATGGAGGTGGACACTCAAACTGATAGAGAGGAGGAGATGGAAGTGGAGGGAGAAAAGAAAGGAGAGGAAGAGATGGAGGTTGACACACCAATTGATAAGGAGGAGGAGATGGAGGTGGATGGAGAGCAGACTGGAGAGGAAGAGATGGAGGTGGATGTGGATGTGGAAGAGGAGATGGACTTGGACATGGAAGAGTACACCGAGGACATGGACATAGATGAAAAAGATGAAGAGGAGGCCATGGTCCTGGGATGAAGACCGATGCCAGCAGCAGGACAGGCATGTGGTCCCCACAGGCAGAGTGGGTTCCCTGCAGCCAGGCTGGGGCGGGGCTGGGCTGGGTGGTCTCTGCTCAGGCCCGTGGTACCCAGTGCATTGGATTCTGGTGGCCATGCCCAGCCTGTCCTGTGCTTGCTTTGGGCCACACAAGCCCCATGGCAGTGCCTGGGGCCCAGCCCCCAGACCCAGCCAGCCTCAGCTCTGGCAGCAGAGTCCCACTGTGCCAGCCTGGGGACACACGGAAGAGCCCTCTGTGCCTGACTGCAGTGACCATGGCACCTGCTTTTCTTCCTGACTGATGGAGATGCTGGACAGAGATGGCACCCTTTTGTACATAGTTTTCACAGTTTGTTGTTGCCTTCAGGATATAGGTTTTAGGGCTTTGTTTTGTCTTCTGTAAATGCATTTCAGATATTGTTGTTAGATATGTTCTTAGGTATATACCTTCTATAAACTGTTGTTATTACAAATATTCTTACAAATCTAAATGTGTTCTGTGTTTTCATTGCTGTTCTTCTGTAAATAAACAACCGTGATTTTTCCCACCCCAGTTCTCTTTCCATTTGCTTCAGGCACAGGCTGTATTGGCCAAGTTGTTGTTTCCACTTGCTCCAGGTTCCCAGGGCTGGAGGTTCATGGAGGAGCTGGCACAGCCACCCCAGGAGTGGTTTTCCCACTGTCTTGGTTTGACAAGACAGGAATCTGCAAAGTAGGGCTAAAGCCTCCTGTGCAATGGAGAACGTAAACCCCCTCCCTCTGAATTACTAGGAGTTTTAAATCAAAAGGCTCTCAGGCAATGATATGGGAATGGGAGTAACAATTCTTTACTAGGAGAAAACTAGACAACAATTTAAAAAGGCAAATGCAATCGGTACAAACAAAACCAGTGAAAAAGTCCAGAACCTGAGGATTCGGGGTGCCAGTGGCAGTCCTGCTGGGACGATTGCTCCCCTTGCAGTTGTTGATGAACTGCAGCTGCAGTGGTGATCTTTAGAAGGGTATAGTTTTCCTCTGAAGATCTGGTGGCAGTGGGGCCGGTCTTCTTCTGCGCCGGGGTTGCCTCCGAGCTCCGCTGCTGCCGCCTCACTGGCTGTTTGGCTGCGAGATCCTGTGAAGAAAAAGAGAGAGAGAGCTGCTTCTCTGGGAATCCCGCGAAGAGTGAGAGCGAGCTGCTTCTCTCGGAGTCCCGCCCAGAGAGCTGCCTCGTCTCCCCAAAAAGCTACCCCTTTAAACAATAATAGAGTGCTTGGCTTCCCCCCCTCTGGGTGGGACTCCTCACGGTGTTACATTTACCAGCCCGGCAGTGAGTCAGTCAATAGTGTATAAACAAACCATTGCCTCTACCGGTCAAACCATTGTTTTTTGGGAGAGATAACAAAACCTGCCCTACCTTTCGACAGATGGCAAATAGAATACAAGCTTATCTTACAACCCAGGACATTATACACCCCTTATTCTATTTCCATCTGCACACCATGAAATCTTACACCCAGTTCTCTCTTAAGACCAAGTTTCCCTGTGGTACACAGTGGGTCTCCCCAGGCACTTTCTGCCAAAGGCTCCAGGACAACCCATAGTTCCCGGCTGCAGAGTAGAGCACATTCTTGACCTCTGGTCCTGTTCTGACTGGGCCAAGGGCTACAGCATGAGCGATCTCCTGCTTGATCTGGGTGAAGGCTTGTTGCTGCTCAGGGCCCCAGTGGAAATCATTCTTCTTTTGGGTAACCAGATAAAGAGGGCTCACAATCTGGCTATACTGGGAATGTGCATTCTCCAGAAACCTATGGCACCCAGGAAAGCTTGTGTTTCCTTTTTGCTGGTTGGTGGGGACATAGCTGTGATCTTGTTGATGACCTCAGTGGGAATCTGGCGCCATCCGTCTTGCCATTTCACTCCCAGGAACTGGATCTCTCGGGCAGGTCCCTTGACTTTGCTCTTCTTGATGGTGAAGCCAGCTTCTAGTAGTATCTGGATGATTTTCTCTTCTTTCTCGAACACTTCTGCTGCTGTGCTCCCCCACACAATGATGTCATCAATGTATTGCAGGTGTTCTGGAGCCTCACCCTTTTCTAGTGCAGCCTGGATCAGTCCATGGCAGATGGTGGGGCTGTGTTTCCACCCCTGGGGCAGTCGGTTCCAGGTGTACTGCACGCCCCTCCAGGTGAAAGCAAACTGAGGCCTGCATTCTGCTGCCAGAGGAATGGAGAAAAACGCATTAGCAATATCAATGGTGGCATACCACTTTGCTGCCTTGGACTCCAGCTCGTACTGGAGTTCCAGCATATCCAGTACAGCAGCGCTCAGCAGTGGAGTCACTTCATTCAAGCCACGATAGTCCACAGTCAATCTCCATTCTTTGTCAGATTTGCGCACAGGCCAGATGGGGCTGTTGAAGGGTGAGTGGGTTTTGCTGACCACCCCTTGGCTCTCCAGCTCCCGAATCATTTTGTGGATGGGGATCACGGCATCTCGATCCGTCCGATACTGCCAGCGGTGCACTGTCGAGGTCGCAATTGGCACGCGTTGTTCTTCCACCCTTAGGAGTCCTACTGCAGAGGGGTTTTCTGACAGTCCAGGCAAGGCGTTCAATTGCTTAATGTCTTCTGCCTCTACAGCGGCTATTCCAAAAGCCCACCTGAGTCCCTTTGGGTCTTTGTAATAGCCGTTCCGGAGGAAGTCTATGCCTAGGATACACGGAGCATCTGGGCCAGTCACTATAGGATGTTTCTTCCACTCCTTCCCAGTCAGGCTCACCTCGGCTTCCACCAGAGTCAATTGTTGTGATCCCCCTGTCACACCAGCAATGGAAACAGGCTCTGCCCCCACGTGTCCCGATGGTATCAGAGTACACCGTGCACCAGTATCAACTAAAACATCATATTTCTGTGGCTCTGATGTGCCAGGCCATCGGATCCACACTGTCCAGAAGATCCGGTTTTCCCGTGCCTCTCCCTGGCTAGAGACAGGGCCCCTCTAACACTGGTTATCATTCCTTCCCTGGGCATACATACTAGAGGTCCCTTCAAGGGGGTCTGACAGATCGTACCCACAAGCTTGGTCACGGGAGGTTGAGGCTACCTTCACTTTGGTGGAACTCCCCCGGTTAGAGTTTCCCTCCTTAAGTTGACGGACCCGTGCTGCCAGGACAGAAGTGGGTTTCCCATCCCACCTCCCCATGTCTTCCCCATGGTCACGCAGGAAGAACCACAGATTAGCCCTTGGGGTGTACCCTCTCTCTCTAGCTGGGGATTGTTGGGCGCTGATTCTGGGGCCTGTGACTCTCACGGGTGCTGTATTAACCTTCCTTATCTCCTCCCTCATCTCCTCTTTAAAGTCCTTAATCACGGCTGAGATATGAGCCTGCATTGGGCCATTAATCATACTCTCATAATTCCTAAGTTTGTTGGCAACAGAACCCACTGTCTCTCGGTGAGCGTCAGCATTGATTGTTGCAATGAAGGTGGTGTATTGAGATGGCCCCAGATTTGCTAGACTCCACAGCATTTGTCCCGTACACCTGACCTTGTCGGGGTCATTATTGTGTCGTCCATCCCTCCCAAAGAGTACCTCCAATACTGCCACTTCCCTCAGCTCTTGGATCCCTTCCTTGAGGGTCTTCCAGCGCATTCTATGATGGTGCTCTTGCATTCTCTCTCTGTGGACAAACCTCTCCCTGACACTCATTAAGAGCCGCTCCCAGAGAGAAAGGGACCCTGGTTCCCTTACAAAAATCTGATTTATACCCGAGTCCTGGGTCAAGGGTCCCAAGTTCTTTGCCTCACCACCGTCCAGCTGCACACCTGTACCCATAAGATCCCAGACCCGGAGTAGCCAGGTAGCATAAGCCTCACACCCTCATCGCACAATGTCTTTATGCAGATTACGAAGACTTTCGTATGTCAGGGACTCGGTGGTGATAGCAATCTCTGGGTCCCCTGTGGGTTGTGAGGTTCCTCCATTCCTGTCCCTATCTGCAGGGTGCTCTGCTTTCACCTTAGACTTCCTTGTTTCTACCGGGGCAACTGCTGCTGACCGTGACTGCCTTTGTGGTTCAGCGGGAACCTGAACAGTGGTAACATTAGTGGGTTCCACAGCTGTACTAATAGACTGTCCCTCCTCAAGGCAAAGGGCCGGTTTCTCACCAGCTGGGGAAATGCACTCCTTCAGCATCTCTCGTATCTCCTTAACCAGAACCCTCACCCAATCTGGGCGGTTCATTTCTGAGGTGGGCTGTGGGGCAGGGTCAGGCTCTGGAGCAGCAGCATCTCGAGTCTGTGGTGTAGGTGTGAGGGTAGTTATCCAGGTTAATCTTCCCTTATCTCTGAGTGCTAAATATAACAGCACTATCAGAGACACCACCCATTGTATGATATCATTAGAACTTAGAGAGGATCTTAACCCTTTGAGAACTGTTTGGGCAGACCCAAAAAGATGGTTAAAAGGTTGGGAGAAAGTTTCCCCAGGTGCTATTTCCTCGCAGTAGGTACCGTTATTAAAGTAACCCCAAAAACATACAGTTAGTGTGTGATAGCTATGAATCCATGTACCTGCCTTCCAGAGGAAATTAAAGATCCATGAATTCCTCACCCAATTAACCCAGAAGCCAAACTTGATAACAGACACAGTAGCCATAGTTATAGGACCCATTTTTAGATAAGGGTCTGCAAATGGGAAAAGTATAGCTACGAACACATGCCACCCAAACCAAGCTAAACTAGACCACATGGTGATGCTTAAGATGTTTCTACACACAACAAAAAACAAATTACTTAAGAACTGTTAATCCTTTTTCCCTCTCAAATGCCCTCGAGCCTCACATTGATGCACCAAAATCTGTCTTGGTTTGACAAGACAGGAGTCTGAAGGAGGGCAAAAGCGTCCTGTGCAATGGAGAAGGTAAACCCCCTCCCTCCGAATTACCAGGATTTTTTAAAGTAAAAGGCTCTCAGGCAAAGATATGGGAATGGGAGTAACAATTCTTTACTAGGAGAAAACTAGATAACAATTTAAAAAGGCAAATGCAACTGGTACAAACAAAACTAGTCATAAAGTCCACAACCTGAGGATTCGGGGTGTCGGTAGTGTTGCAGTCATGCTGGCATGGTAGCGTGGAGGAAGGTTTTAGCAAGGCCTTGGGAATGGTAAACTGAGGAAAAGGATACATTCATGTATGCCCTATTATATTAGAAAGGCCTTGGGAATGGTAAACTGAGGGAAAAGATACATTTATGTATGCTCCACTGTTTCGGGAAAGTCCCGCTTCAGCATTCCTCTGTAGACCCCCTTCTCCCCACCCCTGAGCAGTTCCCATTGGACCTGGCCCCTGGGGTGGTTCTGATGTGCCTTAGCTGAACACTGTCTCTATTGTTTAAGACCTTATCTCTTAATTTTGCTGTATAAAACTGTATCTGGGCAATAGCCCAGGGCCTTTGGTCACTGCAATGCTTCAGGCAATACAATCTCTCTGGACAAGCATACCATTGGTCTCTCTTGGTCTCTTTATCTCAAACCCTTGCAGAGACTGAGGCAGCGCCGCAGCTCGGACCGTGCTAACCCAGACGCTGCCTGGTAAGCCCAGGGCAGCGGGACCGCGGAAAACCCCGGCCCCGAGAGGGGACAGCTAGCCGGAGGGTCCCGGGGGGCCGGGGAGGGACGGGGGACAGCGGCGAGTAACCCCCGAGAGCAAAGTGGCGGTCGAAAGAGAAGCAACAAGTGGCGCACCAACGTTGGGCTTTGCACTGGTTTGAGCAAGCCTGCCGCAGCCGTCGTGGACATTGCACTGGCTAGGAGCTTTTCCAGACACTTTGCAGTGTCACCGCGAGCTACAGAGCGGAGAGCGGTGTGAATAAATCGCTACGCAGGCTGTCAGCTGTGCGGGGAGAAGCTCTGGGATCACGCTGGTGGTGTGAGGCACTTGCCTCTCCACACAGCCCAGCGGGACTGTTGCCGTGGAGACAGACGCCGATTTCTGTCCAGCGAGGTCCCCACGGGTCGGACGGCACCTCTCCACACCCGGGAGACCGCCCGGGGTTCGGGAACCGTTGCTGCAGTTGGTGTCTAAAGGACAGCGGTGGGTGAGTCTCGTACTGGGGGGCAGGGGCCCGGCCAGGAGACATCGGCTCCTGTGTGCCCATGGGGGGACACGCCAGCGCGCAGGCGTGACGGTAGTCTCCGTTGTAGCTTTAGAACTTTGGGTTTGCTGCAGTAATTGGTTGAGATTTGCTGTGAAGCCAGCCATGGGTGTTAGGCTGACTACACAGCAGAAAGAGATTTATAAACAAGTTCGGGAGCCCCTGCTGAGTGCAGGTGTCAAATTTCCTAAGAGCCTTGTAAAAGAGTTTGTCAGATGGTTATCAGTAAGTGTTCCAGAGGTAACAGAGCAAGTAGTGAGAGAAAGACGATTTTGGAAGCGTGTTGGTGCAGTGCTGAGTGAAAGGACAAAGGCAGGAGATCCCTCAGTGAAAGAAGGTTTTATGAGAATGTTTTTGGTCGTTTACGATGTTGTGAAAGAGAGTGCAGACACTCAGGGCACCCAGGGAGCAGAAAAGCGCCCTGTCGCGTCCCCGGTGCCCCCCCGCACCCCCTGCGGTGAGAAAACTAACCGTGCAGATGTAGATTTAGTTTCTAACCCTTCTCCTCCTCCTGCTTTTGCTCCCGCAGCTGAAAATCCATGCTTTGCACCCCCCATCCCCCCCGTGCAGCCCCCACAAGATGGAGGTGGCCACGCTGTTTTCCCTTCTCTATCCCCGCATTCCCTGCTCCCTGTGCCAGCCCAGAACACGCCCCCAGCCCTCGCATTCCCCCCTCCGCCTGTCCCCAACCCCAACCCCTCCTCCCTTGCGGCGGTTCAGCCCACATTCCAGCCCCCGGTCCAGCCCTCAGCTCCTCCTCTCACAGTTGCCTCACCTCCCCCTGTCCCTGCCCCGCTCCACGCAGCCCCGCCGGCTGCGGCCACTCCCTCACAAGCCGGCCTTCCTCCCTCTCCCTCTCCCGGTTTCCCTGGCAGCGGCAGCGCCCAGGCTGTCAGCCGGGAAGTGCTCAGAGAGACCGAGCCTGCGTTCTTAGCCCCCGTGATTTATAATGCCAGGGGACAGAACGCCAAATGGGAGCCCCTTTCGTATGATAGTATTAGGGAACTTTGCAAAACGAAGCGTGAGTTTGGGGAAAGAAGTGAATTTTTTAAGAGCATTTTGAAAGCTACGCTATGCTCCAAAACATTTGTCCCCGCTGATTTGAAACGTCTTTTCAGTTGCTTGCTCCCTCAGTCTGAGTTTAGATTGTGGGAAAGAACGTGGAAAAGACTTGCAGCAGATCTCCTCCCAGAGATTCTGCAAAGTCCAAGCCTTTCCACAGATATAGAGGATGAGGAAATCACTTTAGAACATCTAGTGGGTGAGGGTGATTGGAGCCAAGCTGAAAAGCAAGCAGCAGGCATTCCCAGAGCAGTGTTAGACCTGTCCAGGGATGCAGCAGAACGTGCATTTTTTAATATGCCTTCTAAAGACCCTATTGTCTCATATACCGCTTTAAAGCAGTCTGTTTCAGAACCATTCATGGATTTTGTGGATCGAGTGCGAGCCTCTGTGGAAAAAAGGGTGCAAAATCCAGAGCTCCAAGACCAACTTACATTAGAACTGGTCACCACAAATGCAAATGAAGTCTGTCAGCGAATCATCCTAGCCCTTCCATCATCGCCTCCCCCCACACTCGATCAGCTCATTGAGGAGTGCACCAGGAAAGCTATGCTGATGACAGAGGACTCAGTGATAAAACCACGGGAAAGGGTGTTTGCTTCAGCAGCAGCAACCCCCAGGACTCCTGGGTTCAAAGGGCCTCCTCAACAAGGGGGGAAGGCGGGAGGGGGGGGAATCATTTTCCTTTATACTGGCAGAGCAAATTGTATCTTTTTCAGAGTTAGTTCACTTTGTTGTATGATTTTATCTCTCTTTCAGACTAGCAGAATGTCAATTTCCACATTCCTGCTCATCGTTTGGCTCCAGGGAATGGTCATCTACCCTTCCACGGTGGATGCATGGATTGTTCCACAGCCCAAGAAAAATGTGTGGGTCACGCTAGCCCAAGCCTTGCAACAAGATCTTATGTGTTTGTCCACTGCCTCAGCAGAAAATCCGATGTCCACATGTTTAATAGGGGTTCCAAGTAAGGAGGATGAGTTTCCAATTGATCTGGTCCGTTTGCAAAAGCAAGTGAACGAAAATAAAATACCTAAAGGTGCAGGACAAGTTGAAGCACAAGTGCGAAATCCCCTCATTTTGTGGCAAGGGTGGGTTTCACATTTGCCCACTGCTGAGGGGGAGCCCCAGGAATTAGAACTCCTAGGCTCTGCAAAAGCTGAGTTTTGCATTCAATTTGATTTTTCCCCAACCAAAGAAGTAAAATTATATGAACATGTCAAACAGTACAAGGTAGAATTCAGAGCAGGTCAATGGTGCACAGCTGTCTACAAGCTGAAATTTGCATCCACCACTGATTTCCGTCCACACAAGCTGGACAAGGGAATGTTTCTTATCTGTGGGGACAGAGCATACCCAGGAATCCCATCTCGTCTTATTGGAGGTCCATGTACTTTTGGGCTTCTGACCCTTGCTTCCCCCAACATGACCCAAATTCCAATTGGGCAAGCAAAAAGTGGAAAAAAAATTACTAAGCGGAGTGCAAGCCAATTTGATGAACATTGTGATGCGGAAATTTATCATTGGGCAAAATCCAAAAGAGTTGCTGTCTCTGTGTTTTTACCATGGGTTGCAGCAGCCAAAGCATTGAGTGAATTAGGCAATCTAGAATGCTGGGTGACCAAGCAGGCAAATTTAACATCAGCAGCCCTGAGTGACCTCCTAGAAGATGAGGAAATAACCAGAAAGGCTACCCTCCAAAATAGGGCAGCTATTGATTTCCTGCTGTTGGCACATGGTCATGGATGTAAAGAATTTGATGGCTTGTGTTGTTTTGATCTGTCATCTAAAGGACAGAGTGTCCACTCGTCCATTCAGGAAATGAGAAGCCTCATTGGGAATGTGAAGCAAGAAAATGAGGATTGGTTTAAAAATCTGTTCAAAGACTGGGACCTTTCTGGGTGGGCAGTGTCTCTTTTAAAAGACATCTTTTACTTTCTAGTTGCATTGTTTTTAGTTCTGTTAGCATTTGGGATTCTGAAGCGGATCGTCTCCAAGGTCATCACCTCGAAGCCGAAGGCTTCCGCGCCGGTTTTCATCGCTGCTGCCGACACGGAAAGCGATTGGTGGGAAGACAACAAGCAGAAAGACACTGCAGTTTAAGAGCCACAGTTTACCTTCTCCTAAGGCATCGTTCATCTTAGTAATTGAAAAGCGGGGAATTGTTGCAGTCATGCTGGCATGGTAGCGTGGAGGAAGGTTTTAGCAAGGCCTTGGGAATGGTAAACTGAGGAAAAGGATACATTCATGTATGCCCTATTATATTAGAAAGGCCTTGGGAATGGTAAACTGAGGGAAAAGATACATTTATGTATGCTCCACTGTTTCGGGAAAGTCCCGCTTCAGCATTCCTCTGTAGACCCCCTTCTCCCCACCCCTGAGCAGTTCCCATTGGACCTGGCCCCTGGGGTGGTTCTGATGTGCCTTAGCTGAACACTGTCTCTATTGTTTAAGACCTTATCTCTTAATTTTGCTGTATAAAACTGTATCTGGGCAATAGCCCAGGGCCTTTGGTCACTGCAATGCTTCAGGCAATACAATCTCTCTGGACAAGCATACCATTGGTCTCTCTTGGTCTCTTTATCTCAAACCCTTGCGGCGACTGAGGCAGCGCCGCAGCTTGGACCGTGCTAACCCAGACGCTGCCTGGTAAGCCCAGGGCAGCGGGACCGCAGAAAACCCCGGCCCCGAGAGGGGACAGCTAGCCGGAGGGTCCCGGGGGGCCGGGGAGGGGTGGGGGACAGTGCGAGGAACCCCCGAGAGCAAAGTGGCGGTCGAAAGAGAAGCAACAAGTGGCGCACCAACGTTGGGCTTTGCACTGGTTTGGGCAAGTCTGCCCCAGCCGTTGTGGACAGTGCACTGGCTAGGAGCTTTTCCAGACGCTTTGCAGTGTCACCGCGAGCTACAGAGCGGAGAGCGTTGTGAATAAATCGCTACGCAGGCTGTCAGCTGTGCGGGGAGAAGCTCTAGGATCACGCTGGTGGTGTGAGGCATTTGCCTCTCCACACAGCCCAGCGGGACTGTTGCCGTGGAGACAGATGCCGATTTCTGTCCGGCGAGGTCACCATGGGTCGGACGGCACCTCTCCACACCCGGGAGACCGCCCGGGGTTCGGGAACCGTTGCTGCAGTGGTGTCTAAAGGACGGCGGTGGGTGAGTCTCAGTTTCTGGGGGGCAGGGGCCCGGCCAGGAGACATCGGCTCCTGTGTGCCCGTGGGGGGACACGCCAGCGCGCAGGCGTGACGGGAGTATCCGTCGTAGCTTTAGAACTTTGTGTTTGCTGCAGTAATTGGTTGAGATTTGCTGTGAAGCCAGCCATGGGTGTCAGGCTGACTACACAGCAGAAAGAGATTTATAAACAAGTTCAGGAACCCCTGCAGAGAGCAGGTGTCAAATTTCCTAAGAGCCTTGTGAAAGAGTTTGTCAGATGGTTATCAGTAAGTTTTCCGGAGGTAACAGAGCAAGTAGTGAGAGAAAGACGATTTTGGAAGCGTGTGGGTGCAGTGCTGACAAAGGCAGGAGATCCCTCAGTGAAAGAAGGTTTTATGAGAATGTTTTTGTTCATTTACGATGTTGTGAAAGAGAGTGCAGACACTCAGGGCGCCCGGGGAGCAGAAAAGAGCCCCGTTGCGTCCCCTGTGTCCCCCCGCACCCCCTGCGGTGAGAAAACTAACCGTGCAGAGGTAGATTTAGTTTCTAACCCTTCTCCATCTCCTGCTTTCGCTCCCGCAGCTGAAAATCCATGCTTTGCACTCCCCCCCCCCCCCCCCCGTGCAGCCTCCGCAAGATGGAGGGGGCCACGTGGTGTTCCCTGTGCTCCCTGTGCCAGCCCTCGCACCCCTCCCTTCACCCGTCCCCGATCCCAACGCCTCCTCCCTTGCGGCGATTCAGCCCATGGTTCAGCCCGCATTCCAGCCCACATTCCAGCCCGAAGTCCAGCCCTCAGCTCCTCCTCTCGCAGTTGCATCACCACCCCCTGTCCCTGCTCCGCTCCACATGGCCCCGCCGGCTGCGGCCACTCCCACACAAGCCGGCCCCTCTCCCTGTCTCTCTCCCAGTCTCCCTGACAACGGCAGCGCCGAGACTGTCAGCACGAGGAACCAGGTCAGAGACTGGAAACCTGGTCAGAGACTGAACCTGGTCAGAGACACCGACCCTGCGTTCCTGGCCCCTGTGATCTATAATGCCAGGGGACAGAACGCCAAATGGGAGCCCCTTTCGTATGATAGTATTAGGGAACTTTGCAAAACAAAGTGTAAGTTTGGGGAAAGAAGTGAATTTTTTAAGAGCATTTTAAAAGCTACTCTAAGCTCCAAAACATATGTCCCTGCTGACTTGAAACGTCTTTTCAGTTGCTTGCTCCCTCAGTCTGAGTTTAGATTGTGGGAAAGAACCTGGAAAAGGATTGCAGGACATCTCCTCCCAGAGATTTTGCAAAGTCCAAGCCATTCCACAGATATAGAGGATGAGGAAATCACTTTAGAACATCTAGTGGGTGAGGGTGATTGGAGCCAAGCTGAAAAGCAAGCCGCAGGCATCCCCAGAGCAGTGTTGGACCTGTCCAGGGATGCAGCAGAACATGCATTTTTTAACATGCCTTTTAAAGAACCTGTTGTTTCTTATACCGCTTTGAAGCAGTCTGTTGCAGAACCATTCATGGATTTTGTGGATCGAGTGCGAGCCTCTGTGGAAAAGAGGGTGCAAAATCCAGAGCTCCAAGACCAACATACATTAGAACTTGTCACTGCAAATGCAAATGAAGCCTGTCAGCGAATCATCCTGGCCCTTCCATCATCGCCTCCCCCCACACTCGATCAGCTCATTGAGGAGTGCACCAGGAAAGCTGTGCTGATGACAGAGGACTCAGTGATAAAGCCACGGGAAAGGGTGGTTGCTGCAGTAGCAGCAACCCCGAGGACTCCAGGGTCCGCAGGGCCTCCTCAACAAGGGGGGAAAGTGGGAGGGTGGGGAATCTTTTTCCTTTATACTGGCAGAGCAAATTGTATCTTTTTCAGAGTTAGTTCACTTTGTTGTATGATTTTATCTTTCTTTCAGACTAGCAGAATGTCAATTTCCACATTCCTGCTCATCGTTTGGTTCCAGGGAATGGCCATCTACCCTTCCACAGTGGATGCATGGATTGTTCCACAGCCCAAGAAAAATGTATGGGTCACGCTAGCCCAAGCCTTGCAACAGGATCATATGTGTTTGTCCACTGCCTCAGCAGAAAATCCAATGTCCACATGTTTAATAGGGGTGCCAAGTAAGGAGGATGAGTTCCCAATTGATCTGGTCCATTTGCAAAAGCAGGTGAACGAAAATAAAATACCTAAAGGTGCAGGACAAATTAAAGCACCAGTGCGAAACCCCCTCATTTTGTGGCAAGGATGGGTCTCACATTTGCCCACTGCCAAGGGAGAGCCCCAGGAATTAGAACTCCTATGCTCTGCAAAAGCTGAATTTTGCATTCAATTTGATTTTTCCCCAACCAAAGAAGTAAAATTATATGAGCATGTCAAACAGTACAAGGTAGAATTCAGAGCAGGTCAATGGGGCACAGCTGTCTACAAGCTGAAATTTGCATCCACCACTGATTTCCGTCCACACAAGCTGGACAAGGGAATGTTTCTTATCTGTGGGGACAGAGCATACCCAGGAATCCCCTCTCGTCTTATTAGAGGTCCATGCACTTTTGGGCATCTGACCCTTGCTTCCCCCAACATGACCCAAATTCCAATTGGGCAAGCAAAAGGTGAGAAAAAAATTACTAAGCGGAGTGCGAGTCAATTTGATGAACATTGTGATGCGGAAATTTACCATTGGGCAAAATCCAAAAGAGTTGCCGTCTCTGTGTTTTTACCATGGGTTGTGGCAGCCAAAGCATTGAGTGAATTAGGCAATCTAGAATGCTGGGTGACCAAGCAGGCAAATTTAACATCAGCAGCCCTGAGTGACCTCCTGGAAGACGAGGAAATAACCAGAAAGGCTACCCTCCAGAATAGGGCAGCTATTGATTTCCTGCTGTTGGCACATGGTCATGGATGTAAAGAATTTGATGGGTTGTGTTGTTTTGATCTGTCATCTAAAGGTCAGAGTGTCCACTTGTCCATTCAGGAAATGACAAGCCTCATTGGGAGTGTGAAGCAAGAAAATGAGGATTGGTTTAAAAATCTGTTCAAAGATTGGGATCTTTCTGGGTGGGCAGTGATTCTTTTAAAAGACATCCTTTACTTTCTAGTTGCATTGTTTTTAGTTCTGTTAGCATTCGGGATTCTGAAGCGAATCATCTCCAAGGTCATCACCTCGAAGCTGAAGGCTTCTGCACCGGTTTTCATCGCTGCTGCCGACACGGAAAGCGATTGGTGGGAAGACGACAAGCAGAAAGACACTGCAGTTTAAGAGCCACAGTTTACCTTTTCCCAAGGCACTGTTCTTCTTAATAAGTAAAGAAGAGGGAATTGTAGCTATCAGCTCCAAGGTCATCACCTCGAAGCTGAAGGCTTCCACACCAGTTGTCATCGCTGCTGCCGCCACGGAAAGCGATTGGTGGGAAGACGACAATCAGAAAGACACTGCAGTTTAAGAGCCACAGTTTTACTTTCTCCCAAGGCACTGTTCTTCTTAATAAGTAAAGAAGGGGGAATTGTAGCTATCATGCTGGCATGGTAGCATGGAGGAAGGTTTTGGAAAGGCCTTGGGAATGGTAAACTGAGGAAAAGGATACATTCATGTATGCCCCATTGTTTTAGAAAGGCTTTAGGAATGAGAAACTGAGGTAAAAGATACATTTATGTATGCTCCACTGTCTCGGGAAAGTCCCGCTTCAGCATTCCTCTGTAGACCCCCTTCTCCCCACCCCTGAGCAGTTCCCATTGGACCTGGCCCCTGGGGTGGTTCTGATGTGCCTTAGCTGAACACTGTCTCTATTGTTTAGACCTTATTTCTTAATTTTGCTGCATAAAACTGTATCTGGGCAATAGCCCAGGGCCTTTGGTCCCTGCTACCGTTCAGGCAATAAAATCTCTCTGGACAAGCATACCATTGGTCTCTCTTGGTCTCTTTATCTCGAATCCTAGTGGCAACTGAGGCAACGCTGCCGCTCGGACCGTGCTAACCCAGATGCTGCCTGGTAAGCCCAGGGCAGTGGGACCGCGGAAAACCCCGGCCCTGGAGGGGACAGCTAGCCGGAGTGTCCCGGGGGGCTGGGGAGGGACGGGGGACAGCAGTGAGGAACCCTCAAAAGCAACAAGTGGCGGTCCAAAGAGAAGCAACAAGAAAACAGATTATCCAGAACCACACTTGATCTGTCTCCTCTCACTACCTGCACTTGGAGAAGGTGCTGGATAAATGATGGAGGGCAAGTGTAGGAAATCAGGAAGAACTCTGATTTTACTCCCCGTGTGCTGCCGTGCAGCCTCGGAAAGGAGAGGAGCTTTTGTGCATGGCTGAAGCGTGCGAGTCCTCCGGGAGTTCCACAACCATTCTGAAGCCTTGGACCCAGCTGTGGGTTTTTCCCTGATGCTGCTCAGTTTTGCTTCATTGTGCCCAAAATAAAAAAGATCACAGGAAACAAATTTAAACATTGTAAAAGACAAGAGCAACAGGTGACAAGACTGCAAAAATTTTTGATAGCCTAGCTTTTTCTTTTATTGAATCTTTTGTTAGTAGAGATGTTGCTAACTATTTGTTTATGACTTTTGACCCACAGGGACCTCTAATTATGCCAGTTTAGTGTTTATGATTTTTTTCACACCAGTGTACGACAGAACAGTGCAATCAAAAGCGGTTTTCTATCCCAAGGAGACTGAAACATTCATTTCTCTCTCCCAAGAAGACTAAAGCCTGTGGGTTTAGTGTCACATCCCACAGAACTCGGCCCTGGAGCGCTGCTGCCGCGGCCGAGCGCAGCCCCGGGGCCGCTGTGCGGGTGCATTGGAAGGGCACGGACACAATGGCAGCGCCGTGTGTCTTTGTGCTCCAGGTTTGCGCTGCCCGTGTGGGCGGAGCGGGGCTGGCGGGAGCCGCACTCCCCTCAGAGCCCCTGAGGGCGGCAGCGATGGCGGCGCCGCTCCCTCAGCGCCCGGCCCCGGCCCCGGCGGGCGGGGAGCCCTCAGCAGCGCCCGGCCGGCAGCAGGGAGCGAGCCACGGCCCGGCCGCTGTGCCCTGGCGCCGCAGGGGTGAGGGGAGAGCCGCAGGAGCCGCTGCCTCGGGCCCTGCCCCGGGCCGGGGGCAGCGGCCGGGCCCCGGCCCCGCGGCAGCGCAGGAGGCTCTGGCGGTGCCGCTTCTCCAGCTCGGCCCGGTGCCCGGGCACGGCCCCGGCCTTGGGGCTGCCCCTGCCCCGCTTGGCTGCCCGTGCCCTGCCCGGCCGCCGAGGCCGCGCTCGCTGCCCCCGGGTGCCGCTGCTGCGGGCAGGGCCGAGCCCCGGGGCCCGGGCACAGCCCTGAGGGACACCCCTGCTCCCCGGGCTGCCGCGGCTCCTGGAGCCGCTGCCCACGAGCCCCCGGCACGGCCGTGCGGCCAATTCCTCGTGCCCTGGGCAACGCAGCCCGCACGGCCAGGGCTCGGCACTGCGGGGCTGGGCTGCCGTGGGCCAGCGGGGCCAAAGCCTCGCAGGGCTCGGGGCACAGCAGGGCCCGCCAGGACACCGCTCCGGGGATGCTCCCGGCCAGCTCCTGCCCGAGCCCCCGGAACCCGGGCTGGCTCTGTGCGCTCCGGCAGCCACGGCGGGACCGGCCAACAGCTGGGGACTGGGCTTTGCCCACGGCTGAACCTGCAGAGCTGCAAGCTCTGCCCTGCACGCTGTTACAGCCATGGCAGGGACCAGGCCAGGGAGGAAGGAGGAGCCTCTATGCCTTCAGCTTCCACTGGGAAAGTTTATTCGAGGTGCAGAGAGCGGGATAAAAAAGAGCCACTCACCCTCGTTTGCAAAGGGTTTTGCTCAGATCCAAGTCAGGCGGTGGGCAGAAACAGCGAAGCAACAGGGAATCCTCAGGGCAGGAGTGAGAGGATTATATCAACACTGTGGGACCATCAGGATCGGGAAAGGCACAGGGGCCAATGGGGCATCCTGGATTAGGGGATTTCCAAGTGGGTGTTTCAATCAGGGGTTGGCTAAGGGGCTGAGTGGCAGGGAACAGTCAGGATAAAGTGGCAGAGTTGCCTGGACAGGTAGGGAAGGGACTGGGACAAAGGGAGGGGAATAACTTGAGCGAAGGCATAAAAGGGAGTGTACAACGTTGGGGAAAAAAAACGACTTGAGGAAAACGTGGCGGGATAACAGAATGAACCAGTTAACAATAACTTAATGAAATAAACATAAACCCCAACAGGTTCCTGTCTGCTCCAGTGCCGTTGGGGTGCCGGGGGTGGCCCTTTAAAACACGGAACATGGTGTCACGGCCCTTTGTGATGTGGGCCATGATGGCGGCCGGAGACCCTTGTGACATCAGGGAGCCCCGCCCGGGCTGAGGGTCTCCAAGGGGCGCAGAGCCCTGGGGTGCCCAGTCCCAGGAGAGCCGCTCTCTGAGGAGGACGCAGCTCACTGGCTCTGTCTGCGCCAGACGCCGACAGCGACAACGGCCGACAGCGACAGACAGAGACAGCAGAGAGGAGAAAGCCAACTCCACCTCCCAGTCCCACAGCACCTTGCCCAGCTGGCTGGAAGCCACCAGCGAGCCGTGGTCAGGGGCAGTGGCAGCTCAGTCCTGCCACTGTCACAGACTGAGGAGGAGGAGAGGCTCTTTAACAAAATGGACCGTGAGCTTTCCCAGAGGGAAGATGTGGAAGAGACCCGCCAGAGAGGAGGTCCAGGAGACCAAGAAGTGTCCCAGCATGGAGCCAGGAGCAGCCAAGAGCTGTACCAAGGCCAGGTACGTGTGGGAGTTTGGGAAGTTTCCCAGTCCAGAGGGGGGACACACCAAGAGCTCAATGAATGGGAAGAAACCATCAGAGCTCAGGAGCTGTCCCAGTGGGAGGAGGACAGTGAGATGTACCAAGAGGGGTGGGAGAGGGAAGAACGTGTGACAACCCAAGAGATTTCCCAGTGGGAAATAGATGTGAGTGGGCGGCAGGAGATGGGATGGGGAGAGGACGAGAGGTGCCACGAGCTGTCCCTGCAGAGAGATCTGCGTGTCCCAGAGGATTCCCAAGGGCATGATGCCCAAGAGCATTCCCGGAGGGAAGGTGAGAGGTACCAAGACCACTCAGCATGGGGACAAGGTGAGCACTCCCACATGTCCCAATGGGAAGACAGGAGAGAGCTGGAATTGTCCCAAGTGAGAGACAGCAGTGTCAGGGAGCTGTGCCAAGGACCAGACGCTGCAGCCCAAGAGCTGCCCCAGTGGGACGATGTGAGTGAATGAAAGCTGTCCCAAAGGGGGGAAGATGTGAGCAGGCAGGAGCTGTCCCAATGGGGACACAACATCAGCTCTGAGATCTGGGACAGACCCTTGTGCCCAGGGAGGGACGAGGAGCCTCAGCCTTGTCCCCCAGAGGGGCCCAGCTCTGCCAGCCCCGCGGGCACAGAGGTGGCAGCAGAGGCAGTGCCTGCCCTGACCAGCGCCTCTCCTTCCCTGCAGAGTCCCACGGAGGCCGAGCCGGCAGCTGCTGCCCCGGCTGGAGCTGCTGAGGAGGACGAGGAGGCCCCTGAGCCTCTCCTGTCCCAAGGGGAAGATTTGGGAAACCAAGAGCTGCTCCCTTGGGACAACGATGTCAGCTCCAGTTCTTTGGAGAACCCACTGGGCTCAGTGAAGGAGGAGAAGAACACCCAGACTTGTTCCTCATCCAGTGACGAGGAGCTGTCCCAGGTTGAAGAGGCCATTAAGCTCCCTCCAGGGGACAGCAACCCTGACCCAGAGCTGTTCTCAGTGGAAGAGGCAATTGAGGACATCCCATGGGACAGCAAAAGTGACCAGGAGGTGTCCCCAGTGAAAGAGTCCATTGAGGGCATTCCAGAGGACAGCACAAGAGAGAAGGAGCTGTCCTCAGTGGAAGAGGACATTGAGGTTGTTCCAGAGGACAGCAGAAATGAGCAAGAGCTGTCCTCCGTGGAAGAGGCCATTGAGAACATTCCAGAGGACAGCACAAGAGACCAGGAGCTGTCCTTAGTGGAAGAGGCAAGTGATGATTTTGCATGGGACAGCACAAGTGACCCTGAGCTGTCCTCAGTGGAAGAGGCAATTGAAGATATTCCATGGGACAGCACAAGTGACCCAGAGTTGTCCTCCGTGGAAGAGGCCCTCGAGGACATTCCAGAGGACAGCACAAGTGATCAGGAGCTGTCCTCAGTGGAAGAGGCCATCGAGGTTGCTCCAGAGGATGGCACAAGTGACCAGGAGCTGTCCTCAGTGGAAGAAGACATCGAGGTTGCTCCAGAAGAGAGCGCAAGTGACCAGGAGCTGTCCTCAGTGGAAGAGGCCATCGAGAACATTCCAGAGGACAGTGAGAGTGACCAGGAGCTGTCCTCAGTGGAAGAAGACATAGAGAACATTCCAGAGGACAGCATGAGTGACCAGGAGCTGTCCTCAGTGGAAGAAGACATCGAGAACATTCCAGAGGACTGTGAGAGTGACCAGGAGCTGTCCTCAGTGGAAGAAGACATCGAGAACATTCCCGAGGACAGTATGAGTGACCAGGAGCTGTCCCCAGTGGAAGAGGACATTGAGGTCTCTGAAGGGGACAGCACAAGAGAGGAGAAGCTGTCCCCTGCAGTCGAGGACATCATGGTCTCTTCAGGGTACAGTCTGATTGCTGAGGGGCAGTCCAAAGTGGAATTGGCCATCAAGCTTAGTCCCGTGGACAGCACGGCTCTTCCCCCAGAGGGGCCCAGCTCTGCCAGCCCCATGGGCACAGAGGTGGCAGCAGAGGCAGCCCCTGCCCTGCCCAGCGCCTCCCCTGCCCCAGGCAGTCCCACGAAGGCCGAGCCAGGAGTTGCTGCCCCGTCCGGAGCTGCTGAGGAGGCAGCAGTGGGGTCAAGGCTGGCAGTGCAGGAGAGGCTGGACGGCTCCGATGAGGAAAACAAAAGTTGGCAATTCTTGCATGACATGGAGCCTTTCCTGGTTGGAGACCCTGAGCTGTCCCAGGAAGCTCCCTACCTTGAAGAATTCACGGAGGAAGATCTGCCCCACAGGGATGTCACGAGTTACCACCAACACTTTCACTGGGAAAAATACTTGGACCAAGACCTGTCCCAGAGAGAAGTCAGCAGCTCCCAAGACCCCTCGGACTGGGAAGAATGCATCGAGCAAATGCTGTCCGGAGGAGATGTCATCAGCTACGCAGAAATTTCAGACTGGGAAGAATACATTGGCCAAAACGTTTCCAGAGGGAATGGCAGCAGACCCTCAGGACTCTCCAACTGGGAAAACGACAGCAACACGGGGCTCGTGCAGGAGAACTGGCCAAAGGACGTCATCTTGGCCAAGCCCTTGTACACAGAGGATGATGAGTGGGACGATGTGAGCCTCCTGGAGCTGCCCCCAGAACAGGACAAAGAAAAGAATGTGGACAAGTGGAAAGTTTTTGTGTCAGAGGGGCTTGCAGTGCCCGTCCCTCAGGAGGCCTGGGCTGAGTGCCCGGCACAGGAGCCGTGCAGCCGAGGGCTGGCACCTGCCCCGCACAGCCCCCCCAGCCCCCGGCCTGCCCGGCTGGGAGCCCAGGCCCTCCGCGGGCAGCCGGCTGCCCCCAGGAAACATCCCTCCCGCTTCAGGCGGGCACTGCGGGCACTGCGGGGGCTGTTCCGCTGTCCCTGCCTCAGGCCACGCACTGAGGACTGAAAGAGACACAGAGAAAGGTGAAGAAGATGAGGAGAAGGAAGGTGAAGAACAGGAAGAAGATGAAGATGACCGCTCCTTCCAGTCCCACTCCTCTGTGTCGGAGCAGCAGCTGTCCAGTTCGGCTTGAGGGGCTCAGAGATTGCTGCTGCAGCTCCTCCAAGCCAGGGAAGAGAAAAGCCTTTGGATGGGCCAAGCAAGCCAAGCAAAACCCAACCAGGCAGAGCCACGAAGGCCTGGGCAGTGGGGCTTGGAAAATGCCCACCCAAAGAGCCCAAAGCTCCCCCATCCCTGCCCCGCACACACCCGGCCCCAGGCTGGAAGGTGCAGCAACCACTTCTGGGGCACAAAGCAGAGGCTCCTGGAACAGACTCTCAGCACAAACCACTCCAGGACAATGGCAAAGAAGACAAAGACAAAGATGAAGACAAAGACACAGAAAAAGAGGACAAAGACGACATAGCAGATGAAGAAGATGAAGACTGTGAAGAAGATGAAGACAATGAAGAAGGTGAAGACAAATAGGATGAAGAAGATGAAGACAGCAAAGAGGAAGAAGACAAAGATGAAGACTAAAAAGACAAGACATAGAATGATTATTTAAAAATAGATAGAAGAAGTATAGTAATAAGAATTTATAAATACTTAGAAGAGTACTAGGAATAGGAATTTCAATATATGCAGAACAAAAAGTATAGGAATAGGAATAAGAATTTCAAAATATGTAGAAGAAGAATAGGAATAGGAATAAGAATATAAAAATACATAGAAGTAGCAAAGAAGAAGAAGAATAGTAAAGAGTAGGAAAAGAAGAACAATAAGAAGAATAAGAATAGAAAAGTGAAGAGAAAATTGAAGGAATAAGGAAAACTAGCAATTAATTGATTTTTATTACATATTGTATATTTCTTTCACAGTTATGAAATAAAAACATTACTCTACATTATGTTGTAATCACAATGCGGTTGAGAACAGAGCAAAGCAGACTGAAGCTTAATAACAAGGGAAAAACTTTATTAAGCCACTACTATTATACTACTATAAAATAAAAAAAGAAAGAAAAAAAAAAAACACACACAATTTTTAAAATGAAGACATTTTAAAACATTCAGAATCTCACCACCTAACTTTAACAAAGTACAGTGAGACAGAACATGGACCATAATCGGTTCCCACCGTCTAGATAATTAATAAAAAGAGAGAGTTCTCCTGGGAATTCTGCTTTTAACCCCTCTGTGTTCTCAGAGGCATGTCCACCTTCAAGTGGTCAATATCCAAACTGACCTCTTCTTTCCAATGAAATTCTTTTTCCACATCAAACCACGACAGGATCTCAATCAGGGAGTGGCCCAGGGGCTGAGTGGCAGGGAACATTCAGGAAAAAGTGGCAGGGTTGCCTGGACAGGTAGGGAAGGGACTGGGACAAAGGGAGGGGAATAATTGAGGGACACCTTTAAAGGGATTGTGCAACATAGGGAAAAAAAACAACTTGGTGAAAGCGTGGGGGGATAACAGAATGAACCAGTTAACAATAACTTAATGAAATAAACATAAACCCCAACAGGTTCCTGTCTGCTCCAGTGCTATTGGGGTGCCAGGGGTGGCCCTTTGTGACACGGCACATGGTGTCACGGCCCTTTGTGATGTGGGACGTGATGGTGGCCAGAGACCCTTGTGACATCAGGGAGCCCCGCCCGGGCTGAGGGTCTCCAAGGGGCGCAGAGCCCTGGGGTGCCCAGTCCCAGGAGAGCCGCTCTCTGAGGAGGACGCAGCTCCCTGGCTCTGTCTGCGCCAGACGCCGACAGCAACAGCGGCCGACAGCGACAGACAGAGACAGCGACGAGGATAAAGCCAACTCCACCTCCCGGTCCCACAGCACCTTGCCCAGCTGGCTGGAAGCCACCAGCGAGCCGTGGTCAGGGGCAGTGGCAGCTCAGTCCTGCCACTGTCACAGACTGAGGAGGAGGAGAGGCTCTTTAACAAAATGGACCGTGAGCTTTCCCAGAGGGAAGATGTGGAAGAGACCCGCCAGAGAGGAGTTCCAGGAGACCAAGAAGTGTCCCAGCAAGGAGCCAGGAGCAGCCAAGAGCTGTACCAAGGCCAGGTACGTGTGGGAGTTTGGGAAGTTTCCCAGTCCAGAGGGGGGACACACCAAGAGCTCAATGAATGGGAAGAAACCATCAGAGCTCAGGAGCTGTCCCAGTGGGAGGAGGACAGTGAGATGTACCAAGAGGGGTGGGAGAGGGAAGAACGTGTGACAACCCAAGAGATTTCCCAGTGGGAAATAGATGTGAGTGAGCGGCAGGAGATGGGATGGGGAGAGGACGAGAGGTGCCACGAGCTGTCCCTGCAGAGAGATCTGCGTGTCCCAGAGGATTCCCAAGGGCATGATGCCCAAGAGCATTCCCGGAGGGAAGGTGAGAGGTACCAAGACCTCTCAGCATGGGGACAAGGTGAGCACTCCCACATGTCCCAATGGGAAGACAGGAGAGAGCTGGAATTGTCCCAAGTGAGAGACAGCAGTGTCAGGGAGCTGTGCCAAGGACCAGACGCTGCAGCCCAAGAGCTGCCCCAGTGGGACGATGTGAGTGAATGAAAGCTGTCCCAAAGGGGGGAAGATGTGAGCAGGCAGGAGCTGTCCCAATGGGGACACAACATCAGCTCTGAGATCTGGGACAGACCCTTGTGCCCAGGGAGGGACGAGGAGCCTCAGCCTTGTCCCCCAGAGGGGCCCAGCTCTGCCAGCCCCGCGGGCACAGAGGTGGCAGCAGAGGCAGTGCCTGCCCTGACCAGCGCCTCTCCTTCCCTGCAGAGTCCCACGGAGGCCGAGCCGGCAGCTGCTGCCCCGGCTGGAGCTGCTGAGGAGGACGAGGAGGCCCCTGAGCCTCTCCTGTCCCAAGGGGAAGATTTGGGAAACCAAGAGCTGCTCCCTTGGGACGACGATGTCAGCTCCAGTTCTTTGGAGAACCCACTGGGCTCAGTGAAGGAGGAGAAGAACACCCAGACTTGTTCCTCATCCAGTGACGAGGAGCTGTCCCAGGTTGAAGAGGCCATCGAGCTCCCTCCAGGGAACAGCAACACTGACCCAGAGCTGTCCTCAGTGGAAGAGGCAATTGAGGCCATCCCATGGGACAGCGCAAGTGACCAGGAGCTGTCCCCAGTGAAAGAGTCCCTTGAGGGCATTCCAGAGGACAGCACAAGAGAGAAGGAGCTGTCCTCAGTGGAAGAGGACGTCGAGGTTGTTCCAGAGGACAGCAGAAATGAGCAAGAGCTGTCCTCCGTGGAAGAGGCCATCAACAACATTCCAGAGGACAGCACAAGAGACCAGGAGCTGTCCTTAGTGGAAGAGGCAAGTGATGATTTTGCATGGGACAGCACAAGTGACCCAGAGCTGTCCTCAGTGGAAGAGGCAATTGAAGATATTCCATGGGACAGCACAAGTGACCCAGAGCTGTCCTCTGTGGAAGAGGCCATCGAGGTTGCTCCAGAGGATGGCACAAGTGACCAGGAGCTGTCCTCAGTGGAAGAAGACATCGAGGTTGCTCCAGAAGAGAGCGCAAGTGACCAGGAGCTGTCCTCAGTGGAAGAGGCCATCGAGAACATTCCAGAGGACAGCATGAGTGACCAGGAGCTGTCCTCAGTGGAAGAAGACATCGAGGTTGCTCCAGAAGAGAGCGCAAGTGACCAGGAGCTGTCCTCAGTGGAAGAGGCCATCGAGAACATTCCATAGGACAGTGAGAGTGACCAGGAGCTGTCCTCAGTGGAAGAAGACATAGAGAACATTCCAGAGGAGAGCATGAGTCACCAGGAGCTGTCCTCAGTGGAAGAGGCCATCGAGAACATTCCAGAGGAGAGCATGAGTCACCAGGAGCTGTCCTCAGTGGAAGAGGACATCAAATCTATTCCGGAGGACAGCACAAGTGATGAGGAGCTGTCCCCAGTGGAAGAGGATATTGAGGTCTCTGAAGGGGACAGCACAAGAGAGGAGAAGCTGTCCTCTGCAGTCGAGGACATCATGGTCTCTTCAGGGTACAGGCCGACTGCTGAGGGGCAGTCCAAAGTGGAATTGGCCATCAAGCTTAGTCCCGTGGACAGCACGGCTCTTCCCCCAGAGGGGCCCAGCTCTGCCAGCCCCGTGGGCACAGAGGTGGCAGCAGAGGCAGCCCCTGCCGTGCCCGACGCCTCCCCTGCCCCAGGCAGTCCCACGGAGGCCGAGCCGGGAGGTGCTGCCCCATCCGGAGCTGCTGAGGAGGCAGCAGTGGGGTCAGGGCTGGCAGTGCAGGAGAGGCTGGACGGCTCCGATGAGGAAAACAAAAGTTGGCAATTCTTGCATGACATGGAGCCTTTCCTGGTTGGAGACCCTGAGCTGTCCCAGGAAGCAACCTACTGTGAAGAATGCATGGAGGAAGATCTGCCCCACGGGGATGTCACGAGTTACCACCAACACTTTCACTGGGAAAAATATTTGGACCAAGACCTGTCCCAGGGAGAAGTCAGCAGCTCCCAAGACCCCTCGGACTGGGAAGAATGCATTGAGCAAGTGCTGTCCGGAGGAGATGTCATCAGCTATGCAGAAATTTCAGACTGGGAAGAATACATTGGCCAAAACGTTTCCAGAGGGAATGGCAGCAGACCCTCAGGACTCTCCAACTGGGAAAACGACAGCGACACGGGGCTCGTGCAGGAGAACTGGCCCAAGCATGTGATCTTGGCCAAGCCCTTGTACCCAGAGGATGATGAGTGGGACGATGTGAGCCTCCTGGAGCTGCCCCCAGAACAGGACAAAGAAAAGAATGTGGACAAGTGGAAAGTTTTTGTGTCAGAGGGGCTGGCAGTGCCCGTCCCTCGGGAGGCCTGGGCTGAGTGCCCGGCACAGGAGCCGTGCAGCCGAGGGCTGGCGCCTGCCCCGCACAGCCCCCCCAGCCCCCGGCCTGCCCGGCTGGGAGCCCAGGCCCTCCGCGGGCAGCCGGCTGCCCCCAGGAAACGTCCCTCCCGCTTCAGGCGGGCGCTGCGGGCGCTGCGGGGGCTGTTCCGCTGTCCCTGCCTCAGGCCACGCACTGAGGACTGAAAGAGACACAGAGAAAGGTGAAGAAGATGAGGAGAAGGAAGGTGAAGAACAGGAAGAAGATGAAGATGACCGCTCCTGCCAGTCCCGCTCCTCTGTGTCGGAGCAGCAGCTGTCTGGTTCGGCTCGAGGGGCTCAGAGATTGCTGCTGCAGCTCCTCCAAGCCAGGGAAGAGAAAAGCCTTTGGATGGGCCAAGCAAGCCAAGCAAAGCCCAACCAGGCAGAGCCACGAAGGCCTGGGCAGTGGGGCTTGGAAAATGCCCACCCAAAGAGCCCAAAGCTCCCCCATCCCTGCCCCGCACACACCCGGCCCCAGGCTGGAAGGTGCAGCAACCATTTCTGGGGCACAAAGCAGAGGCTCCTGGAACAGACTCTCAGCACAAACCACTCCAGGACAACGGCAAAGACGACAAAGACAAAGATGAAGACAAAGACACAGAAAAAGAGGACAAAGACGACATAGCAGATGAAGAAGACAAAGACAGTGAAGAAGACGAAGACAAACAGGATGAAGAAGATGAGGAAGACAGCAAAGAGGAAGAAGACAAAGATGAAGACTAAAAAGACAAGACATAGAACGTTTATTTTAGAATAGATAGATGAAATATAGTCATAAGAATTTAGAAATACTTAGAAGAAGATGTGTACTAGGAATAGGAATTTCAATATATGCAGAACAAAAAGTATAGGAATAGGAATAAGAATTTCAAAATATGTAGAAGAAGAAGAATAGGAATAGGAGTAAGAATATAAAAATACATAGAAGTAGCAAAGAAGAAGAAGAATAGTAAAGAGTAGGAAAAGAAGAACAATAAGAAGAATAAGAATAGAAAAGTGAAGAGAATATTGAAAGAATAAGGAAAACTAGCAATTAATTGATTTTTATTACATATTGTATATTTCTATAACAGTTATGAAATAAAAACATTAATGTACCGTGTGTTGTAATCACAATGCATTCTAATGTCCCCACGCTGTTCCCGTGATTGAAGAATCTGTGTGTTTCTAATAAAGTCTGTAGGGCACCAGAGCAGAGTGCCGGATTCCATGTCCTGTCTCCCCGAGGTGCCGATGGATTGTCCCAGCCCGAGCCACGGAGCGCCCCGCGAGCAGCGCGGGCTCAGCCCCGGCGGCAGCGGGAGAGTTCCCGGCCGGGCCGGCGGGGCAGGGCTGTCGCTGCTCTCTGCAGGCAAACGGGAGGCGCAGGCTGAGCCCGGCTGGCAGAGAGCTGTGCCGGGCAGCCCTTTGCAGCAGGGCTGTGCCGCCAGCACAGCGAAGGCAGCAGAGCCCCGCTCTGCCGCTGCCCGTGGCCGGGGAGCCGGGCCGGGGCTGTTCCTGCAGCCCTGCCTGCCTCCAGCAGCCCCGGGCCGGGCGGGAGGGGTTCCCCCGCTGCAGCCCCAGCTGAGGCAGCAGCAGCAGCTCTGTGCTGCTCCTGGCACATCCCTGCGGCAGCAGCTGCACGGGGCTGGGCAGCCGCAGAGCCCAAAGCAGCGCAGCAGCAGCGCAGCAGCAGCGCAGCTCTGGGGCTCTGCTGCTGCTGCTGCTGCTGGGCAGCCCCACAGGGCTCAGGGCTGAGCAGCCGTGCCTGGAGCCCGCTCCTGGCTCCTCCAGCCTCGGGGCTGCTCCTCTGCTGCTCCAGGGCAGGGCCTTTCTCCAGGACTGGCTTTTCTTTCTGCTGGGAGAACTCTCACAAACCCCAGGATCCCTGGGGCTGAAAAAGCCCTCCCAGCCCAGGGAGTCCCAGCTGGGCCCCGTGCCCACCTTGTCCCCAGCCCAGAGCACTCAGTGCCACCTCCAGGGGACACCTGCAGGGATGGGCATTCCAAAGCTCCCTGGGCAGCCCCTGCCAGGGCCTGAGCACCCTTTCCATGGGGAAATTCCTGCTGCTGTCCCAGCTGAGCCTGCCCTGGCCCAGCCTGCGGCCGTTCCCTTTCCTCCTCTCCCTGTTCCCTGGGAGCAGAGCCCGACCCCCCGGCTGTCCCCTCCTGGCAGGGGCTACAGAAGGATTGTTCCTTTCCTAGGCCCTCTCCTCCTCTTCTCTGCTTTCCAAAACTAAAAAGGAATCACTGAAGTATGACAAATCCCACACGAATATTTGGGACTGGATGTTGGCCCATTTCTTGTGTCCACAAGGACAACCAAGTGTCTCCCTCCTCCTGTGCCCAAAATCCAACCGCAGAGAGTCCCTAGGCCAGCATTCTCTCTGTGGGAGCAGCAGGAAGGAAGTTTGAGAACTTCTGCAGCCCTGAGAGAGGGGAAGGCAGGAATTCTCCTTTCTTTCTGTCTTTTCCACACCAAAGGAGACTACTGCAATGGGAAAAGGAATTGTTCATGGTGGTGCTGCCCCGTGGGGCTCCAGCCCACAGGAGAATCCTGCAGGATATCAGGTGTGCTCCCACCTGCAGGTTGGCACTTCATAGCTGTGCCAGGAGTGGAAAAATTGGAGAGAAAATGTAGCTATCATGCTGGCATGGTAGCATGGAGGAAGGTTTTGGAAAGGCCTTGGGAATGGTAAACTGAGGAAAAGGATACATTCATGTATGCCCCATTGTTTTAGAAAGGCTTTGGGAATGAGAAACTGAGGGAAAAGATACATTTATGTATGCTCCACTTGAAGAGAGCCCGACAGAGGAATGGTTGAACGACAAGGGACATGATACTGTAAAATTAATCCAAATAGGGAGGGCTACGTGACTGCTGCAAAGTTCGCATGGCCCTGAAGAGTAGATGGTGTGCAGAAAGCAGGATATTGAAATTGCTTAGTATGTAGAAGTAGATAGAGAAGAACAAAGGGGGTACTAAGCTGTTCTAACTGCAAGGCCAGCTGGACAGGCATGTATCGATCATAAAGATACTTTTAAGATAATAGTACAAGTCACATAGCAACCAATCATGAGCTTGGCTTTTGCAATATGTATGAGCTAATTAACAAACATATATAAACTGTGTAATCTGTCACAATAAACTGAGACTTGATGATCATGATATAATGAGTCTTGTCTCCCGCGGCATTCCCTCTAACAACTGGCGCCCGAAAGCAGGGACCTGATCCGAGCCTAAGGCGAGAGAGGTGCTGCGTTGGGGTTCGGGTCCTGCAGCTGGAAGGATGGCGAAAGAGCCGATACTCTCTGCTCCGCGCCCTGAGTGACCGCAGCGGCGAGCTCAGCCGATACGTGCTGCCGAAGCCTGAATGAGCCAGCAACGGTACCGACGTAATCATGGAAAGGCAAGCAGCATATGATTTATTTAGTGCTTCTCTTAGAAAATGGCAGATTAGGGGGATTGACTTAGATAAGGATCTCCCTTCGCTATTGCATCATGCTGAGTCTTACGGCTTTTTCGTTAACCCCCATAGTGTTCATGAACTTTCAGAATGGAGAAGATATAGGGATAAGTTGTGGGAATTAGTGTTAGATGAGGATAAACCGGGCAAGAAAATGAGTAAACTTTGGAGTGTGGTTGATAACGAATTGTTAATGTGTCAGGCAGAAAAGAGGGCGGTGGAAGTGATACGGACAGCTCTGGAGAAAAATAAGGAATGTAAACCCTCGCTTCTCTCCAGTGAGCCAAACCCTCCGGTTCTCACAAATTTTCCCATTCCCATCTCTGCTTCTGAAATGCCTGTACCTCCCATAGACACTAGTAGCATTGAGGTGCTAGAAATTGAGGTCCAAATTGCTTTATGGCAACGGGACTGGGATCCCAAATTCACTTTTTGTGAACGGGAATCAGGTAGAACGGAGCAGGCGCGGGGCCAGACAGAGCGGGGCCGGCCAGCACCGAGCCGGAGGCGAGCCCGGGGCGGAGCGGACATCAGCCGAGAGACGGAAGGTTCCTTGCTGCCGAGCAGCAGCGCAAGGGGGGAGAGGGGCGTTCCTGGGGCTCAGCCGCGCTGGAGCCGGAGCAGGCGGGGCGCGGCCGTGGCGGGGGTGTCTCTTCTCCCATCCACAAGGTGACACAACAAGGACGGGAGCGAGGCGGCGCCGCCCCTCATCTCCCCGCAGCGCCCAGCAATGGCGGCGGAGATGGCGGCACAGTCCTGGTTGCCATGGCAGCGACAACGCCGAGAGCAGCAGCGCCACCGGTGGCGGGATCGCAACACTACAGCAAAAATTTCAACAGCATCTTCCCAATTTCTTACAAGAGTCAGAAGACGTAATGAAAAAGTACAGCAGTACCGAGTGTTTTCCAAGATACCAAGAAGGATGAACATTATGTCAATCAATGTTATTTCAAATATGATATGGATAAAAATCACTGTATAAAGATAGAAATGTTAGTAATGATTTAATTACCAAAAATGTCTCTGAAAACAAAGAGTTGAGAAAATGTCATCTGATGGAATTTTAGTATTGAGTTTGTAATCTCTGTATTTGGGTTTTTATAGATAATAATATAAGTAATAGTGATTTTTAAGTTTTATAGATAATACGATAAATAGTGATTGTTAAGTTTTTGTAAGTAATGATAAGTAGTGATTGTTACTAATGTTATATGAGTGCTTTAAAAGGATTGTCTTAAACTATTTTAAACATTTCTTGTTAATAGGTTGATCATAAAATGTGAGTTGTCTGATTTTTGTGATAAGAATTATTATTAAGGTATTAAGGTATTAAGGTGTTGTTATAGTATTTACAGTCAGTTTTCATATGTTTTATTGTCTCTTTAGGTGATTGATTACAAGATATTTTTTCAGGATCCTGTGTTTTTGATTTTTTAACTACTCATGTGTTTTCTTTATCTAATCTTTTATGCAGCTGCAATTCATCTTCCTTTAAAAATTCATTGTCCAAATTTTAGTTCAAGATTTCAGACTTCAAATTTTCAGATTTCTAAAGAAAAGGTTTGTTGCATTTAGAGAATTTTTATCTTAAAAGAGATTTTAGACAGGTTCAATTATTTGATAGTTTGATAAATTTTTAATAATAAGGTTTTTTACTTATAACTGTTATTTCTAGGACTTTTGTTTTATAATGTGTTAAAACATATCCTCTAATTAGAATTTGAGCTCTGGCCAAGCTCTGGCTCTACGTGGATGGTGTGATTGACCCAGGTGTTTTCTGCATCAAAAAGTATTCAAGTCCTTTTGGCTTAACAATTTGACCATGTAGAGCAGCTGAGCCTCAAAGAGAGTTTTGGAGAAACATGATCCGGACATGTTTTATCCAAATCTCTGTTGTTTTAAGGTTTATCAGCTGCTGCAGACTCTGGGATGACAATTTGATAGTGTAGCATTTGGTAACTGTGATTTTATATGTAATGTTAATAGTGTATTATCTGATTGATTTTTGTTTGTTGTTAGTTTCTTTACTATATGCATTGTTTTGTTCTTGATGTTTTTTCATGTTTATAACAAAGATGTTGATATTTCCATTTCTTCATGCAAATTTTAGGAAACAGAATTGAGAGAGGACCCTCCAGTCCCTGTGGGGGGTGTTGAGTTTGTTTGTGTTTTAGCAGGTGCAGAATCTGGATAGATTTCAGTGAAGAATGTTAAACTTATCAATTTCAAGAGAACACTAATCTCTCCACAAGTAAATCAGAGGATGCACAGCAAAAGTGGATTGTACAAAGATTTGTGTTTCACCCACAGGAGATTGTAGGCTTTTAAGTTTTTTCATAAGTGTGTTTTTAATTATGTTATAGACTTTTTTGCTAAGTTTTAATGAGTTTTATAATGCCTGTGATTTTTCTGTTCATTTTGCCATTGCTTTTCAATGGCAAAAGAAAAAGAGGGACAATCAATTAGATAATCAAAAGTATAACATTAAGTTTATCATAAATATAGTTTGTATTTAGAATTAAGTTTGTTCCTTTCATATTAAACAGAACAATCAAAAACATGAGAAATATGAAGTGGGGTGCACTTCTGTAATATAACCTCATTTTTCACCCCACGAGTTACTTCAGTGCAAGCTCTCACACAATTGAAAATTCTAGCCTACTGGACAAAATAGTAAATTAGTATTCCATCTAAAATGTTGAGTGAGCTTGCCACAAATGTAAGTAGTATCTGTCATGCAGTTCTGCAAAACAGAGCAGCTACCACTAATTTACTTCTTTTAGCCCAAGGTCATAGTTGTGAAGAATTTGAAGGAATGTGCTGTATGAAGTTATCTGATCACTCTACATCTATCCATAAGCAAATACGAAAATTGACCGAGCTAACTCAAGAGTTGAAGGTGGAGGACGGATTGGGCTTAGAAGGCTGCCTGAAAGGATTGGGGATCGGACCATGGTTGAGGGACATCATCAAATATGGCATAATAGTTCTAAGCATAATTGTAATGCTTTTGCTTGCTTTGCCCTGTGTGTTTACTTGCTTGCAAGGCTTGATGCAGCAGCTTTTGCAAAAAATGCTGAATGCACACCTTCTTGTACAAAAGGAAAACGGGGGAGATGAAGAGAGCCTGACAGAGGAATGGTTGAACGCCAAGGGACATGATACTGTAAAATTAATCCAAATAGGGAGGGCTACGTGACTGCTGCAAAGTTCTCATGGCCCTGAAGAGTAGATGGTGTGCAGAAAGCAGGATATTGAAACTGCTTGGTATGTAGAAGTAGATAGAGAAGAACAAAGGAGTATTAAGCTGTTCTAACTGCAAGGCCAGCTGGACAGGCATGTATCTTTCACAAAGATAGTTTTAAGATAATAGTACAAGTCACATAGCAACCAATCATGAGCTCGGCTTTTGCAATATGTATGAGCTAATTAACAAACATATATAAACTGTGTAATCTGTCACAATAAACTGAGACTTGATGATCATGATATCATGAGTCTTGTCTCCCGTGGCATCCCTCTAACAAAAGCTGAGTGGTTTCCCTGGCATCCCCCAGCCCTTCCTGGCCCCAGGGGCTGATGGCATTTGTGCTGCCTCAGGTTCATGTCCCCACAGCACCAGCATGGGGGTGCTCCCGCCTGCTGTGTGCAATGCAAACAGGGGCTGCTGAGCCAGTGCTGCCGTGTCTGTGCCTGCAAGGATGCGGCATCTCTGTGAGCTGGGGGAGAGGCCAGGGCTGCAGAGGGGGGATGTTGTTGGCAGCTCCATGAGGACGCTCTGGGACGCTGCCCTGGGCTGTGCAGCACTGGGGATGGATCAGCCCCTGCTCTGCTGCTCCTTCCCGTCTCCCCCAGGGCCCTTGCAGAGCACCAGCCATGCTGTTTGCCCCCAGCCTGCCCACGGCCAGCCTGGGGCTGCTCACGGGGGTTTTCTGTGCTGAGCATTGGCCTGGCCGTGTTCTTGAGACAGCCTGGGCAAGGAGCCTGGAGCCCCCAGGCCCTGGCCTGAGGCGTCAGCGCTGCCCCAGCAGTGCCCATGGCCTGTCCCTGCTGCAGCCCCGGCACTGCCACCCCCAGGACTGTGCCCGGCCCCGAGAGCACTCAGGCCCTGCAGCAACACCAGGGCCACCAGGGCAGCGGGGCAGGGCCACGGGAGCAGCCCTGGCAGCACCAAGTGCTGCTGCTCCTGGGCACAGCTGCTGTGCCAGCCCTGATCTGCCCCAGCTCTGCACACAGACATTGCTGCTGCAGCTCCAGAGAAGGCAACAAAAGGGCATCTCTGCAGAAAACTCTGCTGGGACATCCTTTAGTTCCTTTAAAAACACTGAGAGCACAGCCCCTCATTGACAGCGTCTGAGGCCACCGGGTAGGTGCAGGCAAACAAAATGAGAAATGGCACAAAAAAATGATACTTCTTTGTGGATAATCTAAAAAACCTTAAGCAGAGGAAAAAGCACCTCCAAAATGAAACCCACAAGAAGTATCAAAGATTCCTTTTATTAGAAGTCATTTGCAGAAATTTGCCAGCAGTTTAATGTTTCTGTAACCATCCAGTCATCAGTTTCCACACTGCAGCCTTGAGCTCCTGGTTCCTTAGGCTGTAGATGAGGGGGTTCAGGGCTGGAGGCACCACTGAGTACAGAACTGACAGGGCCAGATCCAGGGATGGGGAAGAGATGGAGGGGGGCTTCAGGTGAGCAAACATAATAGTGCTGAGGAACAAGGAGACCACAGCCAGGTGGGGGAGGCAGGTGGAAAAGGCTTTGTGCCGTCCCTGCTCAGAGGGGATCTTCAGCACGGCCCTGAAGATCTGCACATAGGAGAAAACAATGAACACAAAACAACCAAATGCTAAATAGCTAGTAACTGCAATGAGCCCAAGTTCCCTGAGGGAGGATTTGGAGCAGGAGAGCTTGAGGATCTGGGGGATTTCACAGAAGAACTGTCCCAAGGCATTGCCATGGCACAGGGGCAGGGAAAATGTATTGGCTGTTTGCAGCAGAGCATTGAGAAAGGCACTGGCCCAGGCAGCTGCTGCCATGTGGGCACAAGCTCTGCTGCCCAGGAGGGTCCCGTAGTGCAGGGGTTTGCAGATGGACACGTAGCGGTCATAGCACATGATGGTCAGCAGGAAATACTCTGCTGAGATGAAGAAGAGAAAAAAAAAGAGCTGTGCAGCACATCCTGTGTAGGAGATGTTTCTGGTGTCCCAGAGGGAATTGTGCATGGCTTTGGGGACAGTGGTGCAGATGGAGCCCAGGTCGCTGAGGGCCAGGTTGAGCAGGAAGAAGAACATGGGCGTGTGCAGGTGGTGGCCGCAGGCTACGGCGCTGATGATGAGGCCGTTGCCCAGGAGGGCAGCCAGGGAGATGCCCAGGAAGAGGCAGAAGTGCAGGAGCTGCAGCTGCCGCGTGTCTGCCAGTGCCAGCAGGAGGAAGTGGCTGATGGAGCTGCTGTTGGACATTTGCTGTGGCTGCACATGGGCACCTGTTCATGGAGAAGGACAGGGACAAGTCAGGAGAGGCTGCTTGGAGCCAAACCTGGGCCATTCCCTGCAGCCTGTCCTCCTGGGACTCACACACCCTTGTTCCTGCTCTGGGAAAACCTTCACCCAGGTCCCTGCCTGAGCTCCACTTGTGCTGGCTGAGTGTGCCAGGAGCTGCAAGGACTGTGTGTGGGGGTCTCGAGGAGCCATCCCTGCCCCGCTGCCCTGGGTTTGTGGCCCTTTGGCGGAAGGACAAGGCTGGATATTCAGGATTTGTCACAGGAATCACTCCTAATGCAGAAAAGCTTGGTAGCATCTGCACTCCCAGGTCAAAAGAATTGCAGGAGTTGGTTTAAGGAATTGTTTTCCTACCCACCCACCATTCCTGGCTCTCTGAGTTTAGAAATCCCCAGCATTCCTGCTGCACTCAGAGTTTGCCACTGAGAGATGTGAGAGGCAAAGGATTCCCTGTGACTGAGGGCAGGTGAGGGGCTGGATGGGCTTGTTCCCCCAGCACTGCTCTGCTCAGCCCCCTCTCCTTCCCTGAGCATCTCCCTGGGCCTGGACATCCCCTCCTGAGAGGTGCCTTGTCCCTGCCAGCGCTCACAGAGCCCATCCCACCCTGTGTGCCCTCGGCCCGGCCCTACAGAAACCTGCCTGTGTGCAGGGCCCTGGCTGGGGCAGGCTCTGTGTGCAGCTGGGCAAGGGCAGCTCAGGAGAGCCCTGCTGGGCCCTGCAGAGGTGATGCTGCTGCTGCCCAGGGCTGAGGAGTGGCTGAAGGCCATTTGGGAGGCTCCCAGCAGAGACACTGACCAGCCAAAGTCACAGTTCTGGAGTCTCTGTAAATGTTCTAACATTCCTTTGATGATCCTGTGTGTCCCTTTCAACTCAGAATGTTCTGTCATTCTGGGACTACAATTCCTGTTCTGCTTCTCTCATCCCCCTGTTGTCTATAATCAAAAGAGAAAAAAAAGAATCCTTGTAACAGTGTTAGAACAGCAAAGTAAAAACCAGACCTTTATTGGAAGCTCTCAGGTGTCCCAGTGGGGATGAGGCACACCCGGCCCCTGATTTCAACAATTCATTAAGGTTGATTAATTAGGATATTTAACAGAAACATCTAATAGGAGATTCAGTTGCCCCAATTACACACCGCTGGCTCAACCCATTGGAGTGGGTCCAACGACTTCTTTGCCCATCTTTTTGTTATCACTGCTCACATTCAAAACCCAAAATTTTCTGCTTGTATGTCCTCTTCCTTATAATAAGACTATATAGTATGAATAGAATGTATTTGGATAGTCAGCTTATTGTTCTAAAATATAAAAGAAAGGTAAGGAAACATACTAGGGTTAATTAAGGATTATAACTATATTAACTATTTAATAGTAGTTTAAAATAGTTAAGATTTTAATCAAGTTAGGTAGGATTATACTTTTATAACTATATAATAGTAACATACAGAACTGCAAATATGTGACAAATAAATGAAAAGCAAAAACCTTTTTGTCATCACCCCAAACTTCCCACCCTGCTCCAAGCAGGAAATTGAAAACACCATCAGGAAAGCTCCTGACCTTTACAGCAATCCTAGGCTTACCTTCTTTGGGAAGTGTCCTCCGGAGCTGTGCCCAGGCTGGTCTGGAGCTGGGAGCAGCCCTGCCCCAGCCAGCCCCTCTCAGCAGCAGCACCTGCCCTGCTCAGGGTGGCTCCTTCCCCCCACAGCTCCTGGCCAGCGCTGGGAGCAGCTCCAGGGCCAGCTGAGAGCTGTCCCTGGCAGGCAGCAGAGTCCCTGGCCCAGCACAGCGCCCTGGGCTGCAGGACCCTGCTCTGCAGGACAGCCCTGGGCACCCCTGGCTGCTCTGCACAGGAGATGAGCAGAGAATGCACTCACAGGGTCTGTGGGCATTGGGATGTTCCAGCTTTAGGAGATCTCTCCAGGAGCTGCAGCTGCATTGTCCTGCAGCCAGAGGTTCCTGTGCCAAGGGCTGGCAGTGATTCTGCTCCAGGCACTTCTCAGCCCCTTCCCAGCCCTGACTGATTGAAGCTCTTTGTGCCTCTGTGCTGTGCCCGGGCTGGCTGCAGGCAGTGCCCCAGCCCTGCTGGGCTGGCAGAAGAGCTGCTCAGCAAGAGAAATGTGCTTTTGAAGCTCTGCTTGGTTACCAGGATCACCCTCTGTGCCAGGAGCCCGGCCCAGCTCAGCAGCACAGACACAGCACAAGGACTTTAATGACCCTCTGGGGCTTTGTGCTCAGGCCCTGAACACCAGGCTCTGAGAGGGAGCTGCAGAAACCTCTGCAGAACTCCAAGTCAGAATCCAACTCCAAAGTTTCTTGGACTTTTAATGGGTCCCACTGAGGGACACGACTGAGAAAGTGTCCCCAGGCCCCAGGCAGAGCAGAGAACTGGAGGCACTGATGCCAGGTGGGGACAAAGAGAAGCCAAGTCTTGGTGCCCTGGGGCACAGCAGGGTCTGTGCCACCAAGGGCTGTGAGGAGACACCTTGTCCTGAGGCCCTGGGGCCTCCTGGTACAGCCCCAGCCAGGCTGGGCACTGTCAGCCCCTGGTCCTGCCCTCAGCATCCCCCCCTAGCCCACATCCCAGTGGCCTCAAGGATCTGCTGGAAGGAGTCCCTGGGGAGCCTTGGTCAGGAATGGCCCTGGGGGCTCCTTCATGCTGCCAGGGACTGCAGGTTTTTCAAAGGACTTTGGGTTTGGCTTTTGCTTTGGAGTCTCTGAGAGCTTTCTGCAATCATGGCCTCCAATATTCTGCTTTAATTAGTCCCTGGAGAGGCTTTGTCAGGAACAACACTCAGTGGGGCCCATTAATGCTTCAAGGTACTTCAGTTATTTTAATGTACTTGGTGTTTCCCTTTTGATACCAACTCTGTGAGAGGTTTGTGCAATCATGGCCCAAATTATCTGATTTAATGAGTTACTTGAGAACTTTTTACTGACACTTTGAGAAACTCAAGGTTTTTAAAATACTTTGGATTCTCCTTTCCACCCTGAGTGTATCTGAGAGGTTTTTGTGCCGTCCTGGCCTCCAGTTCTCTCCTCCAAGGAGTCCATAAAGAGCCTGTGTTGGGTATGGACCTCAGTGGGTTCCATTAATGCCTTGAGACACATTTGGGTGTTTCCTCTTGACTTTGACTCCGAGAAAGGTTTGTGCCATCTCCTCTCAAGCCCCAAGATTCCAGGCCTCAGCTCCAAATGCACCATGGGGCTCATTAGGATCAAGCAAGACCTGACAAACCATGGCTCTGCCTAGATTTCCCTCTGCTCTAGTGCAGTTCATCGGAAAGTTTCTGTAGTGGTTTTGGTTTTTCAATTTGAGATTTCTTGGCCAATGTATTAATTAGTGTGGCAGGTTCCGTGTTGCTTGATTACCAGTGCACACACTAGAATATACTTACTAATTTCCTGCTCTGAGATGGGATTAGGAAAAAAGGCAAAGTAGGCTCAGAAGTTTAAAAGAAAAGTTTAAACTTCTAAAGAAAAGTTTATTAACAGTAACTAAAAGAAAGAGTAATAAGAATCAGAACAAAACTTTCAGAACACTTCCCATCTCCATACAACCTGACAATGTAAAGAGACCAAATGTAAAATTTTCTGTCAGCTAACAGGGAGAAAAGTTCCTCTTATTAATGTTATGGAAACTTATCCACAATGAAACAGTTATCTCATGGATTTTCATTTCCATGAATAGCAGCTGCCCAGAAAAATCTGTAATTGTGAAGTCCCTCCCATTTTTTCACAGCCTTTCCCACAGCTGTGTTTATAGCCCATGTTAACTTATGGGATATTAGATTAAAGATGAGCTGTTTAAGAGCAAAAGTTCTTTTCACCTATTTCTGAAATCATCTTCATTTCTGGGAACAGAGGTCATCTCTCCCTGAGGGCACAGGCTCTCATCAGTTTTCTCTATTTTTCTCTGTTCAAACTTCTCATGGGATCACAGCTACTGCAACATTTGCTCAATTGAGCATGGAGGCCTTTGCTGAAATAAGTCATCTCCCCATACTTTTTAATGCATTATAGGGAAAAAGAGAGTCTGATGTATCAATGACATCCTTCTCCACAGCTTTAGCAGAGGATTTCAGCCCCAAGATGATGGCATCTCCTCATCCCTCCCATCTGGGACTCAACTTCCTCTTCCCTGCCCTCGGTGTGTTCATGTTGCTCTTCTGTGTGCCTGCCCTGTGTCCTTTTCTCTCACTGGAGGGAGGATGGCAGCACTGGCAGAGTCAATATCTCCCCTTGGCCTGCAGATGGTTACACGACCCTGGCCAGACTCAGTGGCCAATTCTAATTTTGGCCATGGTCTCTGGACATGAAGACCAGTTCTTTTCCATAGGAATGAAGGAACAGAGCTCCACTGTTTTAGGGGCAGATGAGAGGTGACCACAAGAGGACAAGGCCAGCCAGAGCTGCCAGATCCTGTTCTTAGAGATACCCTTGAATACAGGAAATATTTTAGGCAGAATGTCAGTTTTGGCAATGGGCATCTGAAAAGATGGATGGTTCTTTTCCATACAAATGAGAGCATGGAGCCCCAGTGCTCCAGGAGCTAAAGAGAGGCAGCCCTTGACATTCCAACATCAGCCAGACCTGTCAGGTGGCCCCTGGCAGGCCAAGCCAGCCAGATCTGGTCCATGTTCCCTCGCTTCCATGGGGTCCCACAGTGTCCCAATGGTCCCTTTCTTCCAGGAGGACCTGAGGTGTCACAATGCCCCCTTGGTGACACCAGGCCCTGAAGGGTCGGAATGGTCTCCATGGTTCCATCAGGCCCCACAGAGTCATAATGGTCTCTGGGTCCATGAAGCCCCGCAGTGTCACCATGGCCCCTTGGTTCCACGGGCTCCAGTGGTGCCACAATGATCCCCTTGGTTCCATGAGGTGCCCACAGTGTCACAGTGATCTCCATGGGAAGGAAAGAACCGAGCCCCAGTGTGGCAGGGGCAGCCACCAGAGGCCAAGGCCAGCCAGACTTGATGGTACTGGCTGATTTTGGTTGGGTGCAACCCTTGGATATAGGGAATTTTAGAGGTGGAATCCCAATTTCAGACATGGACATCCAGAGTAGAAGGACGGTTCTTTTCCAAAGAAAGAAAAGCATGGAACACCGGTGTTTCAGGGGCAGATGAAAGGTGGCCACCAGAGGCCCAGGCTAGCCAGACCTCTCCGAAAGCAACCCTTGGACATAGGGAATTTGGGAGTTTGTATTCCAGTTTCGCCCATTCCTGCATAAACAAGGATGGTTCTTTTCCATAGGAAGGAAAGCACAGAGCCCCAGTGTTTCAAAGGCAAAGAAGAAAGACGTCACTCCTGGGAGGCTCAGCCAAACAGACCTGTTCTTCCTGGCAGCTTTTGTCATGGAGAAATATGGAGAGTTTTGTGGATGAATGGCTTCATGAGAAAGGACATGACTATGTGCAGTTAGTGAAGCAGTAGTTGAAAATTGCACAGTGCAGCAATAGCAGATGTAGCAATAATATCTTATGTCCTTGGGTAAGCTGGTTCCCAACAGTAGAATGTTCAGCAAAAAGATAAATGTAAGGGAAAACAAAGCAAGCTTAGAAAGCTCTAAAGGCGGGGTTGACCTGTTTTTCATACACCAATGATGAGCTTAAATTTTGCAATATGCATAAGCTTCATTATAACGGGTATAACTATACATGTGTGCTTGAAATAAACTGAGACTTGTTGACATTATAGAATGGACTTGTCTCCCGTCATTTTTTCCACAGAGAAACCCTTGGCAATATGGAATTTGGGAAGAGGAATCTCAGTTTTGACCATGAACACCTTAAGAAGTATGGTTCTTTTTCATTGGAAGGAAAGCACCACGCCCCAGTGTTTTGAAAGCAGATGAGAAGCAGTTCTCAAGAGGCCAAGGGTACCCAGACCTGTCTGTCCTGGCAGCTTTCACTTGGGAGCAATTCCTTGGATATACAGAGTTTTGGAGGAGGAATCCCAATTTTGGCCATTGGTGCCTGGTCAAGATGAGCGGTTTTTTTCCTATAGGAAGAAAAAGTACAAAAATCCAAGTGTTCTGGAAGAAGATGAGAGGTGGCCACCCTTAGGCCAAGCCAGCCAGACCTGTCTCTCCCTGCACTTTTTGTCTAGGGTATATCTTTGGACACAGAAAATTTTGGAGGTGGAATCTCAATTTTGGCCATGGTTGCTGGGACAGGAAGATGAATTATTTTCATTAGGAAGAAAAGCACAGAGCTCCATGTTTCAGAGGCAGATGAGTGCCAGCCCTCAGGAAGCCAAGGCCAGCCAGACTTGTCAGTCCTGGCAGCTTCTGAGAGATATCCTTGGATATAGGGATTTCTGGAGGCAGATGCTGCATTGTAGCCACAGGTGCATAGTTGAGATGGGTGATTTTTCACATAAGTAAGAAATACACATGGTCCCAGTGTTTGAAACGCAGATGAGAGGTGGCCACTGGGTGGTCAAGGCAGCCAGAGCTGTTTCTCCTGGCAGATTTCATCTGGGAACAATCCTTGCAATATAAGAAAATTTGGAGAACAAATCCCGGTTTTGGCCTCTGGAAGAGCAGGACAGTTCTCTCCCATAGGAAGGAAAGCCCAGGGTCCCAGTGCTTCAGGGGCAGATGAGAAGCAGCCCTCGACATGCCAAGGTCAGCCAGACCTGTCAGGTGGTCCCCAGGAGGCCCAGCCAGCCAGACCTGTTCCATGTGCCCTTGGTTCCATGGGACCCCACAGTGTCACAATGGTCTCCTTGGTTCCATCAGGCCCTGGAGTGTCACAATGTTCCCCTTGCTTCTGCAGTGTCACAATGGCTCTGTGCTTCCATGAGGCCTTGCAATGTCACAATGGCTTCATGGTTCCACAAAACCCTGATGTGTCACAATGGCCCCTCGGCTCCGTGTGCCCTCGCTGTGTCACAACGGCTCCTCTGTGACACTGCGGCTGCACAAGGTCACCATGGACCCTTGGTTCCTTGGGGTCTCTGAGTTCACAATGGACTCCTTGATTCCATGAGGCAGCACAGTGTCGTCATGGCCCCTTGGTTCCATGAGGTTCTGCAGTGTCACCGTGGTGTCCTTAGACCTGGACTGTCACAACTGACCTGTGGCAATCACATATCCTCTGAGCAGAGAGAGCTCTCCCAGAATTTTCCTGGGAAGCTGTGAGAAGCTGTGAGAAAGCTCAGAGGAAAGAATGAGAAACAATTCTTATCTTCACTTGCTGCACCTGTTGTGCACATGTGGAACGTATTATGGAGATTTGTTTACCAAAGGGTGATTTCTAAATTGGTCAATGGTGACGGTGTTTGGATTTCAATTAACCAGTCTGGTCTGTCTGTATCTGTAGCAGTCAGAGGCCCTGCAAGGCCTCCCTGGTGATCAGTTACCTAAGATAAGAAATCCTGAGTCATGACTGGACCAAAGAAGCCCCTCTTCTGCATTTGGACCCTTGTTATCTCTCTGTAAGACCATGGGTCACACTCACCCTGACCCTGGCAACTGCACAATTTCCAACACTCCTGTACCCATTTCTGCCCAGTTCTGCAGAAGAGCTGTCACTGTCCCTTTGGCAGGAGCTGCCAATAAAGACACCACAGTGGAACCGCATACAGCCTTCTCTCTCTCATCCCTGCATTTGCTGAGGCAATTAGCGAGCAAAGAGCTGAAATCACTAAGAGCTGAATTCACCAAAGAGCTGAAATCACTCCAGAGCTGCTCGCTAAGTTTGCCCCTGGCTGGGAGCCTGCTGAGGGATCTGGACAGGCTGAGCCCATCAGCCCAGTGCTATCCGGGACACCCACGGCAGCCAGGGTTGGAAGAACCCCTGGGACCCCAGGTTGCATTACGTGGCCACCCGAAGGGAGCACTGGCATCCTGGCACCCCTGAGAGCAGCATTCCTCATGAATTGTTACTGTCTAGGCTGGCTATGACCACTTGAGGGTAACTGCTCCATTATAGAAGAAGTTATCTGAAGAGGTGTCCGATGAACCTGCACATCGCCGTCTGGGACGAGGTCCTCAGGAGCTGGATGGCAGACCACCCACCCAGCAGTTCCTTGACCCACATTGGGCTGAAGAAGTGTAAGTTTAAAATAGTGGTTTTTGCACACTTTTATCTTGAGTCACTTTTCGGTTTTTTCTTTTTCTTTTTTTTTTTTTTCTTTTTACTGCTGGGGGAGAAAAGGGAACAATACTGAAATGGGATCAAAATCTAGTAAATTAAAAGTATCCCATAATGAGAGAGACTTATATTTACAAATCCTAGAAATCCTATCTGCTAACAGCTTTTCTTTCTCTAAAGGTAATCTTTCAAAAACTAACTTGAAAAAAATTATAGAATAGATTATTTCCCAGTTTCCAGATACTAACACACACACTATTGGTTTAGGTTCTTTTTCGGACATAGTAGGGAAAAGAATATACGCTTTCCAAACTAATGAAAACTTTTCTGTAACTAAGTTTCTGCCTCTATTTCACTCAATTACTAAAGCAGTGGAAAAGACAAATTCTCTGCAGCTTCCCTCTGCTGAGGAAATCCCACCCTTATCTTTCTCAACAGACACTATCCCTTCAAATGCTGATTTGCCAGATAACATTCCTCTCTCAATTCCTGGGACGGGGAACACAGGAATTGTCCCACCCCACCCACCTGCGGGGTCCGTGGAGCCCACCCATCCCCCGGCTCCCCCTCGGCCGCGGCAGGCGCGGATTCCGCTCCCGGTCCCGCAACACGCGGCGCGCTGCGCGCCCCGTGCCCCGCTCAGTGCTCGGCTGTAACTGCGTCGGTTTCCATCGGGAACGCCCTGCCTCGCTCCAAAACCTCCGCGCAGCCCCCGTGACTGCCCCAGCCCTGCAGCCGTGCCTCCCGGCCCCGCTGCGGCTCTCCCCAGCCCGCTCCCACCCCTGCCCGCCCAGCCCCGCCGGGATGGCAGCAGCTCCCCCAGCCCCACCGCCTCCTCTGCCCCGCTCCTCCCGTGCCCTCTCCCCAAGCGCTGCACCCACCCACCCACCCTCAGCGCCCCCCGAACGGCACCTCCGAGACCCCCACGGGGGCACCCCGCTTCCCCACGCACCTCAGCCCTGCGCAGGCTGTGCCACAGCGGCGCTGCCATCGCCGCTCCACTGCTGCCTCCCTCTAGCCAAGCCCAGCCAGCTGCCCCCTCGCACTCTGTCCAGCCCCCACACCCCTGCAAACCCTTGTCCAACACGCTAAAAAAGCGCAGTGCACCTCCTGCTCTCTCTCACTCCTCGTTTGAGCACAGTGAGTCTGATTCTGACACAGAGGACATTGATCCATGGGCTCTAATCAAAATGGAAGTGACTCGGGCAGGGGATTGGGAACTAGCTCAGAGAATTTCTGCCTTCCCAGCAATTTATATAAAGGGGAAAAGAGGTGGGGCCACCACTAAAACAACGTGGGAACCTAACACAAATAAAGAACTGATACAACTATTAAATATAGCCAAAGAACATGGTAGAAGTTCACATATTTTCAGAAATTTCCTGGAAGCTCTCTTTTCAGCACATATTTTGGTACCTCATGACTTTAAAAACATTTCCCACTGCCTTCTTTCCCTGGCAGAATATATGCTATTGGAAAGGCATTGGAAAAGACAATTAAAAACATTTCAGAGACTTATACTCAAGATGCAAATGGGCCAGATTTTACAGTCCAACAGCTGGCTGGAGAAGGGGATTTACAGAAACTCTATGAGCTCTGAGAACCCCAGCCTTGGTCAGGGGTCTTGTGTGGTGGTAAAGTCTCTCCTCCAACCCGTGCTTCCAAAGGAAAACTCCGCAGTCTCTTGTTGTTCAGTCTCAAGGCAGTTTATTGCGAGTTATCTAAAAGATCGTCTTCTCTGGCTACTGCGGTTTGGTCAGCAGCCCAGGCAGAGGCACACACACCCCTAACATCCTCTCTGTCTGCTGTCTTCTTCTTCTCTCCCCCCGTCCCTGGCTGCTGCTATCTTTTATATGATATATTACGTGTTATATGTTTACAGTTTTTCCTCAATACTTACTACCTATGTTACAAGGTGCTTTTCTACTCTAAACCAATCCACAAGTGCCAGCATCACCAAGAACATGGGGGCAAGGAAAAAGAAGGAGGAAGAACAGGATCAGCCCACTTTCCTCCATCTTAGAACTTCTGACCCCCATGTACAAAGTAACCCCCCCCCCGTACAGGTGCTAAAACGCCCCTGTGCAATGCTAAAAAATTTCCCCTCTACTTTATAACTACTTTTACTGTACTATCTAACACTTTGTGACTGTTTGTTCCACCTCCAAAGTTGGTAACTCATTCCATGTCTCAAACTCAAAATCAGAGCTGTTTGCAGCTGCCTGCTGGGGTCTAAAATGATTCTGATGAAGGCCTGGAACCTCTAAAAATGTCTGAGAGAAATTTTGAGTTCCAACACCTGCCCTTTGTCCTTTTCTTTCACTGGAGGGAGGATGGCAGCACTGGCAGAGTCAATATCTGCCCAGGGCCTGCAGATAGTTCTGTGACTCTGGCTGGGCTAAGTAGCCAATTCTAAATTTGGCCATGGTTCCTGGCCATGAAGACCAGTTTTTCTCCATAGGAATGAAGGAACAGAGTCCCACTATTTTAGGGGCAGATGAGAGGTGACCACAAAAGGACAAGGCCAGCCAGAGCTGCCAGATTTTGTTCTGAGAGAGACCCTTGAATATCAGAATTTTTTTGGCAGAGTGTCAGTTTTGGCAATGGGCATCTGAAATGACAGAGAGTTCTTTTCCATACAAAGGACAGCACAGAGCCCCAGTGCTCCAGGAGCTAAAGAGAGGCAGCCCTTGACATCCAAAAATCAGCCAGACCTGCCAGGTGACCCCTGGCAGGCCAAGCCAGCCAGACCTTGGCACCTTTCATCTGGGGGCTATCCTTGGACACAGGGCATTTTAGAGGGCAAATCTCAATTTTGGCTGTGGGTTCCTGGACAGGAAGAAGAGTTCTTTTCAAAAGGAAGGAAAGCACAGGGCCTCAGTGTTTCAGAGGCAGATGAGTGCCAGCCCTCAGAAGCCAAGGCCAGCCAGACATGTCTCTGACCTATCTTAGCTGCTTTTGTCTGGGAGCTATCCTTGGATATAGGAAATTCTGGAGGCAGATGCCAAATTTTGGCCATGGGTGCATAGTTGAGATGGATGATTTCTTCCCATAAGAAAGAAAAGCACATGGTCCAAGAGTTTCAAAGGCAGATAAGAGGTGGCCCCTGGGTGGCCAAGGCAGCCAGAGTTGTTTCTCCTGGCAGATTTCATCTGGGAACAATCCTTGAAATATAAGGAAATTTGGAGAAGGAATCCTGGTTTTGTCCTGGGGTCCCTGAAGGAGAAGAAGAATTCTCTCCAATAGAAAGGATAGCCCAGAGCCCCAGGGCTTCAGGGAAAGAGGAGAAGCAGCCCTCAACATGCCAAGGTCAGTGGCACCTGTCAGGTGGTCCCCAGGAGTACTGAATCAGGTACGGATTTTTTAATGGGAAACAACCCTTAAAAACAAAGGGGTCCAGGGAGGATGGACACAATTCAAGAGAGTAATCTTAAGGGGGAAGGAGCAGTGTGTCCCAGTGTGGCAAAGGATGAGCTGGTGAGGAAAATTACTGACCTGGTTGCTCATGGAGCTTTTGTGGGAACTCAAGGGAAGGAAGAAGGTGCATTAACTTATGACAGAAGGTCAGGCAGCTTAGGAATTGTTTAAGGATGTTGTTAGGTCATGCAGGAAAATAAAGGAAAGAGGTGAAATCTCAATAAGAGATTAACCTGGCCACTTCTGTGAAAAATAATAAAAAATGTGTCTATGAATAAATTCATAGCAAAATGTGGAATAAGGAGAAACTCTACCCTTTTCTGGATGCATTGGAGAATAGAGTAACTAAAGATAAGGAAAAGGTTGAGCTACTTAACACCTTGTTTGACTCAATTTTCAATATTAGGACAGGTTGTCCTCAGGACAAGAGTTCTCCTGAGCTGGTAGATGGGCACAGGGAGCAGAACAGCCCCCTGTAATCCAGGAGGAAGCAGCTGGTGACCTGCTGAGCCACTCAGATGCTCACAGGTGGATGGGATCAGATGGGATCCATCCTAGGGGGATGAGGGAGCTGGTGGATGAGCTCCCCAAGCTGCTCCCCATCATTTACCATCAGTCCTGGCTCACCAGGGAGGTCCCAGAGCACTGGAGGTGCCAGTGTGAGCCCATCCCCAAGAAGGGCTGGAAGGAGGATCTGGGGAACTCCAGGCCTGTCAGCCTGACCTCGGTGCCCGGCAAGGTTTTGGAACAGATCACCTTGAGAGCCACCACAGGGCACCCACAGGATGGCTGAGGGTTCAGAGCCAGCCAGCGTGGATTTAAGAGGGGCAGGTCCTGCCTGAGCAACCTGATCTCCTTTTATAACCAGGTGACCCACCTGTGGATGTGGGAAAGGCTGTGGATGTGTCCATCTGGACTTCAGAAAAGCCTTGGACACTGTCCCTGACAGCATTCCCTGGAAAAGCTGCAGCCCACGGCTTGGGCAGGTTCCCTCCTGGCTGGGAGATGGAAGAGCTGGCTGGAGGCTGGGCCCAGAGAGGGGTGGGGATGGTGCTGCACCCAGCTGGTGTCCAGTCCCTGGTGCTGTCCCCAGGGATCTGTGTTTGGCCCAGTCCTGTTTAACATCTTCACTGATGATCTGGGGGAGGGGATCGAGCCCACCATCCCCAGATTTGCAGGTGACACCAAGCTGGGTGTGAGTGTGGATCTGCTGGAGGGCAGGACAAGAAGACACAGCCTTCAGCTGCACCAGGGGAGGTTTAGGCTGGACAAGAGGAAGAAGTTCTTCACAGAAAGGGTGAGTGGGCTTTGGAATGGGCAGGCCAGGGGGAGGTTGCAGAGCCATTGTCTCTCTCCAGTGGCACTCAGTGGCATGGTCTGGGTGACAAGGCGGTATTAGGGCATTGGCTGGACTTGATGATCCCAAAGGTCTTTTCCAGCCTGTTTGATTCTGTCATTCTGTGATGATTGGGACACTCTGGGACCATTGTGACACTGCAGGGCCTCGTGGAACTAAGAGGACCATGGTGACACTGTGCAGCCCCATAGAACCAGGGCTCCATTGTGGTGCTCTGGGGCCCAATGGAACCAGGGAGTCCCCGTGACGCTGGGTCCTGGTGGAACCACAGAGGCCATGGTGACACTGCGGGGCCTCGTGTGACCGAGGGGTTTCACCACTGTGACACTGCCAAACCAAGGAGAGCATTGGGAGAGTCCAGGGCCCAGGGGTACCAAGGGGCCCTTCTGACACTGCGGGGCCTCATGGAACCAAGGGGACACTGTGACACTGCAGGACCTTGTGTAACCAAGGGGCCACTGTGACACTCTGGGGCCTCAGGGAATCTGGAAGGTCATTGTGACACTGTGTAGCCTCGTGGAAACAAGGAGTCCATTGTGACACTGAGGGGACTTGTGGAAGCACAGAGAGCATTGTGACAGTGTGGGACCTCATGTGACCATGGGGCCTTTGTGACACCCTGGGGCCCCATGGAACAAAGGGACCACTGTGAAACTGCAGCACCAACGAGAACATTGTGACACTGTGGGGCCCCATGGAACCAAGGAGTCCATTGTCAAATTTATGGGCCCCATAAAACCAAGGAGACCAGTGTGACAGTGCAGGGCCTGGTGTAACCAAAGGGATATTGTGACACTGAGGATATCCATGGAACCAAGGACAACTTTGTAGAAGTTCAGCAAGTGGGATGTGAGTGTTGACCTGCAGGAGCACATGAGGGTTCTTCAGAGGGATTTGGACAGGCTGGATCCTGGGCCCAAATCCAACAAGGTGAGGTTTAACAAGTCCAAGTTCCGGGTCCTGCACTTTGGCCACAACAACCCCTGCAGTGCTACAGGCTGGGGACAGAGTGGCTGGACAGCAGCCAGGCAGAAAGGGACCTGCAGGGACTGATGGACAGCAGGCTGGACATGAGCCAGCAGTGTGCCCAGGTGGCCAAGAAGGCCAATGGCTCCTGGCCTGGATCAGGAATGGTGTGGCCAGCAGGAGCAGAGCTGCTGTGCCAGCACTGATCTGCCTCAGCTCTGCACACAGACATTGCTGCTGCAGCTCCAGAGAAGGCAACAAAAGAGCATCTCTGCAGAAAACTCTGCTGGGAGATCCTTTAGTTCTTTTAAATCCACTGAGATCACAGCCCCTAATTGACACAGTCTGTGGCCACAGGGAAGGTGAAGAGAATCAAAATGAGAAATGGCACAAACCATGACATTTTTTCTTGACAATATTAAAATATATAAAAAAAGGAAAAGAACCTCCAAAGGAAAGCCACAAGAAGTATCCAAGATGACTTTTATTACAAATGATTTGCCAAAATTGGCCAGCTTTTTAATGTTCTTGAAACCATCCAGTCATCAGGCTCTTCACTGCAGCCTTGAGCTCCTGGTTCCTCAGGCTGTAGATGAGGGGGTTCAGGGCTGGATGCACCACTGAGTACAGAACTGACAGGGCCAGATCCAGGGATGGGGAGGACATGGAGGGGGGCTTCAGGTGAGCAAACACTGCATTGCTGACAAACAGGAAGACCACAGCCAGGTGAGGGAGGCAGGTGGAAAAGGCTTTGTGCCGTCCCTGCTCTGAGGGGATCTTCAGCACAGCCCTGAAGATCTGCACATAGGAGAAAACAATGAACACAAAACAACCAAATGCCAAACACACACTAACAGCAATGAGCCCCAGTTCCCTGAGATAGGATTTGGAACAGGAGAGTTTGAGGATCTGGGGCACCTCACAGAAGAACTGGCCCAGGACATTGCCATGGCACAGGGGCAGGGAAAATGTATTGGCTGTGTGCAGCAGTGAATAGAGAAAGGCACTGGCCCAGGCAGCTGCTGCCATGTGGGCACAAGCTCTGCTGCCCAGGAGGGTCCCGTAGTGCAGGGGTTTGCAGATGGACACGTAGCGGTCATAGCACATGATGGTCAGGAGATAAAACTCTGTTGAGATGAAGAAGAGAAAGAAAAAGAGCTGAGCAGCACATCCTGTGTAGGAGATGTTTCTGGTATCCCAGAGGGAATTGTGCATGGCTTTGGGGACAGTGGTGCAGATGGAGCCCAGGTCACTGAGGGCCAGGTTGAGCAGGAAGAAGAACATGGGTGTGTGCAGGTGGTGGCCGCAGGCTACGGCGCTGATGATGAGGCCGTTGCCCAGGAGGGCAGCCAGGGAGATGCCCAGGAAGAGGCAGAAGTGCAGGAGCTGCAGCTGCCGCGTGTATGCCAGTGCCAGCAGGAGGAAGTGGCTGATGGAGCTGCTGTTGGACATTTGCTGTGGCTGCACATGGGCACCTGTTCATGGAGAAAGGACAGGGACAAGTCAGGAGAGGCTGCTTGGAGCCAAACCTGGGCCATTCCCTGCAGACTGTCCTGCTGGGACTCACACACCCTTGTTCCTGTTCTGGGAAAACCTTCACCCAGGTCGCTGCCTGAGCTCCCGTTGTGCTGGCTGAGTGTGCCAGGAGAAGCCAGGGCTGTGCTTGGGGGCTCTCGAGGAGCCATCCCTGCCCCGCTGCCCTGGGTTTGTGGCCATATGCCAGAGGGACAAGGCTGGAAATTCAGGATTTGTCACAGGAATAACTCCTAATGCAGAAAAGCTTGGTACCATTTGCATGCACACTTCTAGGGGAAAAAGATGGCAGGAGTTGGTTTAAGGAATTATTATCCTACCCATAGATCATTCCTTTCTCTCTGAGGTCAGAAATCCCCAGCATTCCTGCTGCACTCAGAGTTTGCCACTGAGAGATGTGAGGCAAAGGATTCCCTGCGACTGAGGGAAGGTGAGGGGCTGGATGGGCTTGTTCCCCCAGCACTGCTCTGCTCAGCCCCCTCTGCTTCCCTGAGCATCTCCCTGGGCCTGGACATCCCCTCCTGAGAGGTGCCTTGTCCCTGCCAGCGCTCACTGAGCCCATCCCACCCTGTGTGCCCTCGACCCGGCCCTACAGAAACCTGCCTGTGTGCAGGGCCCTGGCTGGGGCAGGCTCTGTGTGCAGCTGGGCAAGGGCAGCTCAGGAGAGCCCTGCTGGGCCCTGCAGAGGTGATGCTGCTGCTGCCCAGGGCTGAGGAGTGGCTGAAGGCCCTTTGGGAGGCTCCCAGCAGAGACACTGACCACCCAAAGTCACAGTTCTGGAGTCTCTGTAAATGTTCAAACGTGACTTTGATGATCCTGTGTGTCCGTTTCAACTCAGAATGTTCTGTCATTCTGGGATTTCAATTCCTGTTCTGCTTCTTTCAACCCCCTGTTTTTCTATAATTAAAGGACAAAAAAAGCCCTTCCAACAGTATGAGAACAGTAAAGTAAAAACCAGACCTTTATTGGAAGCTTCCAGGTGTCCCAGTGGGGATGAGGCACACCCGGCCCCTGATTTCGAGAATTCATTAAGGTTGATTAAATAGGATATTTAACAAGGACATTTGAAAGGACATTCACTTGTCTCAGTTACACACCCCAGGCTCAACACATTGGAGTAGGTCCAAGGACTATTTTCCCCAGCTTTCGTTATCACTGCTGGCATACAAAAAACAAAATGTTCCTGTTGTAGGTCCTCATCCTGTTGAAAAGACTATATCATATTCAAAAATGTATTTATACAGTCAGTTTATTTTTCTAAATTCTAAGAGAAACCATAAGGAAATGTACTAGAGTTAATTAAATATTATAGATATAGAGGTATATAATAACACTTTAATAGTGTTCAGTAAGAGTTTAAGAGAGCTAATCCAGAGTTTAATAGCAATAATAAAGGATTATAGTTTTCTAAGTATATACGTATAATCCTAGGCTTACCTTCTTTGGGGAGTGTCCTCCGGAGCTGTGCCCAGGCTGGTCTGGAGCTGGGAGCAGCCCTGCCCCAGCCAGCCCCTCTCAGCAGCAGCACCTGCCCTGCTCAGGGTGGCTCCTTCCCCCCACAGCTCCTGGCCAGCGCTGGGAGCAGCTCCAGGGCCGGCTGAGAGCTGTCCCTGGCAGGCAGCAGAGTCCCTGGCCCAGCACAGCGCCCTGGACTGCAGGACCCTGCTCTGCAGGACAGCCCTGGGCACCCCTGGCTGCTCTGCACAGGAGATGAGCAGAGAATGCACTCACAGGCTCTGTGGGCATTGGCATGTTCCAGCTTTAGGAGATCTCTCCAGGAGCTGCAGCTGCATTGTCCTACAGCCAGAGGTTCCTGTGCCAAGGGCTGGCAGTGATTCTGCCCCAGGCACTTCTCAGCCCCTTCCCAGCCCTGACTGATTGAAGCTCTCTGTGCCTCTGTGCTGTGCCCGGGCTGGCTGCAGGCAGTGCCCCAGCCCTGCTGGGCTGGCAGAAGAGCTGCTCAGCAAGAGAAATGTGCTTTTGAAGCTCTGCTTGATTACCAGGATCGCCCTCTGTGCCAGGAGCCCGGCCCAGCTCAGCAGCACAGACACAGCACAAGGACTTTAATGACCCTCTGGGGCTTTGTGCTCAGCCCTGAACATCAGGCCCTGAGAGGGAGCTGCAGAAACCTCTGGAGAACTCCATGTCAGAATCCAACTCCAAAGTTTCTTGGACTTTTAATGGGTCCCACTGAGGGACACAACTGAGAAAGTGTCCCCAGGCCCCAGGCAGAGCAGAGAGCTGGAGGCACTGATGCCAGGTGGGGACAAAGAGAAGCCAAGTCTTGGTGCCCTGGGGCACGGCAGGGTCTGTGCCACCAAGGGCTGTGAGGAGACACCTTGTCCTGAGGCCCTGGGGCCTCCTGGCACAGCCCCAGCCAGGCTGGGCACTGTCAGCCCCTGGTCCTGCCCTCAGCATCCCCCGCTAGCCCACATCCCAGTGGGGTCAAGGATCTGCTGGAAGGAGTCCCTGGGGAGCCTTGGTCAGGAATGGCCCTGGGGGCTCCTTCATGCTCCCAGGGACTGCAGGTTTTTCAAAGGACTTTGGCTTTTGCTTTTGCCTTGCAGTCTCTGAGAGCTTTGTGCAATCATGGCTTCCAATTATCTGCTGTAATTAGTCCCTGGAGAGGCTTTGTCAGTAACAACACTCAGTGGGGCTCATTAATGCTTCAAGGTACTCAGTTCTTTTAAGGTACTTGGTGTTTCACTTTTGTTACAGTCTTTGTGAGAAGTTTGTGGAATCATGGCCCCAATTATCTGCTTTAAGGAGTCCTGTGAGAGCTTTGTACAGACACTCAGTGGGGTTCATTAATACTCTGAGATACTCAACTTTTGTGAGGGTCTTTGAATTCTTCTTCCAAAACTGAGAGGTTTTTGTGCCATTTTGAGTGTCTGAGAGGTTTTTGTGCCATCCTGGCCTCCAGTTCACTCCTCCAAGGAGTCCATCAGGAACCGTTGTTGGGGATGGATCTCAGTGGGTCCCATTAATACCTCGAGAAACTTTGGGGTTTTTTTCTGACTTTTGCCTCCTGGAAAGGTTTGTGCAATCTCCTCTCAGGCCCTGAGGTTCCAGGGCTCAGCTCCAAATGCACCACGGGGCTCATTAGGATCAAGCAAGTCCTGACAAACCATGGCTGTGCCTCGATTTCCCTCTTGTCTGGGGCAGTTCATCAGGAAGATTTCTATGGTGGTTTCCGTTTGCCTATTTGATATTTCTTGGTCAACGCATCAATTAGTGTGGTGGGTTCATTGTTGGCTAATTACCAGTGCACTCACTAGAATATACTTACTCATTTCCTGCTGTGAGATAGGATTAGGAGAAAGGAAAAGTGGGCTCAAAACTTTAAAAGAGTGTAAAGAAAAGTTTATTAACAGTAACTAAATGAAAGAGTAATAAGAATATGAACAAAACTTTCAGATCACATCCTCTCTCCATACAACCTGACAATGTAGAGACAAAACCTGAAATTTTCAAGTCAGATTACCACCTCTAGAATATTCTAATCTTTCTTCAGTTCACATCAGGAGAGAAGTACCTCTTGTTAATGTTATGGAGAATTCTCCACAAGAAAACATTTATCTCATGGCTTTTCATTTCCATGAATAGCCACTGCCTGGAAAAATCTTCAATTGTGAAGTCCCTCCCATGTTTTCACAGCTTTTCCCACAGCTGTGTTTAGCGGCCATGCCAATTTATGGGGTATTAGTTTCAAGATGAGCTGTTTAAGAGCAAAGGATCTCTTCATCTATTTATGAAATCATCTTAATCTCTGGGAACAGACGCCTTCTTTTCTCCCTGAGGGCACAGGGTCTCATCACTCTTCTCTCTTTCAATGTTCAGACTTCTCATGAGATCACAGCTACTTCAACATTTCCTCACTTTAGCATGGAGGCCTTTGCTGAAACAAGTCATCTCCTCATACTTTTCAATGCCTTATAGGGAAAAAGATTGTCTGATGTATCAATGACATCCTTCTCCACAGCTTTAGCAGAGGATTTCAGCCCCAAGATCAAGGCATCTCCTCATCCCTCCCATCTGGGACTCAACTTCCTCTTCCCTGACCTCAGTGTGTTCATGTTGCTCCTCTGTGTGCCTGCCCTGTGTCCTTTTCTCTCACTGGAGGGAGGATGGCAACACTGGCAGAGTCAATATCTCCCCCTGGGTCTACAGATGGCTATTTGACTCCGGCTGGGCTTGATGTCCAATTCTTATTTTGGCCATGGTTCCTGGACATGAGGACCAGTTGTTTTCCATAGGAATGAAGGAACAGAGTCCCACTGTTTTAGGGGCAAATGAGAAGTGACCACCTAAGGACAAGGCCAGCCAGAGCTGCCAGATTTTGTTCTTAGAGATACCCTTGAATATAGGAAATTTTTTAGGCAGAGTATCAGTTTTGGCAATGGGCATCTGAAAAGACAGACAGTTCTTTTCCATACAGAGGAGAGCACGGAGCTGCAGTTCTCCAGGAGCTGATGAGAAGCAGCCCTTGACATCCCAACATCAGCCAGACCTGTCAAGTGGCCCCTGGCAGGCCAAGCCAGCCAGACCTGGTCCATGTTCCCTTGCTTCCATGGGGCCCCACAGTGTCCCAATGGACCCTTGCTTCCAGGAGGCCCTGAGGTGTCACAATGCCCCCTTGGTGACACCAGGCCCTGCAGGGTCGGAATGGTCTCCATGGTTCCATCAGGCCCCACAGAGTCATAATGGTCTCTGGGTCCATGAAGCCCCGCGGTGTCACCATGGCCCCTTGGTTCCATGGGCTCCAGTGGTGCCACAATGATCCCCTTGGTTCCATGAGGTGCCCACAGTGTCACAGTGATCTCCATGGGAAGGAAAGAACCGAGCCCCAGCGTGGCAGGGGCAGCCACCAGAGGCCAAGGCCAGCCAGGCTTGATGGTACTGGCAGATTTTGGCTGGGAGCAACCCTTGGATGTAGGGAATTTTAGACGTGGGATCCCAGTTTCAGATATGGACACCTGGAGAAGTACAGGTTTTTCCGTAGGAAGGAAAGCCCAGAGCCAAAGTGTTTCAAAGGCAGATGAAGAAAGAGGTGGCTTCTGGGAGGCTGAGACAGCCAGACATGATCTTCATGGCAGCTTTTGTCATGGAGGAATCCTTGCATACACAGAATTTGGGAGGAGGAATCTCAATTTTGACAACAGTCACCTTGAGAAGAAGGACAGTTATTTCCACTGGAGGGAAAGCACCAAGCCCCAGTGTTTCAAAAGCAGATGACAAGCAGCTCCCAAGAGGCCAAGGGCAGTCAGACCTGTCTGTCCTGGCAGCTTTCACTTGGGAGCAATCCTTGGATGTACAGAGTTTTGGAGTAGGAATCCCAGTTTTGGCCATGGCCCATGGAGGAGAAGGAGAGTTCTCTCCCATAGGAAGGAAAGCCCAGAGCCCCAGGGCTTCAGGGCAGGTGAGAAGCAGCCCGACATGCCAAGGTGGTCAGGTGGTCCCCAGGAGGCCCAGCCAGCCAGACCTGGTCCGTGTTCCCTTGGTTTGGTGGTGATGCCTTGAGAGGCTGCCTAGAACAGAGCTAGGCAGTGTTAAAGGAATAAAGCAGGATTTATTAAAAGGCCTTCAAGGGATACATCTTGGGCAGTACAAGAGCCTGGCCCTGGCTCCATCCTAGATGGAGCCCAGGTCACGAGTTTTCACTGGGACAAACAGGGGGATTTGGTCTGGCAGGATGTGTAAAACAATCTCCTGTAATATCTACCTGTTCTCACACAGAGCACTTGGCTGCAGGGACACATTCCCATCGTTCCTGCCCAGGTTTCAGGATTCAAACAGTGCTGTCCTTCTCAGGAGCTGTTCCTTCAGCTGCCTCAGGAGGGCCTTTTGGCCTCTGGAGCCACACTCTGGCTCCATTATTAGCACTGCTGGATCCAAACCCTTTATCTCCATCAACAGCAGTGATTTGAGGTGGATCTCCTTTTTTCCCAATTGTTTTAAACACTGACAATATCAATAACTGTGCTACCCTGTCATGGGTTTGAATAATCCAATCTTGTTCAGTATTCTTTAACCAAATTACTTCATTTTCTCCTTGATAATCTGCATCAGTTCCTCCTCCCATGGCATGAGCACTTTGCAAGGCCAAGCTCCAGTGAGCAGTTACCAAACCAAAGTGTCCTGGAGGAATCTGGATTCCTGATCCTGTATTTTTAACTCTCCTTTGCTTCTGATTTATCCTGACTAATTCCAGTGGATGAAGGTCCAGCCCTGCAGCCTCTGGGCTGGCCCTGCCAGGGCCATCACACCCAGAACAATTTCCCAGGCAGTCCCAGTCTCACTGCCCAGGGCTGTATTTGCACACTGGGAGCAGCCGTGCACAGCCAGGGGGTTTCCATTTCCCCAGGGGCCATTGTTAAGGGCATGGAGCACATCTGGAGATGGGTTCTCCATGGGGACAGGTTCCCATCTCCTCATTCTTTAAGTGGTCTTTTAACAAGCCCTTCTCTGCCTCCTCCTCCTCATCCTCCTCATCTTCCTCCTCCTGCTGGTCTTGCTCGTCCTCTTTGTCCTGTTCCTCCTCCTCGTCCTTCTCCTCCATTTACTTGTCCTCATACTCCTCATCCTCCTCCTCCTCATCCTCATCCTCCTTGTCCTCCTTGTCATCCTAGTCCTCCCCCTCCTCCTCCTCCTTCTTGTCCTGCTCATCCTTATCCTCTTCCTCCTCATCATCCTCCTCCACATCCTCATTCTCATCTTCTTCCTCCTCCTATTCCTCCTCCTCCTTGTCTTCCTTGTCCTCCTCCTCCTTGTCCTCCTTATCCTCCTCGTCCTCCTTGTCCTCCTCATCCTTGTCCTTTTCCTCATCCTCGTCCTCCTCCTCATCCTCCTCCTCCTTATCCTCCTCATCCTTATCCTCCTCTTACTCCTCATCTTCCTCCTCCTCATCCTCATTCTCCTCCTTCTCCTCCTCCTCATCTTCCTCCTCCGCCTCCTCCTCATCCTCCCTATCCTGCTCGTCCTCATCCTCCTCGTCCTTCTCCTCCTGGTCCTCCTCATCCTTGTCCTCCTTGTCCTCCTCATCTTCATCCTTTTCCTCATCTTCATCCTCCTCGTCCTCCTCCTCATCCTCCTCCTCCTCCTTCTTTTCCTTCTCCTCCTCGTTCTCCTCCTCCTCATCATCCTCCTCATCATCCTCCTTGTCCTCGTTCTCTCTCTTCCTCCTCCTATTCCTCCTCCTCATCTTCCACGTCCTTTTCATCCTTCTCCGCCTCCTCCTCCTCCTCTGAGTGTTGTTCTCAGGATTCAATGACTCTAGGATTCCAGGAACCTGGAACTCTGGGATTCCATGGCTCTGTGACCCCATGGATGGATTCATGACTGTCTCCAAGGCCACGAGGGAACGTTGGTGCCAGCGGGAGGGGCTGCAGTGCAGGGGCACCAACAGCTGAGAGGCGACTGCAGCTGCTGCTGCTGCTGCGGCTGCTGCTGCAGCTGCTGCTGCTGCTGCTGCTGCTGCTGCTGCTGCTGCTGCTGCTGTCGCTGCTGCTTGTGGGGGTGCTGCTGGCAGGGGCAGGGCCCTGGTTTGGCTGAGCGTTGCCATCTCAGCCTGTGAGCTCCTGGGAGCTCAGGACAGGGCCAGGACTGACCCAGGTTGGCACTGCACTTGAGGACAGACACAGAGAATGGAAAGTGCCCACATAGTGGTTTCGAGCAGGTCTGTGGTAAGGAGGAGGGAGGGAGGATGAATCCCCTGCCCAAGGCTGCCAAGGGAAGGCTTTGGGAGGGAAAGCAAGCCTTGACCTGACACTAAGCCCTTCAAGTGCCCAGTTGCCCATGCTGAGCAGGATTTCATTGGACTTTGTCTCATGACAGTGCCTGGGTCAGAAGTGGTGGGAGGAGCTGAAAAGCAGGGCCATGTATTCCCTCCCCCCAGCCCATTTGGGAACATCTGGGCAAGGTCTCCATTGTCTGCCTGCAGCCAGCTTGGGGGGCCCTTCCTCTCCTTCTCCTGCTTGGGGGACTGGGCTTGGTTTCTTCTGCCATCTGCAATGCTGAGCTTCTCTCTCCTCAAACCCAGCTGCTCAGGTTTGTGTCCCTGTCTTGCACCTTCCTCCTCTTCTTCCTCACCACGTGCTCATGGAGCCTCTTTGGGCAGCTGGACTGGAACTGGCAGCAGCAGGCGAGCCCTGAGGAGCACCTCTGGCCTCCAGCCTTTCTGCAGGGCTGGCCAGAGCCTTCCTGCCAGGGGCGAGCCTCTTTCCTGTCTCTTCCCGAGGCAATATAGTCTGGATCTTGGCTCTGTCTTCCTTTCTTTCTCTTTCAGGGAAGGATCAGCCATGGCTGAAGGAATCTTCCATAGGTACCTGGTGCTGATGGCCATTCTCAGCATCAACCAGCCCTCTGGAAAGAATGGGATTTCTCCTGAGGATGATAAAGGAATTGTCCAGAGGATGAAGGAGCAGGAGGTGATCCTTTGGCAACACCAGCTGCACTTGGAGGAGGAAATTGCAGACCTGGAAGCCAGACAGGAGTGTCTGGCATGGCCTCTGTGGGAACTGGAGGAAAGATCCAATGGCACACATGCACAGTGGTTTGCTTGGGTGTCCCTGCCACTCTGGAGGCAGCATAGGAATGGAGCCAGAGGGGAGAACAGAGAAGAAAAGACTGACCCGGGGCTCCTGGGGAAAGCCTGGAAAGGAGTGGCCTTCCTGACAAAGCCCTTGTGCTGCTCAGGGCCATTTGCATCTCCAAGGGCAGAACTGGAGGATATCTTCCAGCATTTGTGGATAGACTTGTTGAATTACCTCTTCAATTGCTTCATTCCTGTAAGACAAACTTGGTGCTTGAAATTCTTTAAGTTCCTTAGGTTAAGAATGTCCTTATTTCTGTGTAATGATTGTTAAATATACTGTATTGATTGCTATAATGTCTTTATTGATGGTTAGAAATACTCTACATTGTTAGAAATACTTTGAATTGACTGTTAAAAATTCTCCATATTGGTTGTTAGAAATAGGTTCTGTATTGATTATAAGAGATACTCTTTGTATTGATTGTTAGAGATACCCTATATTGTTAGAAATACTCTGTACTGATTGTTAAAAATACTCTGTTTTGATTGCTATCATCTCTGTATTGATTGTTATACTCTGTATTGATTGTTAGAAATAGTTTCTGTATTGATTATTAGAAATACTCTCTGTAATCATTGTTATAAACAATAGGCTTCTATTAATAAGATAGATTTAAGCAAAGGAATAAACTTTTCAGAGTTGTTTGTTTGCAACCAGATGACTTCCTGTTATCTTTTGCCTCTGGCATTCTCCTTGCACCCTGTGCTCCCCTTACAGACTGAAATGCAAACACCACAGAAACAGAGACCCAGTGTGCAAAGCACAGCCAGGGGTGTGTGCTCCTCTGAAGGGACAGACATTTAGGGGAGGATGTTTCAGAAGGAGGCTGTGGACATTGTGGCTGGAAAGCAGGGAAGGAACAGTTTGGCACGAGCTTTCCTTCAGCAGGAGGGGAGCACACAGAGGAGTTTGTGTCAAGTGAAGTCTGACACTGCCATCCAGTGCTGGCAAGAAGGGTGGAGCAGAGAAGCTGAGAAAAGGGCCTCAGCATGTTTAGTGATGATGTCTGGACTTCAGTGATGGGGACAAAACCTTCCTAAACTGAACATTAATTCTCAAACCCATAGCATTTTGGGAAGGAATGTTACTTTCTTCACAGCATCAATATATTTTCCTACCCTCTTCAGGTAAGAAAGGATTTCAATCCTTGTCTGCATTAATGGATGCTGGAATTCCTAGTGCTTCCTTCAGACTTCCAGGGATTGGAGGGTGCACTGTGGGCTGTGAGGAAACACTTCCCAGGCATGGCCGAGGTTGTACATCTGTTCAAACAAAGGGGAACTGGAGAGGGTTCTTTCAAAGTGTGACTCCTCCCTATTCCATCAGCAATAGTGTCACAGGATTTATGGGTCAGGAACATGTACAACACATGGCAGGGAAGCTGGGCAAGCAGTGAGTGCTGTACCAGCACGGCCAGAATGGTGCAAGAGCCAGTGCCAAACAGCCTGAGGCAGCCAGGCCAATCCCATCTTTCCAGGGCTCGGAGCTGAACACACAACTTCAATAACGTCAGGTGCTCTCCCCACAGAGCCTTCTGCAGAGCTCTGGGTTAGGACTGACAGCTTTCCTCTTATTTCATATCAGAAAGAGAAATTTTTCTCTTGTTTTGCCAATCTTACCTATGCAGATGTGATGGGAGGCCATCTCTCTGTTTGTGTAGGTGTTGAACCTGGGAAAGACAGTCTGTAGTGTCAGCTGGATACCTGAGGGCTGTCACATAAGCAGTAAGTGTGAGCTGTCAATTTAAATCATGATAAGGAATGTAGTCCGTTCCAATCCTTCTTAACATTAAAATTCAGTGACACCTGTGGCTCCAGTGGGCTGTGGATCAGGCATGTGTCTTTACCAAAAATGTAATGGTTATTATAATACTTTTCAATTGGGATATTTCCAAAAGCAGGAGGGTCTTGGTGTGAAATTAGTATCCAGCCTAATGATTGCAAAAAATTATGAGTTTTATTGAATAAATGCACATGTACAAATGTGCCAGCAGTTAATCTCTGTGATTAGTAGGTTTGAGGCATTTTTTTCATTTAGTCTGTAGTGTGAACTTCAGTGCCTGCAGACTTACATATTAAATTTCTCTCTTGGTCACCACTTGATGATTATCGTCACTAGAATTAAATTCTTAGTGTAGTGAGGAGGTGGGAAATAGATAAGAAAGTCTGTTGGGATTGCATGGGCAGGTTTTGGTAGGTGAAGTAATGGTTTCTGTAACAAGCTGTTGGAAGCTCCCCCATGCCCACAGAGCAAATGCCAGCCGGCTCCAGGAGAGGCCCACTGGCCTGGCCGGGCCTGTCAGGGATGTGCTGATGCCTCTGTTATTGCTGTGAATATGTAAACTCACTGAAGAAGGGAAAAGCAATCGCAGCAAAGGAATTGTGTCCAGAAAGGAGCGAGGATGTGTGAGAGGAGCAGCCCTGCAGACAGCCAGGTCCCTGCAGGAGGGGCAAGAGGTGCTCCAGGCACGGGGATGCTGAGATTGCCCTGCAGCCCTGGGGCAGCCCTGGGGAGGCAGCTGAGCCCTGAGCACAGGGAGGGCACGGGGATGCTGAGATTGCCCTGCAGCCCTGCAGGAGCACATGCCCCAGCAGGAGGATGCCTGAGAGGAGGCTGTGAGCCCGTGGGAGGCCTGTGCTGGAACAGATTGCTGGCAGGGACCTGCAGACCTGTGGAAAGAGGAGCCCACCCCAGAGGAGGTTTCCTGGTTGGACGTGTGATCCTGGGAGGACCCGAGCTGGAGCAGGCTGTCCTTGAAGGACTGCGCTCTGTGGAAGAGTGATCCCTGCTGGAACAGTTTGGGAAGAACTTGTCAGGAAAATTAATCCACAAACACCAGAGGTTTATGTCATTGTCACATGCCCCCAGCTGGGTAATAATTAGCATTGACCCCATGATTCACAGAAGGCTGATCAACCTCTTCATTATATTATATATCATTATTAAGAAACCCATTGCTTTTATACAGTTATAATACACCTGGACCTAATTGGTCCACTAATCCAAACACCACCAACATTGGCTAATTAAAAATCACCCTTTGGTAAACAAATCTCCATAACACATTCCAAATGTTCACAACAGCAGGTGCAGCAAGTGAAGATAAGAATTGTTTCTCATTCTTTTCTCTGATCTTCTCACAGCCTGCCCCCAGGACAATGCCTGGGAAAGTTATTTCTCTCTGTGGCCAGAGAGCTGCCTGCCACAGGTTTATGTCCTAAACAGGGACAGAGGAGTCCTTTTATTTTATTCAAATAAAGGGAGAGGCCATGGGGCATTCTCTTGAGGTCTTTCCAATTTTTGGAGGACACAGCCTCCTTTTTATCCTAATTTCCCTTCTGTCTTTCCACACTGGATAAGGTACTTAAGTGGTACAGACTTCCTGATATGCCTGATACCAAAGATTCCCCTCTAATCTATGACCCTCACTTTTAGATTTTCATTTTCATGGAATCTATGTTTTTTCCCCATCGTTTCTTTCATCTTTCAATATCCAATTTCATTTATCAGTAAACATACAGTTTGTTTGCTGTCTGAGATTGAGAGGCCAGATGTTTTCTATTGCCATCTGTGTAGCAGTTGCCTCTGGACTGTTTTCCTTATCTCCTGTGAATGGGCCCATCAATGTCTCCCCTCATGGCTCAGAGATAACTCCCTCCAGAGCCATTTCTGTTTAACAGGGGATCAAGTGTTGCAGCATTTCTGAGCATTTCTGAGGTCATGATTTATGTTTGGAATGAGATTTGAGCTACTCCAGTCTGGGCCTCAGATTTGGGCCCTGTGAGGCCTTCCAGCCTCTGAAACAGTTAGAAATTAAGAGTTTGTGGTGCAGTTAGAAATTGTATTAAGGTGTGATGGGGAGCACTGGGCTGTCTGGGTGTGGAGTAGTATAGGTTTATAGTGTAAGGTTTCGGCCACTTTAAGACAAAGATAAACAATGTTAGCTTGCCAATCAGAGTGCCTTTGTAAATTGTAAACTATGTAGAAGTGTATAAAAACTGCCATCTTCTCTCAAATAAGTGGAGAACATTGCATTAATAATATTGTTTGGATGTGCGTTCTGTCCGGCCAGCTTTCTGGTTTTATGACGTCCCTGGCTTTTATCAAGGACCCACTGTGTTACTGAGAATGAAATCAGCCCATGGTGAGATGCTCCATCCAGGGGGAAGAGCTAAACATTCCCACCTAGATATATCCTGGGATTTCTAGACAGAGAGGCAGCCTTCCCACAGGTTTCCAAGAGGACACAGCTAGGGTTTTCCACTGGACCGACTACAACTTTTCTACAGGACCACTGCTCCAACAGAAACCAGCTTTGGCTTCCCTCTGGCAGAGAAGCCCTTTTGGGGCACAGGTTTCTGGAGACGGGCACCGGTGCTGCCAGGGCTCGGGGGAACTCTGCTTGGGCGGGGACTGTGCCTCACCTGCTGCTGTCAGCGCTGCCCGGGCCCCAGGGCTCAGAGCAGCATTCCTGCCCTGGCCCACACGTTCCCGGTCTGTGTCCCACGGCCGTGCTCAGGATGGCCACCATGCGGGACGTGTCCCGAGGAGGCCGTGCCAGCTTCTGTGGAGGCCCCGTGCCCTTCCCGCCACGGCTGCGTCGGCAGCTGCGGGGGCTCCTGCTGCTCTGAGCCCGCAGAGCAGGGCAGCGTTTGCTGATGGGCTGAGCCCTTCCTAAAGATCCTGTTGGGCTGTCTGACACACCTGGGGCAAGGCATTCCTTCCACCCTGGGCCACTCTGGGGGGCTGGGGGTGGCCCCAGGGCAGGTGGCAGTGCGTGCAAGGGCCTTTTGTGACACGGTGCAGCATGGTCACCGTGGAATGGAACAGGACAGGGGATCCAAGGGCCCTTTGTGACACGGTGCAGCATGGTCACCATGGAATGGAATGGGACAGGGGATCCAAGGGCCCTTGGTGACACGGTGCAGCATGGTCACCGTGGAATGGAACGGGACAGGGGATCCAAGGGCCCTTGGTGACACGGTGCAGCATGGTCACCATGGAATGGAACGGGACAGGGATTCCAAGGGCCCTTTGTGACACGCTGTGGCAGAGGTGTTGGCAGTGACAAGGCCATGCTACAGTGCTCAGTGCACACGATGGGACAGGACGCAAGAGAGCGGTGCTGTGAGGAGCCCTCGCACAGCCGCTCGTTCCTTGCTGACTCCGAGGCTTTCCCAAGGCGTTACTCCTGCAGGTGACCTTGTGGGCAGACCAGAGCACTTGGTGACCCCTGGCTTTCCTGAGGCATCTCTTCTGCAGCTGCCCTCGAGGGCAAACCATGGAATTTGATTAGCATGGTCCTTGACAAGGACTCTCCTGTCCTTTTGGCTGGAACCCCCAGGACCAGAATGCAGGACTTGCTGTCCTGTAGCCTTGCCAAGACTTCACTCTTGCAGGTGCCCTCAAGGCACGACTGCAGCACTTGCTGACTCGGACGTTTTCCTTTTTACCTTCTGCAAGCAGCCATGAATCCAGGCAGTGACATAGAGCTCAGACCTGTGAGCATGCCCAAGCTGGCCTGGGGCAAGGAGGAGAAAGAAGGCCCTGGAGCTGCCCCATCACAGCAGCCTGAACAGGTGGAGCAGTTCCAGCCACGGCAGAAGGGTGAGTGGCAGAGCTGGGCCACAGGGCTGGTTCCTGCAGCCAGCTTGGCCCCATCCCATCCCATCCCATCCCATCCCATCCCATCCCATCCCATCCCATCCCATCCCATCCCATCCCATCCCATCCCATCCCATCCCATCCCATCCCATCCCCTGGGGACAGGATGGAAGAGGGCCCGGGCAGACACCCCGCAGTGGCCGTGCTCCATCCACCTGGGGCATCCCGGGGCTGTCCCTGCCTGGGCAGCGCAGGGCTGGGCTGTGTTCTCCGGCCTCTCCCGCAGCCCCTCAGCTCGGGCTGCGCTCGCTCTTTGCCAGGTGCAGCCGTGCAGCGCACACGAGAGCAGGAACGCACCCGTGGCCGCTTCCGCAGAACAGCGCAGGTACCTGCAGCCATCCCCACCTGGGCTGGGCCTGCTGGCACTGCTCAGCCCAGCAGCACGCCTGCAGCACTCCGTGGCTTCTTGCCCTTCTCCTACAGCTCGTTTGCAAATTCATGAAGAGAATTCGGCAGGAAGAGACCAGCGCCATGGGCCCTGGGCTCAGAGCCTACTCAGAGCTCCTCAGACATGAGACCAGTGCCGCCCTGCTGGATTTGCTTGTGCAGAGGGGTGTTTCCAGAGCAGAGCAAGTAGGCAGCTGTGGCCAGGCTTCAATTCCCCCATGAGTCACACGGCTTCCCAAGCCACAGTGCTGGACCCTGTGAGCCTTTGAGGCCATCACATTGTGGTGGGAAGGGAAGCACTTCTCTGGGGACACTGGGAACACTGCTCCCTCTGGCAGCTTTCCAAGTCTCCCTGTGCCTTCTCCATGTGCCTACCATGGTGAGATACATCCACCAGTGGCTCATGGCCAATGATTCTGCTGAGCACAGGCTGGACAACGCCCTGCTGTATCTCACAGAAGCACAGCCAAATGATGCAGTAATGACACTCCTGCGTGTGGCCCCATCCTGTGACAGGTACGGGGCCCACCTGCCCAGAGGGCTCAGGGCTCACCCCAACCCATCGCCCTGCACAGCCTGTCCCAGGTGTCTGACCAACAGAGAGTCCCAGGGCCCTCTGGCTGCTCCCTCTGCCAGCCCTGGCATGTCAGCCCCCGAGCCTGCTGCCATTCTCCCTTGCTGCCCCACAGGGGCCTGTCCCCACAGGGCTGGGCTGCCTGGCTGCTGCTGGAGAGGGGCAGTGGGCAAAGGCAGAGCCATCGGTCAACCCGGGCCCCTAGAGATGCCCAGGCCACGGTGATGTGCCTGAGATCCCCTGAGACAGATCTCTAACCCCACAGAGCTGCCATGGCCATGTGGAAGACCATCATGTGCACGCCCTGGACTGCAGAGCTGGCACAGCAGATACTCCTGGATGTGCTGGGGAGCTGGCCAGAGCACAGCACGTGTACCTCCGATGGGGACAAAACGGGTGTCTTTGTCCTGGCTGTGAGTTTCTGCCAGTGGCCTTTGCTGGCCCCAAGGCCACCTCTCCAGCAGTTCTCCATCCTCCCTCCCCCACAGCGTCTCCCTGCCTCAGGGCCTGAAACCTGGCCTCGGGGCAGCTGCAGGGCCACCAGGCCCGCTGCTCCCCCTGTGTCTCTCTGGGCCTCTCCCTGCCACGCTCGGGCCCTGTCACACGAACACCTCGGCACTGAGCGCTGTATTGGGGGGCTTTGTCCTTTGCAGGCAACTGTGGTGATGTGGAAGATTCTCCAGGAGCCCTGTGTCCCAGATATAGTGATGGAGCATTTCCCACAGTTATTTGTGCATTTGCTCTTCCTAGTGTTCTTCAGCACCAAAGAGATGCCGGAGGTGATGATACCTTCTGGAAGGGATGCCAGGAAGAACACGGCCTTGTCACCAGCCCCAACAGGTGCTCCATTCCAGTCCTTCTGTCCCTGCCACACAGCCAGGGCAGGAGCCAGTGCTCCTAGTGTGATCCAGGCTTTGATCTGCACTCAGGTTTGCAGTGAGGACCCTGAAGTCCCTGCTGTGCCAAATGGACTATGAGGATGTGGTGTTGTCAATGGAACGCAAGCGTGGCTGGGACACGCTGCTCTGTGCTGACACCCACATTTATGCCGTGGGTCTGCTGGCCAGGTGAGACCCTCTTCTCCCCATTGCTCCCGGCATTTGTGCTCTGTGTCTGGGGTATTCCACTCAGTCCCTGTGGCTGTGGGCCAGAGGCACGAGGGACGGCCAAGCAGACTGGGAAAGGCTGGGAGAGGAGGGTGCCCAGTAGCAGCCACATCTCAAAGGGCCCAGGTCCCCCTGCAGGGTGGGGGGTAAAGACAAGAACTGCGTCAGTCTGTCCTGGGAGGGGCTTCCCCCCCCCAGCTCAGGGTCTTAGTGTCATAGGAGCGGGCCCCCAGCTGGGTAATCATTATCACTGACTCCATGTATTGCAGAAGTCTGATCAATAATAATCTTTATTAGGAAACCCATTGTTCTTATAGATAGTTATGATCTAGGTAGATTTAATTGGTTTTCTAGTCTAAACACTATCACCATTAGTTAATTAGGAAAGCACCCTTTGGTAGACAAATCTCCGTAACATATTCTACATGTTCACAATACCAGGCGCAGCATGTTAAGATAAGAATGTTTTTTCATTCTTTCCTCTGATTTTCTCAGACTTTCTCAGGCCAGAGAGCTGCTGCCACATCTTAGGGCCATTTTCTGCCTTCCAGAGAGATGTGCAATGAATCCATCTGCTTGTGCAAAAGCATCTCGGGCTGTCTCCTTGAGTTTCTCAGCAAAGAGATGCCATACTGGAACTTCCCTGCCCTGGCATTCCTTGTGGAGGTGAGTCTGAAGGCCGGCGCTGCCTCCCAGCTCTCTGCCCTCTCGTAGCCGCAGCTGCCTGGGACGGTGCCCACGCCCTGTGCTGCTGCCTGGTCCCCGCCCTGTGCGGTTCTGGGCTCCTGCCGGCCGGGTCCCCTGTCACTGCCCTGTGCCTTTCAGGTCCTGCATTGCCTGGACTTGGGTGCATGCAGTGACAGCATCATGGATCTCTTGTCGAGGCACTTGCTGAGTGAGAACACAGAGATGCGCCGCCAGGTTCTGAGGGCCCTCCTCTTGCTCAGGGATAATCCCTCGCTGGTAAGGAGGGGCAGCAGCTGAAGCCGTGCAGGCAGCGTGGGGCTGGGGAACGCAGTCGCTGGAACTTGGCTGGGCTTCAGGCACTGGGGCAGCCGCTCCCAGCTCTCCTGCCTCCCACTTCAGCTGCCCGAGGGCTGCAGGACAGGCCTTTGGCCTCTGGGCCCTGTGGCAGCAGGGTGGCCTTTCACACACCTTTGCTCCGCACAGGCCAAAAGAATGTGGAGCCTGACCGAAAGCCTCGGGGAGCTCCTGCAGGAAAATGATAGTGATGTGGTCAGGATGGCCATTGTTCTAGTTAGTGATTTGTTCCTGGACAATGATGCCCCAATACCCAGCCTCATCACCCTGCAGCTGGCTAAGGTGCTCCTGCCACTCTTTGAACACGTAAGGCTCTGTGCCCTCAGCCACGGCCACTGGCTGCTGCCCAGACACTTGGTGCCCTGTGGAGATGCAGGCCTGCGCCCACGTGGGCCAGAATCAGATGATGCCAAGGTCTTATTTCCTTCCTGTTCCACAGGATGATAGCCACGTGCAGCGGCTCTCCATGTTTGTCTTTTGAACCTTGCTGTCTGCTGTAGCAGAAGAAAAAAAGCCCCTGATGACACAAGTGTGTTACAGCCTGCTCCTACTCTTCTTCCACTGCCATGAGGAGAATCAGTGTGTGGCAGAGGTGAGGACTCGCGGGCTGCTGCTGTTCCCTTGGGAGGGGGCTCGGCTGCCTCCTGCCCTGGCGCCTTGCGGGCTGCAGCCTCCTCCTGGCCCTGGCACAGGGATGCTGATCCTGGGCCCTGGGCTGTGGGGCCATTTCCGTGTCTCTACTGCTCTCCAGTCTTCTCAGGAAACCCTGCTCTGTGTGGCCAAATTCCTGAACAGGAGAGATCTTGAAAAATCTGTAAAGAAGGAGAAACTGTGACGGTTCATTGAGATCCTGGTAAGGAGGAGCCGGGAAGCTGCAGCCCCAGGCTGGAGCAGCCCCTGAGCGCGGTGCTCGGTGTGCGGGCTGGCAGCTGTGCCCCTGCCCGCTGCTGCAGCCCGAGGCCGCGCGGGCTCTGCTCCAGGCTGTGATATCAGTGTCACATCAGAGACATGTCAGTGTGACACCACAGAGATGACCGTGTGACACCACAGAGAGCTTCATGGTATCATAGAGATGTCAGTGTCACATCACAGAGAGCTGTGTGAAATCACAGAGATGTCTCTGTGACATCACAGGAGCTTGCATGACATCACAGAGATGTAAGTGTGACATCACAGACAGCTGTCTGTGTGACATCACAGACATGTCATTGTGACATCACAGAGATGACAATGTCACATCACAGAGAGCTGTGTGACATCACAGGGATGTCAGAGTGACATCACAAAGATGTCTAGGTGACATCAAGTGGAGCTTGTGTGACATCACAAAGATGACCTTGTGACATGACAGAGAACAGTGTGACATGACAGAGTTGTGTGACATCAAAGAGATGTCCGTGTGACATCACAGAAAGCTGTGTGACATCACAGAAATGTCAGTGTGACATCACTGATGTGACCGCGTGACATGACAGAGAGCTGTGTGACATCAAAGGGATGCCAATGTGATATCACAGTATTTCGTGCGACATCACGGATATGACAGTGTTACATCACAGAGATGTCCGTGTGACATCACAAAAAGTTGTGTGACACCACAGACAGCTGTGTGACATTAAAGAGAGTTGTGTGACATCACAGAAATGTCAGTGTGACATCAAAGAGAGTTGTGTGACATCAGAGAGATGTCTCTGTGACGTCACAAAATACTGTGTGACATCACAGAGATCTCAGTGTGGCATCACAGAGATGTCCGTGTGACATCACAGAGAGGCCGCAGACCTGTCCCAAAGCACTGGGGCAGGTGAGGCAGGAGAGCTGGGAGCAGCTGCCTCAGCTCCTGAAGCCCTGCCAGCCCAAGGGGCTGCTTTGCCCAGCGCAGCTTCAGCCACTGCCTCCTTCTCACCATCCAAGGATCCTTGGTGAGCAGTGCGAGGCTTCGGTCAGGCTCCACATTCTTTTGGCCTGTGCGGAGCAAAGGTGTATGAAAGGCCACCCTGCTGCCACAGTGCCCAGAGGTCAAAGGCCAGTCCCACAGCACTCGGGCAGCTGAAGTGGGAGGCAGGAGAGCTGGGAGCAGCTACCCCAGTGCCTGAAGCCCAGCCAAGTTACAGCGACTGCGTTCCCCAGCCCCACACTGCCTGCACAGCTTCAACTGCTGCCCCTCCTTACCAGCGAGGGATTATCCCTGAACAAGAGGAGGGCCCTCAGAACCTGGCGGCGCATCTCTGTGTTCTCACTCAGCAAGTGCCTCGACAAGAGATCCATGATGCTGTCACTGCATGCACCCAAGTCCAGGCAATGCAGGACCTGAAAGGCACAGGGCAGTGACAGGGGACCCGGCCGGCAGGAGCCCAGAACCGCACAGGGCGGGGACCAGGCAGCAGCACAGGGCGTGGGCACCGTCCCAGGCAGCTGTGGCTACGAGAGGGCAGAGAGCTGGGAGGCAGTGCTGGCCTTCAGACTCACCCCCACAAGGAATGCCAGGGCAGGGAAGTTCCAGTATGGCATCTCTTTGCTGAGAAACTCAAGGAGACAGCCCGAGATGCTTTTGCACAAGGGGGTGGATTCATTGTGCATCTCCCTGCAAGGAGGTAAATGGCATTAAGATGTGGCAGCAGCTCTCTGGCCTCAGAGAGAAACAGACAACTTTCCCAGGCATTGCCTGAGAAAGTCAGAGAAGATAAGAGGAAAGAATGAAAAAACATTCTTATCTTAACATGCTGCACCTGGTATTGTGAACGTGTGGAATATGTTACAGAGATTTGTCTACCAAAGGGTGCTTTCTTAATTAACTAATGGTGATCGTGTTTAGACTAGAAAACCAATTCAATCAACCTAGATCATAACTATCTCTAAAAACAATGGGTTTCCTAATAAAGATTATTATTGATCAGACTTCTGCAATACATGGAGTCAGTGATAATGATTACCCGTCTGGGGGCCCGCTCCTACGACACTAAGACCCTGAGCCGGGGGGGGGAAGCCCCTCCCAGGACAGACTGACACAGTTCTTGTCTTTACCCCCCCACCCTGCAGGGGGACCTGGGCCCTTGGAGATGTGGCTGCTACTGGGCACCCTCCTCTCCCAGCCTTTCCCAGTCTGCTTGGCCATCCCTCGTGCCTCTGGCCCACGGCCATGGGGACTGAGTGGAATACCCCAGACACAGAGCACAAATGCCGGGAGCAATGGGGAGAAGGGGGTCTCACCTGGCCAGCAGACCCACGGCATAAATGTGGGTGTCAGCACAGAGCAGCGTGTCCCAGCCACGCTTGCGTTCCATTGACACCACCACATCCTCATAGTCCATTTGGCACAGCAGGGACTTCAGGGTCCTCACTGCAAACCTGAGTGCAGAGCAAAGCCCGGGTCACACTGGGAGCACTGGCTCCTGCCCTGGTCATGTGGCAGGGACAGAAGGACTGGGATAGAGCACCTGCTGGGGCTGGTGACAAGGCTGTGTTCTTCCTGGCATCCCTTCCAGAAGGTATCGACCTCCTCTGATATCTCTTTGGTGCTGAAGAACACTTGGAAGAGCAGATGCACAAATAACTGCGGGAAATGCTCCATCACTATATCTGGGACACAGGGCTCCTGGAGGATCTTCCATATCACCACAGTTGCCTGCAAAGGACAGAGCAGCCTGAGACAGCGCTTAGTGCCAAGGTGTCCGTGTGGCAGGGCCCGAGTACGGGAGGGAGAGGCCCAGAGAGACACAGGGGGAGCACCGGGCCTGGTGGCCCTGAAGCTGCCCCGAGGCCAGGTTTCAGCCCAGCGCCTGAGGCAGGGAGATGCAGTGGGGGAAGGAGGATGGAGAACTGCTGGAGATGTGGCCTTGGGGCCAGCAGAGGCCACTACCAGAAACTCACAGCCAGGACAAAGACACCCGTTTTGTCCCCATCGGAGGTGCACGTGCTGTGCTCTGGCCAGCTCCCCAGCATATCCAGGAGTATCTGCTGTGCCAGCTCTGCAGTCCAGGGCGTGCACATGATGGTCTTCCACATGGCCATGGCAGCTCTGTGGGGTTAGAGATCTGTCTCAGGGGATCTCAGACACAGCACCGTGGCCTGGGCATCTCTAGGGGCCCGGGTTGACCGCCGGCTCTGCCTCTGCCCACTGTCCCTCTCCACCAGCACGCAGGCAGCCCAGCCCTGTGGGGACAGGCCCTGAGAGGCAGTGAGGGAGCATGGCAGCAGGATCGGGGGCTGACATGCCAGGGCTTGTTAGAGGGAATGCCGCGGGAGACAAGACTCATGATATCATGATCATCAAGTCTCAGTTTATTGTGACAGATTACACAGTTTATATATGTTCGTTAATTAGCTCATACATATTGCAAAAGCCAAGCTCATGATTGGTTGCTATGTGATTGTACTATTATCTTAAAAGTATCTTTATGATCGATACATGCCTGTCCAGCTGGCCTTGCAGTTAGAACAGCTTAGTACTCCTTTGTTCTTCTCTATCTACTTCTACATACCAAGCAGTTTCAATATCCTGCTTTCTGCACACCATCTACTCTTCAGGGCCATGCGAACTTTGCAGCAGTCACGTAGCCCTCCCTATTTGGATTAATTTTACAGTATCATGTCCCTTGTCGTTCAACCATTCCTCTGTCAGGCTCTCTTCAAGGGCTGGCAAAGGGAGCAGCCAGAGGGCCCTGGGACTCTCTGTGGGTCAGACACCTGGGACAGGCTGTGCAGGGTGATGGGTTGGGGTGAGCCCTGAGCCCTCTGGGCAGGTGGGCCCCGTACCTGTCACAGGATGGGGCCACACGCAGGAGTGTCATTACTGCGTCATTTGGCTGCGCTTCTGTGAGATACAGCAGGGCGTTGTCCAGCCTGTGCTCTGCAGAATCATTGGCCATGAGCCACTGGTGGATGTACCTCACCATGGCAGGCACCTGGAGAAGGCACAGGGAGACTTGGAAAGCTGCCAGAGGGAGCAGTGTTCCCAGTGTCCCCAGAGAAGTGTTTCCCTTCCCACCACAATGCGATGGCCTCAAAGCCTCACAGGGCCCAGCACTGTGGCTTGGGAAGCTGTGTGACTCATGGGGGAATTGAAGCCTGGCCACATCTGCTTACTTGCTCTGCTCTGGAAACACCCCTCTGCACAAGCAAATCCAGCAGGGCGGCTCTGGTCTCATGTCCGAGGAGCTCTGAGTATGCTCTGAGCCCAGGGCCCATGGCGTTGGTCTCTTCCTGCCAAATTCTCTTGATGAATTTGCAAACGAGCTGTAGGAGAAGGGCAAGAAGCCACGGAGTGCTGCAGGCGTGTTGATGGGCTGAGCAGTGCCAGCAGGCCCAGCCCAGGAGGGGATGGCTGCAGGTACCTGCGCTGTTCTGTGGAAGTGGCCATGGGTGGGTTCCTGCTCTTGTGTCTGGTCCAGGGCTGCACCTGGCAAAGAGCGAGCGCAGCCCGAGCTGAGGGGCTGCGGGAGAGGCCGGAGAACACAGCCCAGCCCTGCGCTGCCCAGGCAGGGACAGCCCCGGGATGCCCCAGGTGGATGGAGCACGGCCACTGCGGGGTGTCTGCCCGGGCCCTCTTCCATCCTGTCCCCAGGGGATGGGATGGGATGGGATGGGATGGGATGGGATGGGATGGGATGGGATGGGATGGGATGGGATGGGATGGGATGGGATGGGATGGGATGGGATGGGGCCAAGCTGGCTGCAGGCATCAGCCCTGCAGCCCAGCTCATCCACTCACCCTTCTGTAGTGGCTGGAACTGCTCCACCTCTTCAGGCTGCTGTGCTGGGGCAGCTCCAGAGCCTTCTTTCCCCTGCTTCCCCCAGGCCAGCTTGGGCATGTTCGCAGGTCTGTGCTCTACGTCACAGTCTGGATTCATGGCTGCTTGTAGGAGAAGGTGGCTCAGAAAAGGTTTGAGTCAGCAAGTCCTGCACTCTGGTCTTTAGGGCCCTAGCCACAAGGGCAGGAGACTCCTGTCAAGGATGATGCTAAGCAAACACCACAGTCTGCCCTCGAGGGCAGCTGCAGAAGAGATGCCTTGGGAAGGCCAGGGGTCACCAAGTGCTCTGGACTGGCCACGAGGTCACCTGCAGGAGTAACGCCTCAGGAAAGCCTCAGGGTCAGCCAGGAACAAGAGGCTGTGCGAGGGCTCCTCACAGCACAGCTCTGTCCTGTCCTGTCCCGTCACGTGCACTGAGCACTGTGGTGTGGCCATGTCACTGCCAACACCTCTGCCACAGCATGTCACAAAGGTCCCTTGGAATCCCTGCCCCGTTCCATTCCATGGTGACCATGCCGTACCGTGTCACCAAGGGCCCTTGGAATCCCTGCCCCATTCCATTCCACGGTGACCATGCTGCACCGTGTCACCAAGGGCCCTTGGATCCCCTGTCCCATTCCATTCCACGGTGACCATGCTGCACCGTGTCACAAAGGGCCCTTGCACGCACTGCCACCTGCCCTGGGGCCACCCCCAGGCCCCCAGAGTGGCCCAGGTTGGAAGGAATGCCTTGCCCCAGGTGTGTCAGACAGCCCAACAGGATCTTTAGGAAGGGCTCAGCCCATCAGCAAACGCTGCCCTGCTCTGCGGGCTCAGAGCAGCAGGAGCCCCCGCAGCTGCCGACGCAGCCGCGGCGGGAAGGGCACGGGGCCTCCACAGAAGCTGGCACGGCCTCCTCGGGATACGTCCCGCATGGTGGCCATCCCAAGCACGGCCGTGGGACACAGACCAGGAACGTGTGGGCCAGGGCAGGAATGCTGCTCTGAGCCCTGGGGCCCGGGCAGCGCTGACAGCAGCAGGTGAGGCACAGTCCCTGCCCAAGCAGAGTTCCCCCGAGCCCTGGCAGCACCGGTGCCTGTCTCCTGCCCAGAAACCTGTGCCCCAAAAGGGCTTCTCTGCCAGAGGGAAGCCAAAGCTGGTTTCTGTTGGAGCAGTGGTCCTGTAAAAAAGGTGTAGTTGGTCTAGTGGAAAACCCCAGCTGTGTCCTCTTGGAAACCTGTGGGAAGGCTGCCTCTCTGTCTAGAAATCCCAGGATATATCTAGGTTGGAATATTTAGCTCTTCCCTCTGGGTGGAGCATCTCACCATGGGCTGATTTCATTCTGAGTAACACAGTGGGTCCTTGGTAAAAGCCAGGGACGTCATAAAACGGGAAAGCTGGCCGGACAGAAAGCACATCCAACCAATATTATTAATGCAACGTTCTCTGCTTATTTGAGAGAAGATGGCACTTTTAATACACATCTACATAGTTTACAATTTACAAAGGCACTCTGATTGTCAAGCTAACATTGTTTATCTTTGTCTTAAAGTGGCTGAATCCTTGCACTATAAACCTATACTACTTCACACCCCAACAGCCCAGTGCCCCCCATCACACCTTAATACAATTTCTAACTGCCCCACAAACTCTTAATTTCTAACTGTGTCAGAGGCTGGAAGGCCTCACAAGGCCCAAATCTGAGGCCCAGACTGGAGTAGCTCAAATCTCATTCCAAACATAAATCATGATCTCTCTCTCTCAGAAATGCTGCAACACTTGATCCCCTGTTAAACAGAAATGGCTCTGGAGGGAGTTATCTCTGAGCCATGTGGGGAGACATTGATGGGCCCATTCACAGGAGATAAGGAAAACAGTCCAGAGGCAACTGCTACACAGATGGCAATATTAAACATCTGGCCTCTCAATCTCAGACAGCAAACTAACTGTAGGTTTACTGATAAATGAAATTGGATATTGAAAGATGAAAGAAACGATGGGGAAAATACATAGATTCCATGAAAATTAAAATCTAAAAGTGAGGGTCATACATTAGAGGGGAATCTTTGGTATCAGGCATATCAGGAAGTCTGTTCCTCTCAAGTACCTCATCCAGTGTGGAAAGACAGAAGGGAAATTAGGATAAAAAGGAGGCTGCATCCTCCAAATATTGGAAAGACCTCAAGGGAATGCCCCATGGCCTCTCCCTTTATTTGAATAAAATAAAAGGACTCCTCTGTCTCTGTTTAGGACATAAACCTGTGGCAGGCAGCTCTCTGGCCACAGAGAGAAACAACTTTCCCAGGCATTGTCCTGAGGGCAGGCTTTGAGATGATAAAAGAATGAGAAACAATTCTTATCTTCACTTGCTGCACCTGCTGTTGTGAACATGTGGAATGTGTTATGGAGATTTGTTTGCCAAAGGGTGTTTTTTTAATTAACCAATGGTGGTGGTATTTGGATTAGTAGACCAATTAGGTCCAGGTGTATTATAACTGTATAAAAGCAATGGGTTTCTTAATAATGATATATAATATAATGAAGAGGTTGATCAGCCTTCTGTGAATCACGGGGTCAATGCTAATTATTACCCAGCTGGTGACCTGTGACAATGACATAAACCTCTGGTGTTTGTGGATTAATTTTCCTGACAAGTTCTTCCCAAACTGTTCCAACGGGGATCACTCTTCCACAGAGCGCAGTCCTTCAAGGACAGCCTGCTCCAGCTCGGGTCCCCCCAGGATCACACGTCCAACCAGGAAACCTCCTCTGGGGTGGGCTCCTCTCTCCACAGGTCTGCAGGTCCCTGCCAGCAATCTGTTCCAGCACAGGCCTCCCAGGGGCTCACAGCCTCCTCTCAGGCATCCTAATGCTGGGGGATGTGCTCCTGCAGGGCTGCAGGGCAATCTCAGCATCCCTGTGCCCTCCCTGTGCTCAGGGCTCAGCTGCCTCCCCAGGGCTGCCCCAGGGCTGCAGGGCAATCTCAGCATCCCCGTGCCTGGAGCACCTCCTGCCCCTCCTGCACGGACCTGGCTGTCTGCAGGGCTGCTCCTCTCACACACCCTCGCTCCTTTCTGGACACAATTCCTTTGCTGCAATTGCTTTTCCCTTCTTCAGTGAGTTTACATATTCACAGCAATAACAGAGGCATCAGCACATCCCTGACGGGCCCGGCCCAGGCCAGTGGGCCTCTCCTGGAGCCGGCTGGCATTTGCTCTGTGGGCATGGGGGAGCTTCCAACAGCTTCTTACAGAAACCATTACTTCACCTACCAAAACCTGGCCATGCAACCCAATAGACTTTCTTATCTATTTCACACCTCCTCACTACACTAAGAATTTAATTCTAGTGATGATAATCGTCAAGTGGTGACCAAGAGAGAAATTTAATATGTAAGTCTGCAGGCACTGAAGTTCACACTACAGACTAAATGAAAAAATGCCTCAAACCTACTCATCAGAGACTAACTGCTGGCACATTTGTACATGTGCATTTATTCAATAAAACTCATTAATTAGTTGTAATGATTAGGCTGAATACTAATTTCACACCAAGATCCTCCTGCTTTTGGACCCAATCCCAATTGAAATGTATTATAATAACCATTACATTTTTGGAAAAGACACATGCCTGATCCACAGACCACTGGAGCCACAGGTGGCACTGAATTTTAATGTTAAGAGGGATTGGAACATACTCATTCTTTATAATTATTTAATATGGAGAGTTTTGTGGAAGAATGGCTTCGTGAGAAAGGACATGACTACGTGCAGTTAGTGAAGCAGTAGCTGAAAATTGCACAGTGCAGCAATAGCAGATGTAGCAATAATATCTTATGTCCTTGGCTAAGCTGGTTCTCAACAGTAGAATGTTCAGCAAAAAGATAAATGTAAGGGAAAACAAAGCAAGCTTAGAAAGCTCCAAAGGCGGGGTTGACCTGTTTTCCATACACCAATGATGACCTTAAATTTTGCAATATGCATGAGCTTCATTATAACGGGTATAACTATACATGTGTGCTTGAAATAAACTGAGACTTGTTGACATTATAGAATGGACTTGTCTCCCGTCATTTTTTCCACAAAATGGTGACCCCGACGTGATAGGCGCCACGGTGGAGTGACGAAAAAGGGTTCGGGTCCTGATGCAGCCAGGACGGCAAAAGTGCTGAATTGAAATAGAGTGCACCGTGCCCCAGGTGACTGCAGAGGCAAGCCTGGCCGATACGTGCTGCCGACGACCTCGGAGGGCTGCAACAGCGCTGACAATATAGGTTCACTCTGGGTGCCAGCAAAGTGGACTAAACCAGCTCTGGATGAGTCGTCTCTTAGCTCGCCTGACGGATCAGGACCAGAGGAGAATTGAAGAAAAGCTGATTCGCACAGTGGGACCTATTCTTCAAGAGATAAGAGGACTTTCCCCAGTGACTGATCAATTTTTGCCTTCAGAGTTAACTTTTACAGCAATTGTTACAGCTATTGAGGCTTTACAGACTGTTCATATTCCAGGACCAAAGAATCCTGAGTGTCTTAGTTGTGGGAATTTTAATTGTAACAGTTGGATTGCTTTTGTTTGTGGGGGTTGTGGAAAAACATACTGGGAAGATCAAGTATTTTTAAAACGACATTTTTGGTGTAAACATTGTGACTTTCAAAAACGAGGAGATTCTTGGCAGAGAGATTTAATACGAGACACAGGCTTAGGAGTTGCTATAGCTTTACAGTTATTTGAAGCGCCAGAACAAAAGATATTAGCTTTTTATAGGTGGGGAGCAGAACACGCTTGTGATAGATTAATTAAGCAAGCAAATTCAAAAGTTTTATCAACAAGGTGTCAAAAGCAAGTGAAGGTATCTATAAGATCTTATTTAGGAAAACCAGTAGTAGGAAATCCAGACATAGAATTAGATAAGCTTATTAAATATGTGCAGACATTAAAATTAAAATCCAAGCAGAAGAAATCATGAGAGCGATAAGGTGGATAATCTATTTTGTTCTTTTGACTAATCTTTGTCATGGACTAATAGAATTTAATCAGCCCAGAGAAAATATTTGGGTAACCTTGGCTAACATGACTAATCAAAGTTCACTATGCCTTAGCTTGGGAGGAGTGACAAATCCATTTCGTACCTGCCTAACAGGTGTTCCTGTCTGGAGACCAGAGGAATTTTGTGGGTTGATACGGAATCAGACGCTTTGCAAGAATTTTGCAAAGGTGAAAGGGCCAGACAAGAATATTGGTTATACAGAAGCTCAAAGAGATGGCTATAGGCAATGTTTGTTGATACTGTCACTTAAAGAAACATTGCAGTCTCCACCAGAGGAATTAGATCTCTTTGGAAGTGCCAATGCTAGTTTAGGGAATGTTTCAACAGGAGGATGGTTTAGCTTTGTTCCATTGAATTTGCAGAGTGTAAATAACCCAAGAAACAAATGGGCTTCTCTGGACTCTTCACTGGACTCAGAAAGGGTATCATCTCAGTTATATTCTAACTGTGATGGTTCCAAGATAACCAAACCCTTAAGGTTGCCAAAGGGTGTGTTTTTGATCTGTGGAGATAGAGCTTGGAATGGAATTCCGGTGAAACCACAAGGGGGACCCTGTTACCTAGGAAAACTAGCACTGTTCCATCCTAATATATCATTGCTAATGCAATGGGACAGGCTAGGGAAGACAAGGAAGAGGCGTGATGTGCATGACTTAAAATGTGATCAGGTTGGACAACCTCAATTTTGGAGTACTTTAAAACAGGTAATAGTGGCAACCCTGTTACCAGGAGGAGCTGCCAAAAAGGCTATGGTGTTAGCTGAACAATTGGGATGCTGGACTAAAGATGAACTTAACAAAACATCGGAGGTTTTATCTATGCTTGCTATGGATGTACAAAGTGTAAATCATGCTGTACTGCAGAACAGAGCAGCCATTGATTTTTTGTTGTTAGCCCAGGGACATGGATGTGAGGAATTTGAAGGAATGTGTTGCATGAATCTCTCTGATCATTCTGTATCAATACATGCTAAGATTAAAGAACTACAACAGGGCCTTCATCAATTAAAAGAAGAAGATGGTCTGGGGATAGAAGAATGGCTTAAAAGCTTAGGAATCGGTCCTTGGCTAAGAACTTTTATCATGTATGCAGTGGGAATCTTGATTGTTGTTTTACTACTCTTGCTGATTTTGCCCTGCCTGTTTAACTGTCTTCAGAAGCTGGTGGAACGCATGGTTCAAAAGATGTGGACAACTAACTTAATGGTCCAAAACAAAAATGGGGGAAATATGGAGAGTTTTGTGGAAGAATGGCTTCGTGAGAAAGGACATGACTACGTGCAGTTAGTGAAGCAGTAGCTGAAAATTGCACAGTGCAGCAATAGCAGATGTAGCAATAATATCTTATGTCCTTGGCTAAGCTGGTTCTCAACAGTAGAATGTTCAGCAAAAAGATAAATGTAAGGGAAAACAAAGCAAGCTTAGAAAGCTCCAAAGGCGGGGTTGACCTGTTTTCCATACACCAATGATGACCTTAAATTTTGCAATATGCATGAGCTTCATTATAACGGGTATAACTATACATGTGTGCTTGAAATAAACTGAGACTTGTTGACGTTATAGAATGGACTTGTCTCCCGTCATTTTTTCCACAATGTAAATTGACAGTTCACCCTTACTGCTTATGTGACAGCCCTCAGGTATCCAGCTGACACTACAGACTGTCTTTCCCAGGTTCAACACCTACACAAACAGAGACACGGCCTCCCATCACATCTGCATAGGTAAGATGGGCAAAATGAGAGAAAAAATTCCCTTTCTAGTATGAAATAAAGAGGAAAGCTGGCAGTCCTAACCCAGAGCTCTGCAGAAGGCTCTGTGGGGAGCGCACCTGACGTTATTGAAGCTGTGTGTTCAGCCCAGAGCCCTGGAAAGATGGGATTGGCCTGGCTGCCTCAGCCTGTTTGGCGCTGGCTCTTGCACCGTTCTGGCCCTGCTGGTACAGCACTCACTGCTTGCCCAGCTTCCCTGCCATGTGTTGTACATGTTCCTGACCCATAAATCCTGTGAGACTATTGCTGATGGAATAGGGAGGAGTCACACTTTGAAAGAATCCTCTTCAGTTCCCCTTTGTTTGAACAGAGGTAATTCAACAAGTCTATCCACAAATGCTGGAAGATATCCTCCAGTTCTGCCCATGGAGATGAAAATGGCCCTGAGCAGCACAAAGGGCTTTGTCAGGAAGGCCACTCCTTTCCAGGCTTTCCCCAGGAGCCCCGGGTCAGTCTTTTCTTCTCTGTGCTCCCCTCTGGCTCCATTGCTATGCTGCCTCGAGATCATGAATGTGGCAGGGACAGCCAAGCAAACCACCGTGCATGTGTGCCATTGGATCTTTCCTCCAGTTCCCACAGAGACCATGCCAGACACTACTGTCTGGCTTCCAGGTCTGCAATTTCCTCCTCCAAGTGCAGCTGGTGCTGCCAAAGGATTACCTCCTGCTCCTTCATCCTCTGGACAATTCCTTTATCATCCTCAGGAGAAATCCCATTTTTTCCAGAGGGCTGGTTGATGCTGACAATGTTCATCAACACCACGTACCTATGGAAGATTCCTTCAGCCATGGCTGATCCTTCCCTGAAAGAGAAAGAAAGGAGGACAGAGTAAAGATCCAGACTATATTGCCTCAGGAAGAGACAGGAAAGAGGCTCGCCCCTGGCAGGAAGGCTCTGGCCAGCCCTGCAGAAAGGCTGGAGGCCAGAGGTGCTCCTCAGGGCTCGCCTGCTGCTGCCAGTTCCAGTCCAGCTGCCCAAAGAGGCTCCATGAGCATGTGGTGAGGAGGAAGAGGAGGAAGGTGCGAGACACAGGGACACAAACCTGAGCAGCCAGGTTTGAGGAGAGAGAAGCTCAGCATTGCAGATGGCAGAAGAAACCAAGCCCAGTCCCCCAAGCAGGAGGAGGAGAGGAAGGGCCCCCCAAGCTGGCTGCAGGCAGACAATGGAGACTTTGCCCAGATGTTCCCAAATGGGCTGGGGGGAGGGAATACACAGCCCTGCTTTCCAGCTGCTCCCACCACTTCTGACCCTGCTACTGTCGTGAGAAAAAGCCCGATGAAATCCTGCCCAGCGTGGGCAAATGAGCCCTTGAAGGACTTAGTGTCAGGTCAAGGCTTGCTTTCCCTCCCAAAGCCTTCCCTTGGCAGCCTTGGGCAGGGGATTCATCTTCCCTCCCTCCTCCTTCCCACAGACCTGCTCGGAACCACTCCATGGGCACTTTCCATTCTCTGTGTCTGTCCTCAAGTGCAGTGCCAACCTGGGTCAGTCCTGGCCCTGTCCTGAGCTCCCAGGAGCTCGCAGGCTGAGATGGCAACGCTCAGCCACACCAGGGTCCTACCCCTGCCAGCAGCACCCCCACAAGCAGCAGCAGCAGCAGCAGCTGCAGCAGCAGCAGCAGCAGCAGCAGCAGCTGCAGTCGCCTCTCAGCTGTTGGTGCCCCTGCACTGCAGCCCCTCCCGCTGGCACCAACGTTCCCTCGTGGCCTCGGAGACAGTCCTGAATCCATCCATGGGGTCACAGAGCCATGGAATCCCAGACTTCCAGGTTCCTGGAATCCTAGAGTCATTGAATCCTGAGAACCTCACTCAGAGGAGGAGGAGGAGGAGGAGGAGGAGGAGGAGGTGGAGGATGAGGAGGAGGATGACGAGGAGGAGGAGGACAAGGACGAGGAGGAGGAGGACGAGGACGAGGAAGAGGACGAGGAGGAGGAGGAGGAGGAGGAAGAGGAGGAGGAAGAGGATGAGAATGAAGATGTGGAGGAGGACGATGAGGAGGAGGAGGAGAAGGATAAGGATGTGGAAGATAAGGAGGAGGAGGAGGAGGAGGAGGAGGAGGAGGAGGACGAGGATGAGGATGAGGATGAGGAAAAGGACGAGGATGAGGAGGACAAGCAGGACGAGGAGGAATAGGAGGAGGAAGAGGATGAGAATGAGGATGTGGAGGAGGACGAGGAGGAGGAGGAGGATAAGGATGAGCAGGACAAGGAGGAGGAGGGGGAGTAGGAGGACAAATAAATGGAGGAGGAGGAGAAGGAGGAGCAAGAGGATAAGGAGGAAGAAGAAGAGCAGTAGCAGGAGGAAGAGGAGGAGGAAGAGAAGGAGGACGAGGAGGAGGAGGTGGAGAATGGGTTGTTAAAAGAGCAGTTAAATAGTGAGTGCTGGGAACCTGTCCCCATGGAGAACCCATCTCCCAGATGTGCTCCATGCCCTTAACAATGGCCCCTGGGGAAATGGAAACCCCCTGGCTGTGCACGGCTGCTCCCAATGTGCAAATACAGCCCTGGGCAGTGAGACTGGGACTGCCTGGGAAATTGTTCTGGGTGTGATGGCCCTGGCAGGGCCAGCCCAGAGGCTGCAGGGCTGGACCTTCATCCACTGGAATTAGTTAGGATAAATCAGAAGCAAAGGAGAGTTAACAATAGAGGAACAGGAATCCAAATTCCTCCAGGACACTTTGGTTTGGTAACTGCTCACTGGAGCTTAGCCTTGCAAAGTGCTCATGTCATGGGAGGAGGAACTGATGCAGATTATCAAGGGGAAAATGAAGTAATTTGTTTAAAGTATAGTGAACAACATTGCATTATTCAAACCCATGTCAGGGTAGCACAAGTATTGACACTATCAGTGTTTAAAACAATTGGGGAAAAAAGGAGATCCACCTCAAATCACTGCTGTTGGTAGAGATAAAGGGTTTGGATCCAGCAGTGCTAATATTGGAGCCAGAGTGTGGGTCCAGAGGCCAAAAGGCCTCCCGAGGCAGCTGAAGGAACAGCTCCTGGGAAGGACAGCAGTGTTTGAATCCTGAAACCTGGGCAGGAACGATGGGAATGTGTCCCTGCAGCCAAGTGCTCTGTGTGAGAACAAGTAGATATCGCAGGAGATTGTTTTACACATCCTGCCGGACCGAATCCCCCTGTTTGCCCCAGTGAAAATTCGTGACCTGGACTCCATTCTAGGATGGAGCCAGGGCCAGGCTCTTGTACTGCCCAAGGTGTATCCCTTGAAGGCCTTTTAATAAATCCTGCTTTATTCCTTTAACACTGCCTAGCTCTGTTCTAGGCAGCCTCTCAAGGCATCACCACCAAACCAAGGGAACACGGACCAGGTCTGGCTGGCTGGGCCTCCTGGGGACCACCTGACCACCTTGGCATGTCGGGCTGCTTCTCACCTGCCCTGAAGCCCTGGGGCTCTGGGCTCTCCTTCCTATGGAAGAGAACTCTCCTTCTCCTCCATGGGCCATGGCCAAAATTGGGATTCCTCCTCCAAAACTCTGTACATCCAAGGATAGCTCCCAAGTAAAAGCTGCCAGAACAGACAGGTCTGGCTGCCCTTGGCCTCCTGGGAGCTGCCTCTCATCTGCTTTTGAAACACTGGGGCTTGGTGCTTTCCCTCCAGTGGAAATAACTGTCCTTTATCTCAAGGTGACTGTTGTCAAAATTGAGATTCCTCCTCCCAAATTCCATCTATCCAAGGATTCCTCCATGACAAATGATGCCAGGAAGAACAGGTCTGTTTGGCTGAGCCTCCCAGGAGCCACCCCTTTCTTCTTCTGCCTTTGAAACACTCGGGCTCTGTGCTTTCCTTCCTATGGAAAAAACTGTCCTTCTCCAGGTGTCCATATCTGAAACTGGGATCCCACCTCTAAAATTCCCTATATCCAAGGGTTGCTCCCAGCCAAAATCTGCCAGTACCATCAAGTCTGGATGGCTTTGGTCTCTGGTGGCTGCCCCTGCCACACTGGGGCTCGGTTCTTTCCTTCCCATGGAGATCACTGTGACACTGTGGGCACCTCATGGAACCAAGGGGATCATTGTGGCACCACTGGAGCCCATGGAACCAAGGGGCCATGGTGACACCGCGGGGCTCCATGGACCCAGAGACCATTATGACTCTGTGGGGCCTGATGGAACCATGGAGACCATTGCGACCCTTCAGGGCCTGGGGTCACCAAAGGGGCATTGTGACACCTCAGGGCCTCCTGGAAGCAAGGGACCATTGGGACACTGTGGGGCCCCATGGAACCGAGGGAACATGGAACAGGTCTGGCTGGCTTGGCCTTCCAGTGGCCATCTGACAGGTCTGGCTGATGCTGGGATGTCAAGGGCTGCCCCTCATCAACTCCTGGTGCAATGGGGCTCCTTTGTTTCCTTTGTATGGAAAAGAACCATCCGTCTTTTCAGATGCCCATTGCCAAAACTGACACTCTGCCTAAAATCTTTCCTATATTCAAGGGTATCTCTAAGAACAAAATCTGGAAGCTCTGGCTGGACATTGCCGCTTGTGGTCACTTCTCATTTGCCCCAAAAGCAGTGGGGCTCTGTTCCTTCATTCCTATAGAAAAGAACTGGTCTTCATGTCCAGGGACCATGGCCAAAACAAGAATTGGCTACCGAGCCCGGCCGGGCTCACAGAACCATCTGCAGCCCCGGGAGATATTGACTCTGCCAGTGCTGCCATCCTCCCTCCAGTGAGAGAAAAGGACACAGGGCAGGCACACAGAGGAGCAACATGAACACACTGAGGTCAGGGAAGAGGAAATTGAGTCCCAGATGGGAGGGATGAGGAGATGCCTTGATCTTGGGGCTGAAATCCTCTGCTAAAGCTATGGAGAAGGATTTCATTGATACATCAGACTCTCTTTTTCCCTATAATGCATTGAAAAGTATGGGGAGATGACTTGTTTCAGCAAAGGCCTCCATGCTAAAGTAAGCTAATGTTGAAGTAGCTGTGATCCCATGAGAAGTTTGAACAGAGGACAGCAGAGTGATGAGACCCTGTGTCCTCAGGGAGAGAAGATCTCTGTTCCCAGAGATGATGATTTCAGAAATAGATGAAGAGAACCTTTGCTCTTAAACAGCTCATGTTTATACTAATACCCCATAAGCTGACATGGCCCATAAACACAACTGTGGGAAAAGCTGTGAAAAAATGGGAGGGACTTCATGACTGCAGATTTTTCCAGTCAGCTGTTACTCACGGAAATGAAAAGCCATGAGATAACTGTTTTCTTGTGGAGAAGTCTTCATAACATTAACAAGAGGAACTTCTCTCCCTAAGTGAAGTGAAGAAAGACTATTTTAGAGGTGGTAAACTGACTGAAAATTTTGGGTTTTGTCTCTTTACATTGTCAGGTTGTATGGAGAGAGGAAGTGTTCTGAAAGTTTTGTTGTAATTCTTATTACTCTTTCTTTAGTTATTGTTAATACAATTTATTTATACCCTTTTAATATTTTTTGACTACTTTGCCTTTCTCCTAATCCTATGTCACAGCAGGAAATAGTAAGTATATTCTAGTGAGTGCACTGGTAATTAGCCACCACACTATTGAAGCATTGGCCGAGAAATCTCAAAATGATGACCCAAAATCACTACAGAAACTTAATGACAAGCTGCACGAGAGCAGAGAGAAATTGAGGCAGACCCGTGGTTTGTCAGGACATACTTGACCCTAATGAGCCCCATGGTGCATTTGGAGCTGAGCCCTGGAACCTCAGGGCCTGAGAGGAGATTGCAAAAACTTTTCCCAGAGTCAAAGTCAGAAGAAAACCCCAAAGTGGTTGGGGTCTAAAGCATTAATGGGAACCACAAAGGTTCATCTATACCACAGTCTCTTCATGGAGTCCTTGGAGGAGAGAACTGGAGGCCAGGATGGCACAAAAACCTCTCAGAGACTCAAAATGGCACAAAGAACTGTCAATGTGGAAAGGAAAATCCAAAGTACCTTACAAAAGCGAAGAATCTCAAAGTATTAATGAGCCCCACTGAGTGCCTGTACAAAGCTCTGAAGGGACTCATTAAAACAGATAACTGGGGCCATGATTGCACAAACCTCTCACAGAGTCTGTATAAAAAGGCAAACACCAAGTACCTTAATAAAACTGAAGTACCTTGAAGCAATAATGGGCCCCACTGAGTGTTGTTCCTGACAAAGCCTCTCCCGGGACTAATTACAGCAGATAATTGGAGGCCATGATTGCACAAAGCTCTCAGAGACTCCAAGGCAAAAGCAAAAGCCAAAGTCCTTTGAAAAACCTGCAGTCCCTGGGAGCATGAAGGAGCCCCCAGGGCCATTCCTGACCAAGGCTCCCCAGGGACTCCTTCCAGCAGATCCTTGAGGCCACTGGGATGTGGGCTAGGGGGGGATGCTGAGGGTAGGACCAGGGGCTGACAGTGCCCAGCCTGGCTGGGGCTGTGCCAGGAGGCCCCAGGGCCTCAGGACAAGGTGTCTCCTCACAGCCCTTGGTGGCACAGACCCTGCTGTGCCCCAGGGCACCAAGACTTGGCTTCTCTTTATCCCCACCTGGCATCAGTGCCTCCAGTTCTCTGCTCTGCCTGGGGTCTGGGGACACTTTCTCAGTCGTGTCCCTCAGTGGGACCCATTAAACGTCCAAGAAACTTTGGAGTTGGATTCTGACTTGGAGTTCTGCAGAGGTTTCTGCAGCTCCCTCTCAGGGCCTGATGTTCGGAGCCTGAGCACAAAGCCCCAGAGGGTCATTAAAGTCCTTGTGCTGTGTCTGTGCTGCTGAGCTGGGCCAGGCTCCTGGCACAGAGGGTGATCCTGGTAACCAAGCAGAGCTTCAAAAGCACATTTCTCTTGCTGAGCAGCTCTTCTGCCAGCCCAGCAGGGCTGGGGCACTGCCTGCAGCCAGCCCGGGCACAGCACAGAGGCACAGAGAGCTTCAATCAGTCAGGGCTGGGAAGGGGCTGAGAAGTGCCTGGGGCAGAATCACTGCCAGCCCTTGGCACAGGAACCTCTGGCTGCAGGACAATGCAGCTGCAGCTCCTGCAGAGATCTCCTAAAGCTGGAACATGCCAATGCCCACAGCCCCTGTGAGTGCATTCTCTGCTCATCTCCTGTGCAGAGCAGCCAGGGGTGCCCAGGGCTGTCCTGCAGAGCAGGGTCCTGCATCCCAGGGCGCTGTGCTGGGCCAGGGACTCTGCTGCCTGCCAGGGACAGCTCTCAGCCGGCCCTGGAGCTGCTCCCAGCGCTGGCCAGGAGCTGTGGGGGGAAGGAGCCACCCTGAGCAGGGCAGGTGCTGCTGCTGAGAGGGGCTGGCTGGGGCAGGGCTGCTCCCAGCTCCAGACCAGCCTGGGCACAGCTCCAGAGGACACTTCCCAAAGGAGGTAAGCCTGGGATTGCTGTAAAGGTCAGGAGCTTTCCTGAGAGTATTTTCTATTTCCTGCTTGGTGCAGGATGGGAATGTTGGGGTGGTTACATAAAGATTTTTGCTTTTTATACATTTTTCATATACTGTAGCTCTGTAAGTTACTATTTTATAATTATAAAATTATAATCCTTACTTAGCTCCATTAAACTCTTAATTAGCTTTATCAAACTACTATTATGTACTTATGTAACTGTAATCTTTGCTGACACTAGTATGTTTCCTACTTTTCTCTTAGATTTTAGTACAATAAATTGACTGTCTAAATATATTCCTGAAATACTGTATCGTCTTATTATCAGGAAGAGTGTATACAAGAAGAATATTTTGGTATTTGACCACAATGTGAACAGTCATAACTAAAACTGGGGCAAAGAAGTCCTCGGACTTACTGGAATGTGTTGATCCAGGGGTGTGGAATTGGGGCAACTGAATCTCCTACTGGACGTTCCTGTTAAATATCCTAATTAATTAACCTTAATGAACTTTTGAAATCAGGGGCTGGGTGTTCCTCATCCTCACTGGGACACCTGGAAACTTCCAATAAAGGTATGGTTTTTACTTTACTGTTCTAACACTGTTGCAAGGGTTCTTTTTTTGTCTTTTGATTATAGGCAGCAGGGGGTTGAGAGAAGCAGAACAGAAATTGTAATCCCAGAATCACAGAACATTCTGAGTTGAAAGGGACACACAGGATCATCAGAGGAATGTTTGAACATTTACAGAGACTCCAGAACTGTGACTTTGGGTGGTCAGTGTCTCTGCTGGGAGCCTCCCAAAGGGCCTTCAGCCACTCCTCAGCCCTGGGCAGCAGCAGCATCACCTCTGTAGGGCCCAGCAGGGCTCTCCTGAGATGCCCTTGCCCAGCTGCACACAGAGCCTGCCCCAGCCAGGGCCCTGCACACAGGCAGGTTTCTGTAGGGCCGGGCCGAGGGCACACAGGGTGGGATGGGCTCTGTGAGCGCTGGCAGGGACAAGGCACCTCTCAGGAGGGGATGTCCAGGCCCAGGGAGATGCTCAGGGAAGCAGAGGGGGCTGAACAGAGCAGTGCTGGGGGAACAAGCCCATCCAGCCCCTCACCTTCCTTCAGCCACAGGGAATCCTTTGCCTCTCACATCTCTCAGGGGCAAACTCTGAGTGCAGCAGGAAAGCTGGGGATTTCTGACCTCAGAGAACCATAAATGGTGTGTAGGTAGGAACACAGTTCCTAAAACCATCTCCTTCCATCCTTTTGACCTGGGAGTGCAGATGGTACCAAGCCTTTCTGCAGTAGGAGTGATTCCCCTGAAAAATCCTGAATATCCACCCTTGTCCCTCTGCCAAATGGCCACAAACCCAGGGCAGCAGGGCAGGGATGGCTCCCTGAGAGCCCCCACACACAGCCCTGGCTGCTCCTGGCACACTCAGCCAGCACAACTGGAGCTCAGGCAGGGACCTGGGTGAAGGTTTTCCCAGAGCAGGAACAAGGGTGGGTGAGTCCCAGCAGGACAGGCTGCAGGGAATGGCCCAGGTTTGGCTCCAAGCAGCCCCTCCTGACTTGTCCCTGTCCTTTCTCCATGACCAGGTGCCCATGTGCAGCCACAGCAAATGTCCAACAGCAGCTCCATCAGCCACTTCCTCCTGCTGGCACTGGCAGACACGCGGCAGCTGCAGCTCCTGCACTTCTGCCTCTTCCTGGGCATCTCCCTGGCTGCCCTCCTGGGCAACGGCCTCATCATCAGCGCCGTAGCCTGCGGCCACCACCTGCACACGCCCATGTTCTTCTTCCTGCTCAACCTGGCCCTCAGCGACCTGGGCTCCATCTGCACCACTGTCCCCAAAGCCATGCACAATTCCCTCTGGGGCACCAGAAACATCTCCTACACAGGATGTGCTGCACAAGTTTTTTTTTTTTTTCTGTACTGCAACAGAATATTTCCTGCTGACCATCATGTGCTACGACCGCTACGTGTCCATCTGCAAACCCCTGCACTACGGGACCCTCCTGGGCAGCAGAGCTTGTGCCCACATGGCAGCAGCTGCCTGGGCCAGTGCCTTTCTCAATGCTCTGCTGCACACAGCCAATACATTTTCCCTGCCCCTGTGCCATGGCAATGCCCTGGGCCAGTTCTTCTGTGATATCCCAGAGATCCTCAAGCTCTCCTGCTCCAATTCCCACCTCAGGGAACTTGGGCTTCTTGTGGTTACTAGCAGTTTATCATTTTGTTGTTTTGTGTTCATTGTTTTCTCCTATGTACAGATCATCAGGGCTGTGTGAGGATCCCCTTTGAGCAGGGACGGCACAAAGCCTCTTCCACCTGCCTCCCTCACCTGGTTGTAGTCTCTCTCTTTGTCAGCACTGCAGAATTTGCTCAGCTGAAGCCTGCCTCGATGTCCTCCCCATCCCTGGATCTGGCCCTGTCAGTTCTGCGCGATGAAATCCTGCTCAGCGTGGGCAATTGAGCCCTTGAAGGACTTAGTGTCAGGTCAAGGCTTGCTTTCCCTCCAAAAGCCTTCCCTTGGCAGCCTTGGGCAGAGGATTCATCCTCCCTCCCTCCTCCTTCCCACAGACCTGCTCGGAACCACTATGTGAGCACTTTCCATTCTCTGTGTCTGTCCTCAAGTGCAGTGCCAACCTGGGTCAGTCCTGGCCCTGTCCTGAGCTCCCAGGAGCTCGCAGGCTGAGATGGCAACGCTTAGCCACACCAGGGCCCTGCCCCTGCCAGCAGCACCCCCACAAGCAGCAGCAGCAGCAGCAGCAGCAGCAGCTGCAGCAGCAGCTGCAGTCGCCTCTCAGCTGTTGGTGCCCCTGCACTGCAGCCCCTCCCGCTGGCACCAACGTTCCCTCGTGGCCTTGGAGACAGTTCTGAATCCATCCATGGGGTCACAGAGCCATGGAATCCCAGAGTTCCGGGTTCCTGGAATCCTAGAGTCATTGAATCCTGAGAACCTCACTCAGAGGAGGAGGAGGAGGAGGAGGAGCGGTAGGAGGAGGAGGAGGAGGACGAGGACGAGGAGGACGAGGAGGACGTGGAGGACGAGGATGAGGAAGAGGACGAGGAGGATGAGGATGAGGAGGAGGAGGATGAGGATGAGGAGGAGGAGGACGAGGACGAGGAGGAGGAGGAGGAGGACGACGAGGAGGACGAGGACGAGGACGAGGACGACAACAAGGAGGACGAGGACGAGGAGGAGGACGAGGAGGAGGACGAGGAAGAGGAGGAGGAGGAGGACGAGGACGAGGAGGAGGAGGAGGACGACAAAGAGGAGGAGGAGGACGAGGAGGAGGACGAGGAGTAGGAGGACGAGGAGGAGGAGGATGAGGAGGAGGAGGAAGAGGAAGAGGAGGAGGAGGACGAAGATGAGGAGGAGGAGGAGGACGAGGAGGAGGAGGACGAGGAGGAGGAGGAGGAGGAGGAGGAGGAGGAGGACAAAGAGGAGGAGGAGGACAAGGAGGAGGACGAGGAGGAGGAGGACGAAGAAGAGAAGGAGGAGTAGGAGGACGAGGTGGAGGAGGACGAGGAGGAGGAGGATGAGGAGGAGGATGAGGAGGACGAGGAGGACGAGGAGGACGAGGAGGAGAAGGACGAGGATGAGGACGAGGAGGACGAGGATGAGGAGGAGGAGGACGAGAAGGAGGAAAAGGAGGACGAGGACGAGGAGGAGGAGGACGAGGAGGAGGATGAGGACGAGGAGGACGTGGAGGACGAGGATGAGGAAGAGGACGAGGAGGATGAGGATGAGGAGGAGGAGGAGCGGTAGGAGGAGGAGGAGGAGGACGAGGACGAGGAGGACGAGGAGGACGTGGAGGACGAGGATGAGGAAGAGGACGAGGAGGATGAGGATGAGGAGGAGGACGACGAGGATGAGGAGTAGGAGGAAGAGGACGAGGAGGAGGAGGAGGAGGACGACGAGGAGGACGAGGACGAGGACGAGGACGAGGACGAGGACGAGGACGAGGCGGACGAGGAGGAGGAGGAGGAGGAGGAGGAGGACGAGGACGAGGACGAGGACGAGGAGGAGGAGGAGGACGACAAAGAGGAGGAGGAGGACGAGGAGGAGGACGAGGAGGAGGAGGACGAGGAGGAGGATGAGGAGCCGGAGGAGGAGGATGAGTAGGAGGAGGACGAGGATGAGGAGGAGGAGGACGAGGA